>NW_027397063.1:19961241-20079445 GCF_003265705.2 Callorhinus ursinus
TATTTATTTATTTATTTATTTATTTATTTATTTATTAGAGAGAGGGGCAGGGTGAAGAGCAGAGGGAGAGGGACAAGCAGGCTCCATGCTGATCTTGGACTTCCTGGCTTCCAGAACTGTGAGAAATAAATTTCTGTTATGTAGAAGCCACCCCAAAACTATATTTTGTCATAGCAGCTGGAGCTAAGACACTAAGTAATACAATATATTTTTATGCAGAGAAAAGATTGCCCTTCACTTTTCAAGAACACATGCATTCCATACATGGAAACTTATAGATATTTACTCTTTAAAAAAAGCATAGACATGCAAGACCGGGTGCATCACTGCCTTTTCAAGACACTTAGGGTGCTGAGTCCTCTTATAGGTTAGGATAATAGTAATTATTATTTGGTGCGTCTCATGTTCTGGTCACAACACTAGGTTTGTTAATCACATTAATACACGTTGTCATCCCCTTAAGTCAGTGAGTAGGTGTTATTACATTTGCCCCATAGATGAGGAAAATGAGATTCAAAAATTTGAAGTAGTTTGCCCAACTTTCCAGGGAAGTGGGAGAGTCAGAATGGGAGAAGAGATCTGCATGAGACTCTCAAGTGCATATCTTTGTGATGGGGAAAGCTAAGGGAGGGCGACTTATAGAACATGTGCCATTTGACCAAATTATCCTGTTAAACAGTCTTGAAAAGCCGATTAAAACGGCTGATTGATCTGTTGAAAAGCATTATACCTGGGGAGAACAATCAGCCAAATAAACAAGATGTTCTGATGAGCAGTCGCCCTCACATGTAATGATTACTCTTCTTTTGAAAAGTAGGTGATACTAACTCTGTAAGAAACCTCATAGTGGTTTATTTTAAATTAAGTTCCTCCTGTTTCCTATTTGGAAAAACGGTATCTTTATTTATCATTCTGGAGCTGTCTGCAGGCCTCTCCTTCTAATGTTTATTATCAGGAATTGTTTTGTAATGGCTGATTGCCCCAAATCAAGGATGGCAAGATACCCTTGCCTTGCATTCAAACCACGTGAGGGATTGGCAGAAGTCAGGAGGATATACCAAAAAGCAAACATCTCATGTACAAATAGTGGCACCATATAGAAGTCCAGTTTGTTATCTATAAAGGTGATAAAAATATGCTCATTTATAAATGTTCTAATTTCATTAGTGGGGAGGCACACGACAATGATTTGGAATTATTTTTAAAATAATTCCAATAATTATAATTAAAATAATTCCAAATCATTGTTAAAACATTTTTTGAACATGGAACTTTTTTTGTTAACTGAAATTCACTTAAATCTTGGGTAATATTTTTAATAATTTCCTAATTTTACCTGTTAGCTCCATTCCAAACATAGCACATATCCTTCAGTTATCATAAATTGCGGAATGTTTTAACTTGGAAATAATCTAGTTCAACATTCTTACCGATGAGGAAAATGAATACGGAAAAGTTACATAGCTATTAAGTATCAGTGTTTGGACATTGACCAAGGAATTTGACTCCAAGGCAAATGCTCATTCTAGCAAACCATACTGTGTCTCTGAAAATCAGCAAAATCATCATTTTATGTAGGTAACACTTGTTACCCACTGGGGTAATATTTCATGACATGACACATATAATTGTCATTCCAGGAGATTAGGAAGATCCTTTAAAGTAGGAACCGTGTTACATCTAGTTTTGATTCTACACAGTGCTTAACTCGTTTCAGGAATGCTTCACATATTGTTGATGTTTGGATTTTACCCAAACCTTTCCTATGTACGTCATCCCATCTAAGATCAAAAAGGAATATTGGCCAGTGAACAATTCTTTTTTTCTTTTTTTGTTCATAGAAAACATAGTTCTACATACATTGGAAAGCTATTTTTTGTTGCATCTTATATCAAACTAGTATTTTGTGATCCTTTCCTGAAGAAAAAGTATTTTATCCGCTCTCCCTTAGGTATAGGGTTGAAAACATTTGTAATGTGAATTAATTCTATTGGTTGCTTGAACGTCAAGACATACAGGCACTGAGATATTTTGCATCAAGGATCACAACATTGCTTCAACACAAAGGCCTTAAATAAAAAAACAAACATTCTTTTCCACCCACCCTTATGTGGACCATGCAGAGGAACAAAAACCTATACTATCGACTAATTCTTGTTCTTCAAGGACCGTTATGGACTTTCAAGTTAGCACGTTCCCAAGGCAAATGGGATTGGGGAAGGGATGGCTTGACACCTTAGCTGTCACTACTCTCCTGTCAGCTGTCCCTGCAGCCTGAAGTGTCCCCACAAACCAGAGACCTTCTGAGCGGAAGCCCAGTTGCTGCCAGAGTGAGTGAGGAGGGCAGGAAAAGGTTGTGTTACCCAGTGACTGCTGCATCTTTCCAAGAGAATTCGCTACATAATTCCTCTAATGAAAATCTACCTTTTCAATAAAATTGGAAGAGGAATAAAAATGGAAATAGAATTGGTGCTTTTACCAAGACTCAACAAGCTTCCTATTCTGATGCTAAAGCAATTAAAAAAAAAAAAAAAGACAACACTATCTGTATATTCTTTGATCCAGTGGAAGCTTTAAAATTTCTGGGCCTGTGGTTTTAAGTGCTCAGCCCTCCTTGCTAACTCGGTGTTAAGCATTCCTAATCCAACCCATAGAAAATTTAACAGTTGTGTTTCTCGGAAAAAATTTCTTATTTTATTTCTTCCTCCTTTTTTCACTCAGGATCTCACAATGACCTTCACAGGAACTATTACAAAAGAGAAGCAAGGTCACCTATAAACTCGATGACATGCCATCGTGAAATCGCTCACTGTCTTTTCTGCTTAAGGATTGGAGAGTTAAACGAGATGACATTTAAAGTCTTTCTTGCCCCAATGTCCTGTGAGATTCAAAGTTTAACTGTTATAATTACATATCCTCTCTGGCTCTTAAAACCAAATCTGTCCTTTGCTTATGGTCCTCCTCTCCACGGGAATCTTTGATATCTCATTGTGTGGGTATGACAGTAATATGAAGGATCATGTTGTTTTCAGCACTTTATGCGAGGACATAGAGTTAGTGTAACCAACTCGGTCCATGAGGGTGAGCACTCTTCGGCCCTGTAGAAAGACTGAGTTCTTTTCTTTAAACATTGCTCTCCACCAACAATAAAATATAAAATCCTAAATGATCTTCCAGATTTTGAGAAATACATTTGATATTCAATTTCTTTTATTTATTCTTTGCCTTGCTCTTTCAGGTGGCTCTGTGTTCTAAGTGGTTGTTGCCATATTTGGGCATCATTGGGAATTTCTGTTTTAAATAATGTATTTCTTCCAGATTCAACCATTGCCTGACTAGGGAGTTAGTCTCTAACATTTTGCATCTTCAAACTTTCATATATGGGAATGGAGAGGAGTAGAGGATTGAGCCACTAATGAGGTCTTTTCCTCTTCCTTAAAGATACTAAAGTGTGTTATAAGTGCCAATAGTGGGACTCTCTTAATAAAATTACCTGTAGTTCTTGTCCTCTGGAGCCAACAATTATAGAAGTAAGATCCCCAATCATCTTGTCTCCTCCACAGATTTGGCCATATATTGTTCTATTTATTGTGTTAACACCAAGCTAGGGAGTTCTATCAGGTTGCGAGCCGGGAGTACTGACCCAGGAGTGGGGACCCGCTCTAATTACTACCTTCTTAGAATAAGAATGAAGATAAGGACTTCTCCTGTTTTCAATTAAAAAACTTGGTTGTCTTTAGTCCTATAATACCTTAAGTCCTCACATGGGGCCGGTGGAATCTTACTGCTAACTTCATCCCCCCCAATCCATCTGCATTTATACTAAATGAGGTGCTTATGAAAATAGATAAAATGTTAGTCTCTTGTTCCCTTATTATTTTGTGTAGAAGCATTGTGATTTACTTTCACTGAATAGTGGAACAGCAGGTCCTTAAGCCTTTGGAAGACTGCTTTGGAAGACTGATGTTCTCGCAGTTTCTTCTCTGTTTTAATTATTTATTTTTTGGTTAATCACTTTTTCTTAATTGCATGGAAAGGACTATGTTTTCTTCTATAGCGGTGATATTACCTTTTAACCTCCTAATATCTTTAAGTCCTAGTACAGTTCATACTAGGCACTTAATAAAAAGAGTGACAAAGGAAGTGACAAGACTGGAATTTGTCCTATCAAATATGTTGACAAAATCTTGTCCCAAACACTGTCGATCACCTGTGCAACATTGATTCATTTCTCTAGTTGGTGTGGTCCAACCATTCCAACTTCTTCCTTTTTCACTGATCGACCTTTCTCTGCAGTCATATATTTGAAGGGAACTCCTCAAAACAATCTTGGTCTCAGGGGTAGGTTCTAAATGGTCTAAGACAAACATGATGATTCCAAAGCTTTTGTCCATGACTGGTTTAAGCTAATGAGCTAGACATATTCTGGAATTTTTTTTTTCCTCCTGAAACCTGTACCTGGAAAAGATAGCTCTATTTTTCTGCCCTGGCCACTATTCTATCTGGACATAGATGTCATCCAGAACTGTTTTAACCATCTAACGCCCTTACAAGAACTAGCAATAAAAGAATCCAAGGGACAGAAAGGTTCAAACCTGGGCCCTGACAATACCATGCCTTAGGGCTGCCCAGTCTCTGGACTTCTTGTTACAAGAGGGAATTCATATCCTTATTGTTGAAGCAAGTCAAATCAAGATTTTATGTGACTTGAAGCTATAGTCATCCTGATAGAAAATTGTTCCATATTTATGTTTTTCTGGAATGTCTAAAAATAAGACTTTAAGTAGTATACTCAGCCCTCCCTTGGGATCTTAGGTCTTGTAGAAAGCTATGAGGAAAAGTAATGAGGGAGTAAGAATTAGGTTATATTTACATAAATGTAGCAAAACAGATATGACCAAAATATTTAATCTAAGAGGTCCTCACAATTCCAAAAGATTGGCTTTAGAAAGTAGCAATGAAAACTCCATTTTTTCCCCTGATGTTTCTAACTGCTGATCAGACACCACAAGAGTGTGGAATGACCATTGGACTATGGAGAGATGGAATCTTCCAGTCCCCATTGACCACTACCAGACCCATACATGCATCCCACTCCAGCATGGAAAATCGGGAAGCCTTGCCATGTGCACTACACGGGTAAGCAAGAGTTGGATATTTCATTTTTGCCTTTCCTTATGGTGTCACTCATACGAGGAGACCATCGTCAAGTAAACACCTTTCTGTTCCCATGTGAAGAGAGGAGATCTGTATCATTTTACCTCAAAACACATAGCAGAAAGAACTTGATGCAATTCCACATCTAGTTTTGCAAATCTGTTGGCATGAGAAGTCTTAGTAATGGATTTGAATGCATCCTAGATTTTATTGTGCCAATATCAATTGAATTAAGACTTCAAACCTTTTCAGGGAACTTCCCATCCTTCATTTCAAATGAATGCACAGACTGTTTTCAACTACTGAAGTGCTGGCCCCAAAATGAAAAATGACTACCTCTCAGCTAAGGTGGATCGCAGAAACCCACAACATCAAGTTTTGATCAGGATCCAAAACGATTTTTTTTTCTTTTAGTGTAAATAATAATTGCTACTCTTTCCAGAATCATACTGTGGGCTGTAGTGGAACGAGCACTGGGCTAGGACAGAAGTCCTGGACTCTAGAATTTTGCTCTGCTCCTGTCACTTTATTTCTGTGTAACTAGGAAAATAACTTACCTCCTTGAATTTCTGATTAAAAAACTGATGTTAGAGGTGCCTCGGTGGTTCAGTCGGTTAAGTGTCAAACTGATCTTGGTCTCAGCTCAGGTCTTGATCTCAGGGTTGTGAGTTCAAGCCCCACATTGAGCTTCATGCTGGTCATGCAGCCTACATTAAAAAAAAAGAAAAGAAAAGAAACTGATATTAAAGTGACAACAACCAGTTTTGCCAAATAGTTTCTAAAAAGATTGTCAGAAAAATCAATACAATAAACACAAAAGGACTTATAAAAATATCAGATACCATTATTATTATTATTAGTCTAACTTTTATTTAGGAGAAGACTTAAAGACATGCCCAAATTGGTTGCATTTTAAAGGGCTGAGATGCCAAACTTGGGGGTAAGGATACCTGGGCCTCCTTATGGCCCCCCAGCTGTACACTTCCCAAGCATCATTAAATTCATGACCTCTTTGTTTTTTCTTTTTAAAGTTAAAATGGTGTTAACTTAACAGAAGGCTATTGAGTTCTTATTATATCCTGATCTAGTTTGGGACACGAAGGATACAAAGACATACAAGAAGCTTATAATCTAGTAGTGGAAAGGGCCCAATTAGAAAATACAAAATATGAGGCAGTAAGTAGGAAGACCATGGTATGGGCAGAAAGCTATGGGAAATCAAAGGCAGAATACCTGTTCTAATTTGAGGTTCTTGATCTCAAGTGCTGAGGCTGAGGAATAACATTGTTTAATTTCTCCCTAATAACCAGTTCTCATTAATTTTCTCAAGTTTCCCAGAACAGTATAGCCAATGTGAATCCCAGTATAGACTTCCAAGGTTTTACAGACTACCCCCACCCCCAGCAGGTTTTAAAACAGATGCGAGACAAGGCTCACTAAATGATTAATTTTCATCTCAACTTTCATTATGTTGATAACATTTTTGAGGGCAAGGGATACACCAGAGCCCTCTGAATGCCAAAAGGAGAATGAGGTTGCTGGCTAAGGGTGTACTGAATAGGTTAGGGGGTTATGCCTGAAAGAGTTCTTCTCTTTCCTCCTGAGCATTGTGTAGATGGCATGTTTTATGGGAGTCTTTAGTTGGAAGAGAAGTTGAGGCAGGGAGAAGGTGCATTATTTGCAAAAATTCTGATCATGAGAATGATGAAAAGGAAGAGGTAATAGCATTAAGAATCCTGATTGATAGCTTGTTGAATTACCACTTATAGTTTAAAAACAATTACTCTAAATATGTCTTTTTTTGTAATTGGTAGACTTATAACCAAAGCAGAAGGAATAGAGAGTTTTGTTTTACCATTCATTCCTGTAGCATCCATCCATTCTCTGCTAACATGTGGCTATGAAGTTGGGAATAAATGCACAAAAACATACATCCCATCTGACTCACTGACCATATCACTATGGCAAGTTCCATGTTACTATTTGGAACTTTTCTTACCTTCTGAAATTGAAGTCAGGAAGTGAATACTTGTTTAGATGAGAAATGGAGCTTGACAAAAAAATTTAACCAACTGTTTTGGCGATCTCACATTGCTTAATCATGCCATGAATAGTGAATGGGCTTTTACAGACAGATTATTTTACTGCTGGCCCTAAAGGAACTTCCTGTGCTCCTCCCCACACTGGGGTCTCTCCTGCCATGTTTCAGCCATCATTCTTATGGCCACAATGGGAAAAGAGGAACATGGGTGTTGGAAACTCAGTGATCTCTCCTCCATGGTGTTCAGGTTACTAATGCTGCAGAGTCAGTTACCCCAACATTTAGCAATTTAAAATGACTGCTTCTTTCTGCTCACAGTTTTATGAGTCAGAAATGTGGAAGCTCTTCACTGGGCAGTCCTTGCTTGGGTTTTCTCATGAAATTGCAGTCAGTTTTTGGTTATTGCTGTAGTCATCTGAAGGCTTGACTGGACTGGGTGTCCAAGATGGTACACTCATAGAGTTGGCAGTTGAAGACGACTGTTGTCTGGAGCTCAGCTGGAGTGTTGACCAGAATGTTTACATGTAGCTCACCAGTGTGGCAGTCTCAGGACAGTTGTATTCTTATATGGGGTCTCAGGGCTGTAAAACATGAGTGTTCCTGCTAACAAGATAAAAGCCACATTGCCTTTTGTGCCCTAAGAAATCACATAACATTACTTCTGCCATGATCTATTGGTTACAGAGAAGCAACGAGCTCACTTAGATTCAAAGGAGGGGATTTAGGCTCTACCTCTTGATGCAGGAGTAGCAAGGCTCTAGAAAAACATAGGAGATGAGAGATATTTTGTGGACATCTTTGGAAAATACAATGTACCGAAAGTGGTGAAACACTGCTCTGCATGAATTTCAGTACTGTTTATTAGTTCTGCTGTTGAATATTCTGTGATATTGCTAATGTTGTGTTAGCTCACTTTAATGATCCCTGTAGTTCTTTTGATGTTTATTTTTCTTCCTTTTTTTTGTTAAGTCAAAAAGAATCACTTTTGTTAATTTCAAAAAGAAATCCAATTTGCCGGTTTCAGATACAGGTTAGTCTCCATGTAAGGCTGTATTATTCAATTGTAGAAGATACACAGTTTGCTAGAAATACTTGCTCCCTTCACTTCCACATTCCAATCAGGGGGGCCTGCTTGTCCTTACCCGTGGATTGCCTCCCTATGATCAGACTAGGTCTGGGAAGGAATTCTGAAAGTTTCTTCACATTACAGAATTTCTGGCTCACCATCATGCTTATTATTAACCTTGGTTCCCCAATGTCCGTTACTCAGAGTCCCTATCTAGATGCAGAAATACTATAGTTCAAACTGGTCTGTGATCTTTGAACCCTGGGCTATGCACCTGTGGGTTGTTTGGACGGCTAGGCCTCACCTGCAACTCCTGCCTTAATAACATTCTTGAACTTGACCTCTGGTATCAGTCCTTACCTTGTGAAACCCTAGTTCTTAACCTTGGATAGATCACCTTAGGAATGGGAGTAGGAAGGCTGTTCAGAGTTCTTTCAGCAGACATTTTAAGATCAAATGTTATCTTAATATAAGATTATTTTGTGATATCTGAGCGCAGTATTTTGGATTCTCACTAGAATCTAGGTTCTCTGGATAGTATAACATGCTGATTAAGAGCTTAGTATTAAGAATTAGATAGTCTAAGGGTTGAATCCTGGGCATGTAACTCCCTGGGTCTCAGTTTTCTCATCTTTAAAATGCAAATAATATTAGAATCTACAAGAAAGGGTTGTTGTGAAAAATAAATGAGATAGCAGAGCTCTATCATTTGTTCTAGTAACTGCACTTAGTCAATTCTCAACTATATTAGGTGTTATCATCATCATCCTCATTATTTCAAGTAGGAGCTTTACTTTTTAGCTTTGCATATCTAGCACCTATGACAATACCTCTCATATAGTAAGCCCTCGATGTTGAATTAATACACGTATATCTGTTGAATCTTGAAAAAAGATAAATTGGATGAAAAAGTGTAAATTTTTGTCAAAGCCAAAATTATTCTGATAACACATCTAGGTATAAAATAAGTCAGTTGTACCAGGATTGGTGTCACTAGCATGATCTGGAACCTGCAGTGTGCAACTGAAGAAGCAGAGAAGAAGAAGGCAGGTTCAACAGTGTTGGAAGTGAGTCCAGTCAGACTGCTGGAATGTTGTGTCTTGAAAGACAAAGATGGGTGGAGGGTATCTGGCCAAGCATACAGCCTCACCAAAGTCCAATAATGCTTCAAGGCATGGCAAGAAGAAGTACTGGATGGGGGTCGGCATCTGGGATGTCTGTCCAAGATCCAATTATAGTCAAGGACCAAATCCTTGCCTGGAAAAGCCCTGAAAACCCAGGCGAGGCCTCAATCCAAATAGACTCAGTCTTAGGCTACGCCTAAACATAAGAGAAAAAAGCATGAGCCCAGAACAGCAAGGACAACTTAGGGACTTAGACTCAAGAATAAGGCTTACATGCAAATGCTAGATCAGAACCAGACTAGCAGAAAGGTAGAAATAATGCTAAGTCTTTGGAATATTGAACTTGAGTTAAAAAAATATCCCCTGATCAAGATCAAGATAGATTTTAGTTCCAAAGGCAGGGCTGAGTCTGCAGATAGAGGCCACATGACCCCAGATGTGAGGAAGGGAAATTCGAGAAATCATTTTTGAATGAGATTTTTCTCTCATTTTGCATCTGCAGCAAATCTCTATAAGAGCATCATTTCAAACATTCTCTAGGTGGGAGGATGAAATTAAAGTTAAATTTAGGAATAATTTCCTTTTGCGTTGGTTTATGGTGATACATTTGTATGTTTCCACAATAACCTACAGATATTACCCTCTCTTTGTGTCTCTTTTACTTTATTTAAATATAATTCATAATTCACATACCATGCAATTCATTCATTCAAAATGAATCAAAATTCACTCAAAATCAATCTATAATTCAGTGGTTTTTAATATATTCACAGAGTTGTGCAGCCATGACCACAATACATTTTGGAACATTTCGTCACCCTAAAAAGGAAGTCCATATCCCTTAGTAGTCACTCCCCAATCCCACCCCTCTCCTCCCAGCCCCTGACAATCACTAATCTACATTCTTTCTCTATGGATATGCACATTCAGGACATTTCATATAAATGGAATCATACAATATATGGTTTTTGTGACTGGCTCCTTTCACTTAGCATAATGTTTTCAAGGTTCATCCATGTTATAGCATAAATCAGCACTTCATTCCTTTTTATGGCTGAATAATATTCCATCCTATAGACATATTACATTTTCTATTCATCAACTGATGAACATTTGAATTGTTGCTACTTTTCAGCTATTATGAAAAATGCTGCTATGAACATGTGTATAAAAGATTTTGTGTGGACATATGTTTTCAGTAGTCTTGGATATATATCTAGCAGTATAATTGACATCACTCTCTAAAATTCTTGTTAAACTAACTGAAGTCATTTTAAAAGTATTTCAATAAATTGTTTGATAATTTCCTCTTCTATCCCACATACACCTTTTTGGTCTTAAAGCATAGAAATAAACAATAGATAAAGTACCTGCCTTCATGGAGCTTCCATTCCTCTACAAAGCTGTAAGCCCTTGAGAACAAAACTATAATTATTTTATTCCCTGATCTATTCACAGTGCCTAGCACAGCTCTGCTCAATAAGTTAATATAAGAATTAATTAGTGTAGGGCGCCTGGGTGGCTCAGTTGGTTAAGCGACTGCCTTTGGCTCAGGTCATGATCCTGGAGTCCCAGGATCGAGTCCCGCATCAGGCTCCCTGCTGAGCAGGGAGTCTGCTTCTCCCTCTGACCCTCTTCCCTCTCGTGCTCTCTATCTCTCATTCTCTCTCTCTCAAATAAATAAATAAAATCTTTGAAAAAAAAAAGAATTAATTAGTGTACCATCAACCTTTAGAAAAAACTTAAATCATAAATAATGTTTAAATAGAGTTTGGTGCCTGTTTCACTACTGAACTGTAGAAACAGTTCAATCCCTTTCAAATGCCTCTAATTTGCTAAGGAAGTTCCCGTTTTACGTGTGCTCCTAAATGAAGCTCTCTTGCCTACCATGAAGCATCCACCATTTCCCCCTCCATCTTGGAATGTGGACTCAATGGGACCCAAGCCCCCACATTGCCATCCTGATGGTGAAAAATACTTGTAGCTTTCTGTCCAGGGCTTTGAGGACCTCTCCGGATGCTCCTACGATGTGTTTAGGCCTGTGTTCTTTTTTCCTGAATGCCAATTTTTTCTACTGCTACCTCCTTTAATGAGAAAAACATCCTCCACCCTACTTAGGTTATACACTATAAATACTATACAGCAATCCCCCCTTATCCATGGTTTTGGTAACCCACAGTCAACCACATTGGAAGCAGATGAACAGAAGGTCAATAATAGCTTAACACTAAGTCCAGTACCTATGTCATTCAACTCATCATGGAGGTATTTTATCATCTCATCATCACAAGAAAGGTGAGTACAACACAATAAGATATTCTGAGAAAGAGAGACCACATTCATGTTACTTTTATTACACTATATTGTTATAATTATTCTATTTTATTATTTGTTTTTGTTAGTCTCTTACTGTGTCTAATTAGCAAATTAAAATTTATCATACGTGTATATATAGGAAAAAATGTAGTATCTATATGGTTCAGTACAATCTCAAGTTTCAGGTATCCACTGGGAGTCTTGGAATATATCCCCCGTGGATAAGGGGGGATTGCTGTATTCTAATACTGAGTGTTCATGACTAGCCTTTACTTTATTTATTTATTTATTTATTTATTTATTTATTTATTTATTTTTAAAAGATTCTGTTTATCTACTTGCCAGAGAGAGGGAGCACAAGCAGGCAGAGCAGCAGGCAGAGGTAGGAGAAGTAGGCTCCCTGCTGAGCAGAGAGACCCATATGGGGCTCAATCTCAGGACCCTGAGATCATGACCTAAGCCAAAGGCAGATGCCCAACCAACCGAGCCACCCAGGTGCCCCTAGCCTTTACTTTAAATAGCTCATAGAGAGGGATGCCTGGGTGGCTCAGTTGGTCACTCTTGATTTCAGCTCAGGTCATGATCTCAGGGTCGTGAGATCGAGCCCCCTTTGTCAGGGTCCATGCTCAGCAAGGAGTCTGCTGAAGATTCTCTCTCTCCCTCTTCCTGCCCCTCCTTCTCCACTCACTTACTCTCTCTCTTTCTGAAAAAAAGTTCAATAGTTCATAGAGATGTTTCTGATTCTGGGCTTTTATCGCTGCTGCTTTCTTCTCTTCCCGTGAAGAGAATTACTGAGGTGAGGAATGGCTGGGGTGAGGAGCTCTGACCTGTAGGACAGCCTGCTTACCATTCACCAGGGTACTCAAAAGTTTTCTCTCCCCTCTGACAACAACCAATTATGGAACCAGTTTTGTGCGTCTTGAATCTCTTATTTTCTCACAATGAATTCTTCCAACTGGTGGTCTCTGGTTGCTCATGCAAACGGACCCTTGAAGAATCGTTTTTGCAATGTTTCCAGACATCAGCAAAAGTCTGAATTATGAGGATGAGCAGCTTAAGTCTCAAAGTTCGTTCCTGCTGCAGCAGCATTTAGTGCAAAATGTAATTTGACAACATTCTGCTCAACGTCTCTTGTGACCACCCACATGTGAGTCTGTTTCAATTACGGCTTTGTATTTATGAGTTTGGAAATAGATTTAAGAGTAGGCCAGTAGTTCAGGTAATTTCAATATGAACTGGCAGCACTCTCGATCCAGTGATTTAATTTGTATCTTGTGCAAGTCACTAAAATGCTCTGAAATTCAAGCTCATCTTTTGTAAGAAGGGGGTTATTTACCCTCTAGAGTGACGATGATAATAGCTAATGTTTGTTGTATTACGTCTGGGAACTAGGCACAATTTCACACCCTTTGTAGCTATCAGCTCGATGATTCCTCACACCAATCCCATGAAATAGGTGCTATTATGCTACAGGGTAAAATCATTCTAACAAATATACATGGATTATAAAAGAATCATGCTTATTACTTTTAAAAATGAGGCATAGACAGGACTCATTCACTTCATGAAACTTTCTATGAGATCTTATAAATCATTAATTATGTAGTCGACACATCCTTTCACTAGAAAACAAATTATGTCTGTTTAGCAAACATAGGCCCCTTCCATAAATAATCTCATACACAGGCAACTTAGGCCCCACAGACTATTTTGACTTCTGCTAATATCCATACTTCCTCAGTTTTATCCCACACTTGAACTCCACCCAGATGAAAGGCAGACAAAAGAGCTCTGAGAATAACCTAAAATACCACAACTCTATTAAGGCAGGCTGAACAATGACAACTCACGGAGTCCAGCCCAGGACCACCCACCTTGTCTCACTTTCTCACCCCAAACTGGGCCAGTGCTCTCACGGTGAAGAATCTCCCTTGACACTTCAGTGAACTAGACCATGGGGATAGTATAAGTCCACTCCAAGCGCTTTCTTTCTTACTTAATTTTTGCCATGACACCAGCAGGCCCTGGCCTTTGATTTTCTTTTCATACAACCACCTATATTACTTTCTTCTTGATAGTGAAAGGAGAACCACTTAGTTAGTCATCAACTTGGTCTTATCTGCTTGACTGCATGCTTTACAAGCTGCTCTGAGATATTTGGCCAGGAATTCGGTTTTGATTAACAAATTCTGTTATATGATTGAAGAAAAGGTTAATTTGTTAAGAATTATAAGTACAAAGTGGTTGGGTTGGGGGGGTAGGGGGCCAGAAGAATTGTTGATAATCATAAATTTTTGCATTAAAATTCCAGTTTATTAAGTAATCAGCATGGGGGTGTCTGATTGGCTGATTAGATGCAGAGGCAAATCATTTGTTGCTTTTTTAGGGAAATTTCCATCAAAGTAGTTCCACCTAGAGAATTTAAATTAATGTATTATTTTTAATCCATGTATATTTATTTCAAATTGAGTTATCCTGCAGAACAAAGGAGTTGTTTTTTCATCCAGAACACTTGCGGCATCCGGGGTGGTGGCAGGGCTGAAAAAACCTTTTTCAGGCCTTAGTTCCACACCAAGCATATAGTTTCACTTAAGACAAGCACTCTTTCTCTCTCTTTCTCTCTTCCTCCTCCTCTCCTTCACTCTCTCTCATTCTCTCTCTCACCCACCAACCAAAATCCTGCATCCTAGAGTTCTAGGTCTCCTTTCACAGGCCTACTTAGAAAAAACCTAGTGTAGAATATAACTGAGGAAGTGTGGACCTAAGCCCAAGTCAAAGCAGTGAATCTGTGTGAGTATTCCTTACAATCCTCTTGTTTTTTCTGCAGTTATATCCTTGAATTTAGTTAAAGTGATTCAGTTGGTAGTAGTTCAACCAAAGAGCTCACATTTTAGCTCAGACTTCAAAGATGAGAAGGGTAACCAAGGTGGTTCCAGAACTCTTGGGAAGACCTTGGTCACAAGCTTGAGCAGTTATGATACTCTCGTTTAAAAAGTGGGCTGGAAAGCAAGCTATACCCCCTCATCCCTAGCTAGAATTTCTTCAAAGGGGCGACTGAGTCAGTCCACAGCTGGCTTTTGAGAGAGTTCAGAACCATCCCTCCCTCTGGGACACTCACTCTTCCTTATCTGCCTATGCCTGAACTAGGATCTCTTCAAAGGCACCACAGAAGCTTCCCACCAAGAGTCTGTTTGGAGGGCTGGAAAAAAAAAACCCACAATTTGCTAATTGTGAAGCCTCTGGCAGAACCCCCAGGGGCCTGAGCCAACACAGGCAGGAAACCACTCTCTACCTCTGCTCTACTTGGAACCTGGAGAGCAGCTAATCCTACCAGACCTCACACCCCTGTTTATTCTCAGTCCCTGCCCGACATTCAAGTCCCTTTGACCATCTACCCTCTCCCCTACTCTCAGTCCCTAACTTCCCTTCTGCTTGTGCATTTCTCTCTGCCTTTTTCTGTCATGGCCTCTGTGTTTCCCATGCTAGGACACAAAACCCCTCCACTGTAAACCTCTACACAGAATGCTTCTGCACCTTCTGGACTTAACTAAAATCGGATAGTCTCCAAGACCAGCGCTTCCCATGTAGACTTTTGTAATGAAAAGAAGGCATGCTGGTGTCTCCTCCTTCCTGCACTGAAACTTTTACACTAAGCCATTATTCCCCTACATGTCAAAATCTGTCCTTTGGGGCTGATGTCAACTAGCTATTCACCTTGTTAGTACCTTTTACTAACATCCAGTTTGGGCACCTGGACCATGTATTTCCTTTTAATTTGTCAACTTCTTAACTTCTGCTATTACCCTGGGTAAATTAAATAGCCACTTAGGTGATATTTCCAACACATTTGCCTCACAGTTTCATCTTTAATGCCAAATCTTTCATTTCTACTCTACTTGAACCACCTCTCACAGATAGCCACACAGTGGCCCTTGAAATCATCCCCAAATATCCCATGCCTGAAAGGTGCATCCTATTCATGGACCAAAACCCCTTCCCATTGCAGCTCTCCATCCCTTAATCCTATTCTGCCAATTTTGATCTAATACTCGTTTATACGGCCTTGACCATCCATTGTCTTTCATTCAGCTAGCATCTCCCTGTTAAGCCAGACCTGTTGGCCCCTAGAACTTCTGAGGTGAGGCATCTACCCAATGAAACTCCAACAGTAGCTCTAGAACTTCTGAGGTGAGGCATCTACCCAATGAAACTCCAACAGTAGCTCAAATCAATAATCCATCTCCAATGCCCATTTGCTGAGTGCTGAGGGAGAAAAGTAGACCACCATGTGAAGTGGGGCCACCTTGGATTTGTGGTCTCTCTCCTCCCATTGTCATGCTGCTTGACAATCATTCAGTGGGATCTTACTAGCAACTGATGCCATCCATGTTCCACACAACCCATTTCATGCCTTCTCAACTCTCCCCCAGGCCTGTTGTTTGTGCCTTTCACATTGCCATACTTTCCACCTGAGATGAAAATGAAATGGTTGTAGTGTCTCCATCATTTTCAGAAAAGGGTTTTCATATGATGAGGGGATTGCTATGAATTGATCGTCTGGGTTCTGACCAACTAAAACCCTGCCTGCAATAGAGGACTTTCATAGTTCCTTCCCTGAACGAAATAAATATACGTAAGAAACACACACACAGAATAAAGGTGTTTTCTATATAGTATCTGAGCAGTTATGGAAGTTTTCAAATCCCTGATAAAACAATCCCGAGTTCATCCATTTTTCCAAATATGTATATTTAATATATTAAAAATATGTAATTATGTATAATATATATAATAAATACAATGACTTAAACAAATCCTATTAAGCACTTATTAGATGCCACTCCCACTCCTAGTAAATTCTGTGTGAGGGAACTCTGTTTATTTTATTGCTGTTTTTATTCCCACTGCCTGGGGCTTATAACCGTGTATAGGTTCTAAAGTTACTTGAATATTCAGGTCTTTAATGAAATACTGTGGGAGCAAATCACATACCTTTTTTTTGACATCCTCAGCTATCTCAAGATGGGAAAGAAATCAAGTAATCATAATTGTACATTACTTTCTTTTTCTCTATGATCTACATCAAGTAAAAAAATCAGATCTATAGGATAGATAGGTCCAATTTTGGCAACAGTTTCAGATGTTTCTGATGCCTTGATACCATACAATAAAGTGCCTAGAACGGTTTCCTGTTGACCAGATCCAGTTCAAATAATGCAACAGATCTCCCCTTCGAAGGCATTTTCTCTCTGCCCAAAGACTTTGGATCTTTCCTCTTAACATCACTTGGCTCTCAGTGAATCTGGGAGTAGCAAGGATTGTCCAGGACCTCATAGTTAGTAGTCACTAGCAAAATACTCTTAGGAGTTGGCCTTCACTTTCAACCTTACTCCAACGCAGGGAATTCCAAACTTTGTGAATCTAAAAATGTCCCTGTGTCCATCAGGTAGAGTTTCTGAATCCTTTGAAGTTAAACTTCACCTACAGCTGGGATATAATGAGCTATTTGCTACCAAGACATATAATCATGGTATTGTTCTCATACCATACCCTGGCAAGGACCAATTTTCCCCAGTTTCTCCAGGAAGTTATCCATGAGTATTTATTTCAGAGCATTACCAGTCCATTTGCATTAATTAATCAGATGTGCAAAAATGTAACGGTGCTACTTTTCCAAAGCTGACCTCAGCTTACCTCTGAATCTCTCCTTGATCACTAACAATAATAATAATAATAATAATAAATTTTTTTTAAAAAAATTGAAAGTATGTACCTTTAAGTCACATCCTGTTTAAAATATTCTCTTCAAGGTAAAAGTTTATTCCTATCCAGGATTTAAACTTAGTTCATGGTTTAATCTCCTTAGCATGGTTGTTCTAACCTCTCAAAAGATTTCTTTGTCCTTTTGTCATCCTGCAGGGTACAAGAGGAACTTATCTAATATCACAGTGTCATCTGTGTGTGGGGGGGGGAGGGGTGGAGGGAGGAGTCCAATCTTCATTTCTTCCTCCAAATTCTCATTAGATGGCCGAAGTGTCTCCCACTGCATAGCCTATGGTAATTGACTGTCAGCCTCTGTTCCTGCTACGTTGGCTGCTTTCCTCACTTTCACCCCTACAAACTGGTCTTGACCTTAAACTTTACTCACAAGGACTGAACCATGTTTGGTCCCTATCTCCATCCCGACATCTTGCAGTCCCCTGGCCCTCACAGCATTTCAGCACCCCATTAACTTTTGGAGCAGCTTCTGAATCTCTTCCTCTAGGCCTGCCACCCAACACAGGCTTCAGGACAAGAGTATAAATGGAGACCCACATAGCATAATTCCAAATATTACCGAGCAAACAAATCGTTAAATGTAATATATTCTGTACTTTTACCTGGACAAATATACGTTTATAATGACCTAGGTCATTTGAATTTAGAAGTATTAGACCACTTACAGGTTCACATGGAAATGTGTTGACAAAAGGAAAGCAAGGCCCAGTTTATGGGCCACTTTTGATTCTCCTCCCACCACTGGCTCCTTTCCTAATGGCCTTGAATGTGCCTGTGTGGAAATCTCAGCCCACATATTTAAGCTTTCCTCTATGTCCCATACCAACCTCCCCCTCCCCCAACACACACACAAATAAGCACATCTTGGCCACCACTCAGCCCTAGGGGCATACACACTGGTAGTGTGACTTACCCTCCAGAGACTAGAGCCAGGAAGAGACATACAAAGCCTGATGATAATCTTGGCAGAATTTCGAGCATCTCAAGGATCTAGAGTATGATCCAGAATAGTAGGAGTGGAGTGAGCTCTGTGTGAGCAAGTCTCTTTGGTCCCAAAGACTTCTAGTCTTGTAGGATAGGATCTGGTCAAAGAAAAGCCAATGTGTACCCCTTTAAAGTATGAACCCCACAGCAGGGGTCTAAGAACATGTTGGTCTCCTCTTGCTACACAATTAAGGAGGTGGGAAATATCTCAAGGTCTTGCTGTCTCCCTCACACACAATTGCTACGCTGCTGTGGCTGCCAAGGTTGAGGAGAGGCACTCACAGTTGTGAGTGAGAAGGGGGACATATCCTCCTTTAGTGCTGAGGTTCTCAAGTCATTTAATGGTCTCTACCTGCCTCCATGAGTTTCAAACTTACGGAGTGAGCAAAAGGGTTGGCACAAGACTGGCATCTCAACTTACTTGTTCTTTCCTCCCTCTCTTCCCAGACTTCTCCATCTAGGCCAGAAAGGATGTTATGGTCTTCCACATAGCAGGAAGCTATCCTTAGGTTATCTCGCATCCTTCTCTAGTCTTCATGGTTAACTATATTGATGAAATTGTTTGTATGTATGTATTTGGGTTTTATTTACATATGCATAGTTTTAAAGGGTTAATCAATGCCAAACACTTATTAAAATATTTTTAAAATTTAAATTCAATTAATTAACATATAATGTATTATTTGTTTCAGGGGTACAGGTCTGTGATTCATCAGTCTTATATAATACCCAGTGCTCATTACAACACATACCCTCCCCAGTGTCCATCACTCAGTTACCCCATCTCCCCACCCACCTCCCCTCCAGCAACCCTCAGTTTGTTTCCTAAGATTGAGTCTATTATGGTTTGTCTCCATCTCTGGTTTTGTCTTGTTTCATTTTTCCCTAAACACTTATTACAAGAGTCTTCCATTTTTCTTTCCCCAGAGCTAATTTCAATTCTTTAGCTTATTTTTTCTGTATTTGTTGGTAAAATTCTAATAGCATTAGTATTATTTTTTACCTTTTGGTTTTAGACATTAATCTGAAATGATTTACCAATCTCTCCCCCACATCCCAGCCTCCCCCAGTGTATACTTATATCTATATAATACACTCCTGCTGGCAAGAATTCCTATTCTTATATCCTCCCCCTGCCACACACATACAACTTCTGTTTCCTCCAAGATTGGCATCCATATTTATAATAAAGAGTAGGATCATGAAGTGACAGCTCTGTTGCTTGAGTCAAACAATTCCCCAAGTTCAAAGATTCCGCTAAAGATGACTGAAGATGTTGTCCTACCATGAATAGACAGTCCTATGAAGAGGAGTTTCCCAGAGGAGAATGGATGCCACCACGAAGTTAAAAGGGAGTCTCTGAATCTATTCTTATAGCAGCCTTGGAGTCTCTGAATGGAAGTGTTATTAGGACCGGATATATTAGACAGAAATTAAGATACTCGAGATCATTTTCCTAAAGTATTCAGAGGTGAGAGTGGGGAAAAGAATCAGCAAAAATAGCAGACAGAAAATCAGGAGACTGCAGTAGCATGGGAGCTAAGAAAGTGAAAATCCAGGGAGTGATCACAGTGTCAAATTCTCAAAGGTCAAGATCCAAAAATCCAGTGGGTTTAAAGATTGAATTGTCATGGTTAGATAGCAAAAGTGTTTCAGCACATTTGTGATGATAAAGAGAGGCCTGCAAGGGACCAGGAGAGTGGGAGTGTAGAGTAGAAATAAAGAGTGTAAGGTATTTTTTTAAGAAATCTGTTGAGGGGAACAGGGGAGAATTAAACAAGAGACAGAATGAGAGAATATGAAAGAAAAGCTTAAGACAATGGCAGGGCAAAATGTGGAGTGGCCAGTGAGTGATATTTACAGCAGACTGGAAGGTACCAATAGAAAGTAAGATATTGAAGATGCAAAGAAAGTAGATAACCAGAGGTTTGAGGTCACAGACATAGTTTAAAGGGTTAGTTTTGAAAAGGAAGATGATCTCATCCACTGAAACCAGAGGCAATAACAAAAAAAAAAAAAAAAAAAAGCTGAGGAGATAATTTGCTGAAGAATTCAGTATAGCTAAGGATGTGGGGAGAAGAGAGGTTTTAGAGGGGGTGGGGGTATGGGTTAGCCTGGTGATGGGTATTAAAGAGGGCACGTTCTGCGTAGAGCAATGGGTGTTATGCACAAACAATGAATCGTGGAACACTACATCAAAAACTAATGATGTATGGTGATTAACATAACAATAAAAATTTTTTAAAAAGTTATGGAAAATTCATGGTGAATACTTTCAATAGGAAATCAATAAGAGGTATAAATTTCTACAAGGAAGAAAAGTTTTGTGGGATGGAAACTCCTGTCTTGTATTCACTGAGGATGTTTCATGCTAACCCCATAATATCACTCTCAACTTGTTCCAGGAAGTCAACTTGAAGCCATAAGCAATTTATATAGACTGGCTTACCCAGTACAGAGACCTAGAAAGCTAAGTTTGAATTCTCTATTCTCTCTAGCTTTTTTTTTTTTTTTTTTTACCCTTCCTCATGTTTTCCTGTTGGATTGTTATATGAATTTCTGAAGCTCAAGGGAATCTGTTGTTGTTTACACAGACCTTGCCAGGATATTTTCAGGTGACTAAGACAGGATCTGTTTTAGAGATAAGAGAAGGCACAGAGAAGGTTTGCAGTTGGAGAAAGGTAGGTGTGCCTTACTAGGACTGAGCATGCAAGAAAAGGAGAAAAGGGAAATAGGGGATGAAAGATCCATGCCTTGTGAATCTAGGGCAATGTTTCTCAACTGGGAACAATTTTCACTCGGGAGATACTTGGTAATGGTAGTCATTACTAGGGGGGATACTACTGGTATCTAGTGGGTAGAGGCCAAGGAAACTGCTAAATATCCTGCAATGCACAAGACAGCCCTCCACAACAGAGAATTCTCTGGCCCCATATGGGAATAGTGCCAAGGTTGAGAAACTCTGGGCTAGAGACCCTGGAGGAAAGCAAAACTTTGGCAGGCTCAGGGGCCTTTTTATCTGGTGCCAAGCAACTGACAATGATCATTGAAGATGCTGATATTAATTATAATATAACATAAAATATTCTCCTTATTTTCCCAAGAGACATAATTAAGTAATACTTGAGTACTTACTGACCTAATTCAAAGAAATTATATATATTTTGAGGTGTGGCCAAAGCCAATTTTCATACTCTGTCCCTACTGTGATGTCTCGGGCTATATACCACATAACTCATGAATGGAAGGGAGGTTGGGAGTGTATTATCTCAATTGACAATAGATATCAGAATTATGATAGAGGGGCACATCACACCCACTGGTTGCACCCTTGCCTAGTGTTATTACCTAGGTGCTATCTTTAAGAGGTCAGGTCCAGAATCTGATGGACTATTGCATCTTCTATCACTCTGTTCTATTACTATCTCATATCTGCCATAGCCCTTTCCCCGCCCCCCCCAGAAAAAATTCCAAATGCATTACAAGTGTAAAGAGAAAGAGAATTATGTTTGTTGTGGTCCAAAGATTCTGAGGGATTCAGCTCAAGGGAAAAGAGCTATGGGATAAAAAGACAAAAGAATGGGAGGGGGAGAGAGAAGAGCTTCCATGGAGCACGTTGAGAAGAGGAGGGGAGTGAAGGATTGAGAGGGAAAAAGAAGGGCCTGGCAGCTTTATAACCTTTTCCAGCAATGGATTTATAGAAGTTAGTGGTGCTTCAAGAAAATGAAGTAGTGTGCCTGATGCCTTTTGAAACAGGAGTCTGTTCTCACCTTTGCATCTTCTATGCCTCCGTCACATGTAAACTGGATTTCATGGCATATTAGAACTGTGAAGATGATTTAATATGCCAAAATGTGTTATGCATCATTTGTGCATCAACTCTGCAGCTTAAACAGTAGTCACTGAATCGAAACTCAAAACTTCCCTTGCCGAATCACAGACAACTTGAGGATTAACGGAAATGAACGCAACACTTCTGTCTAAAGAGAGCATGGCTTTCCTCCACCTGTTTCAGGTACATACATAAACTGTTCAGTGTGCTCATTTGAACAAGACTAAGAGTATGAATTTTCTTCATGTAGTGTTGTCGATAGAGTTCCTAGTTCTCTTACTATGTTATCTCTGCCTGGTTGTCAGAAACAGAAGTTGAGATGAAATACAGCACCTAATTACATGAACTGTTTCAAGAGCAACCTGCTCAAAAAGAATTATTCCTGGAGAGTGGGGCCATCTGACTAAGTGGAGTGCTCCTGATCACTCCATATTATCAGCCACACGTATTTATTGCACACTCTCGACTGAAGAATAAGCAAATCATCTTCATGATTATCATCATCATCACTGTCATCATCACTATCATGATCACTTGTGTTGTCTTAAAATAAATTCTTTAGTCCTTTCTTTTTAGAAATAACTGGTTTTAGAAAAAAGGACGCTCTGCCCACTCTTCTCTACAGATGTTTTCGTAAGCAGAAGGTGCAGTCCCCTCCTGTGGCACTGTCTCAAGTTCCATACCAAGGGATGGATCAGTCATAGGAGGGGAAGTTCAAAACATGGGACTGTTTGACTGTTTTTCTTTTTTTATTGTAATGACCTATACTCAAAAATAAAGATTATTTGAAATATATCGTACACATGATTGCAACAAACAAACAAACAGGCAAAGATTGTGGACAAAACATGGTTTTGACAACTAAGCTTAGTTGAGGAGATGAATTCTCCCTTGTCTTGGCTAATCATGTAAGGCCATTTGTACATACTCACTTTGAGGTTATTGTCCCAGTAATTCTAAGATCCTTTATTATACATCATGTTCTGCTTCTATACTGTAAATTCTGACTTTAACCTCTCACGTTCACATGAATGAGGGAAACACAGTGACAGAGACAGACAATGGGCAATGGGCTGGGATCAGTGTTTCTCCTACACCTTTATCTCCCTTGTGCTCGCTGGCTACATAATTAGAGAAGTAGCCAGAAGCTGATACCAAACACAGATGGGCCTCATGAACACATGGCCACAACCCTGAGTGAGAAGATGGCTTTAGCTGGGTGGCTATAGGGTCAATTCAGAGTTTCTCAGAGGCACAGAAAAACTCAGGTCCCAAAGTTATGCCCATCCCTGTGGTCATCAGCTCCCTAGCTGCTCAGCCGGTGATGGTGGCAACAACCCTGTCCTAGGCAGTTTTTTCCTCTGGTTTCTTCTGGGGCCATTTTGAATCCTGAAATCACACTAGCCAGGATATGAAAATTATACATGCTGTTGTTGGGGTGGGACAGATGTTGGAAGGTCTACATCAGCACAGTGCCACAGAACTTTCAGTGTTCGTAAACATGTTCTCTATCTACATTCAATATAGTAGCTACTCACCACATGTAGCGAGTGAGCATTTGAAATGTGCTGGTGTGACTGAAGAACTGAATTTGAAATATCACTTTATTAATTTAAATTTACATTGCTCCATGTGGCTGCTGGCTACTGTACTGGACAGTCTAGTTTTAGATATCCTCTTTCCTCTTTGAATGCTTATTCACTTTTCACAAATGTCATCTTAGCTTTCACCCTTATAAGTCACTACACTCTTTCAATGAACAAAATATGGCTCATGCTGGGTGCCTGTGTGGCTCAGATGGTTAAGTGTCTGCCTTCAGCTCAGGTCATGATCCCAGGGTCCTGGGATCAAGTCCCACATCGGGCTCCCTGCTCAGTAGTGAGCCTGTTTCTCCCTCTGCCTCTCTCTCTCTCTCTGTCTCTTATGAATAAATAAATAAAATCTTTAAAAAAAATATATGCCTCCTGCTTCCAAATTTATTTTGGAAATATATCCACTAGAGCATTTCTGCAGTATTTTAGCTACTAGTTAATGAATGAACTGTATAAATTGGTTGTATAAAGCCACTGATAGCTATTGCAGATGGATTTCAACATGTTGAAATAATATATCTAGTCTTAACTCTGACTGCATTTGAATTCTGAGTTCTGTGTCCTTAGCTATCCTGTCTGAGCTCTATCCTAAGCTGTGGGATTAATTCATGTAGTTCTCATTAGCAGTGATGCAAGTTACCTATGGAAATCTTCTAAGCAACAGTGAGAGAAGTGGCTGCTCTGCCTTTTCTGGCTTTTGGCTAACCTGTATTGTTAAGAAACCCTTCATGCACTGTGCCACACCTGAGGTGCTGAAGGAAATCACAGGTTCAGGAAATAAAGCTAGTCAAATTCCTTGTGGTAAGGTTGGGTTAGCTTCTTTGTTCCTTTACTTGATATTTGTGCCTGGTAATATTCCTCCTAAAAAGTTTTTCTTTTTAAAGATTTTATTTATTTTAGAGAGAGAGAAAAAGAGCGGGGGGGGTGGCGAGCAGAGGGAGAGGGAGAGAGAAACTCAAGTAGACTCCATGCTGAGTGCAGAGCTGGAGATGGGGCTCGATCTCACGACCCTAAGATCATGACCCTGAGCCGAAACTAACAGTTGGACACTTAACCAACTGTGCCACCCAGGTGCTCCTCCTCTTAAAAAGTTTTAATGAACTGCAGTTCTGAAGCTGCAGAGAGTTTCTTCAGCCCTCAATTAAATGTTAGGCAACATGCTGGGACAGCCACTGTGGTCATAAGAACTGATATTTAGCAAATGTCCTTTTTTGTTGTGTCAAATCATGTCCGTGACAATTAACATTTAAAAATTAGGAATTGATAGAAATCAAATAATAAACATAAGTGTTATAGACTTTTCTCCATATGACGGATATAATTCTTGTTCATCTGATGCTTTCATGACCTACATGAGTGAAGGACAGGAGTTCCTGGCTTCCAGAATCTTTGGTCTCAAACCCTGAATGATGCAATACAAGATCCCCTTAGAGTGAAGGGGGTGGATTTTTAGAAGCATTCCGATGGTTAGTCCAATGAAGGACAAAAAAATGTGATAGAACATGAAAGAACTACATTCACATTCTCTGAGGCATTGGTTTCTGCTTTGTTCCAGGCCCAGTGTGAAAAGCGTAGATTCTTCTCCCTTTCCAATGCAACTCATCTAGCCTTCTGTTTTGACACTCTTCATCCTCTTAATCTCAGGAGCCTGAAGACTTTCTAATTTCCAAGTCTTCTTTAAAATCTTTCCCCATAGCTTTTGTGGGGTTAAAACATACTTGCCAAGCTTTCTGCATTCGATTCCTCCCAAACATTTTCTACTGTTTTTGATGCCCTTTCTGGTGGAACTGGATCTAGATCAAGTTGTGGTAATTTCTGTAGTTGTTTTTCGAAACCATTCCTCTGCCTGATTAAATTATTTTTTCCAGATGGTAAGTGTTACTCCAACAGTGCTATGGGCAGAAGAAAACACAGACTGTCCGTTTAGAATATTACTTCTACTGACAAATTCTTCATGTTGTTATGTCAGAGTAGGGACTGAGTCACTCTCCTCAGTGGATCATGACCTTTGGGGTAAAATCACATCGAGGGTGAAGGGCAAAAGGTGAGAAGATGAGATCCACGTGGCTCTCACCTACCTTGGTCCTCAGCATTAAAACAGATCGAAACAGGTAGTTAGTTTCCTCTAAGTTCTCCTTTCCTACCCAATAGAAACTTCCCCTGTCTTCACTTTGCAGCTACTGTCTACAAATATAGAATTGACTCCTCCTCTTCGTCCATTTAGGCTGCTATGGCAGAATCTCAAAACTGGGTGGCTTAGGGAAAGCAGAAATTTTTTTTCTCACAGTTCTGGAGGCTGGGAATCTAAGATCAAGGCACCTGCAGATCTGTTGCCTGGTGAGAAATCTCCCACTTCCTAGTTCATAGATAATCATCTATTCACTGTATCCTCACCTGGCAGAAGGAAGGAGAGAACTCTCTGGGTCTCTTTTATATGGGCACTAATTCCATTCATGAGGGGTCCACCTTCACAATCTAATCACTGCCCAAAGGCCCCAACTTCTAATAACCATAAATTTGGGGGATTAGGTTTCAACTTATAAATTTGGGGGGACACAAACATTCGGTCTATAGCACTCACTTTACTGCCTATTTTAGGTGTCTGGTGAGAATTCTTCCACCTACCACCAACAGGTCATGATTAGTCTTCCTGCTTACCTTACTCAATTCTCTCCACCTTCAGAAAGTGGTATTATCTCACCTTAAGAGACGGTAGGTATTTACTGGACTTATCAGCTAGAAAAAAAAAATAATGATTGGCAGGGGATAACCAATCTTTGATCACCCAGGCATACTGCAAACACTACCCTCTTAGAGCAGGCACTCCTCAACAAATTCCATGATATCCAAGAGGTCAGTACACAAACAAACCCGTGAAGATCCTCTACAGAAGAGAGCTAAAGGAATTTGTTTTCTGGCAAAGTAATACACAAACATTTTACCTCTGCCTTTTTGGGAATCACACCTTCTGCAGTGACTTTTCCATTTCCAGGGCTTTTCTTCTCTCATGCTGAGAATACCAGGCCACAGAAGGGAAAAGGTAGCAACATGACAGAGTTATGGAAGAGAGATTTGGGGGCAAGCAGGACGTACTGTGTAGGTTGTAAGTCACTCATTTCACATGCGTGTAGGCTTGCCCCCATCCACACAGAGGTAACTACATTAAAAATTGAAAGCAACAAAAATTGAATACATCATGCCAACTCAGGCCTCAGGCAGGAGTTATTTAGCTTGCTAAGTCAATTCTGTTTGACTTAATCTGCCTTTAGAAGGCGGTGGACAGTGAGAGGAGCAGTCTGAGTACTTTTCTCATTTTATCTGCTTCTGTTGCTCTTTGGAGCTCTTCCAAAAAGTCTGCAGGTTTGGTGCTTATAGACCTCAGAATGGGTCCCCCAGAATCAGCGTGATCTCAGCACATCACGCTGTCTGCACCCTCCCTTTCTCATCAGGTTATCCTAACCCTCTCTGAGAACAGACCAGAATATCCCTGGCTTTTCTTGTTGCCTATCTTACTGCTTACAAATGGCAATCTCATTTATTGTCTCCCAAACACCATGCATTCCTTAGCTATCTCGTTTTTTTTTTCTTTCCAGATTAATTTATCATCATCTTCCCCCCTGATTTTATTCATTTGTATTTTCCTTAAAGTTATTTAATTATGTTATCTCCTTATTTAGAGCCTCTTTGGATGGAGGGAAGCAGGAAGATGGAGAGGATAGCAATGGCTCAGTGACATTATTTGGAGCCTAATTTTTATGCTGTTAATGAATCCCTAGATAACCTCTGGAAAGTCAGTGAGCCTCTGTTAGTGAAAATGTCTTCACCTTGAAAAAATGAGAAAAGAACAACGCACCCCCTGAGGTGACCACGGGGAATAATATACAAAATGAAATTAGTAAGTTGAAAGTGATTTACAAATCAGTATTTGTGAAGATCACAGGAATCTGTTCCCTTGCAAATTAATTGCAGTATCTCTTGTTTTGGAACCTGATCATTTCTACATGGTGGAGTGGGAGAAATTCTTAAATTTGTTAATGAGTTTGTTTTCTTCAATGCTTAGTGGCCATAATGCCCATAGGGAAAGTGATATTAGCACCTTCTATAAAATCAACTGTTTTCATGTGTCTCTGTCCTTCTATTTGTACCTTAATTATAATCAGGACTGATTTTATGATTGGAGCATGCTAATAAAGTTTCTATTCTTGCTATAAGATATCTTCCTGATTCAGATATGAAAATAATCTAAATCCTCACCTTAGAAATTTTTTCCTTTATTTCTTAAAGGCTTTCAGTTTTTTAGTAATCCCCAAACACAATGATAATACATAATGTATTATATGTATATATATATATATATTATCACATATGGATATATATACATCATCTATATCACATATATATCACATACATAAACTTTCATATCTATTAACTTTCTTACATGTATAAGTAAATATACAAACATATATATGAACGATAATACTTTATGCATTATTGTTGAGTAACTAATACACACTAAGACTAGAGAAGTTGGGGAATTAAAAAGAAGGTAAGAGGTCAATAAATAGCTTGCCTACATTATAGTTTTGCTATGGATTCACTTTTTTAAAAATAATTTTAAAAATTTAAGTAAATTCAGACTTCTGGGTAAATTGTGAATATAATACAGAGAGTTCCTGCATACTCAGTTTCCCCTAACATTGTGCAATAATATGGTATATTTATTACAATTAATGAATCAATAATGATACATTATTATTAACTAAGCCCCCAGCTAAGGTCACACTTCATAGTAAAAAGCTATAAGATGAGGAAAAAGACAAGGATACTCACTCTCTCCACTTTCATTTATATAGCACTGGAAATCCTACCCAGAGCAACCAGGCAAGAAAAAGAAATACAACACATCCAATTCAGAAAGGAAAAGCAAAATTGTCTCTATTTGCAGATGACATAATATTGTGTGTAGAAAACTCTAATGACTCCACCAAAACAGTTAGAACTGATAAACTAATTCAGTAAAATTGTGGGATACAAAATCAATATACAAATTGTTGTCGTGTCTCTATACACTAACAACAAACTACCAGAAAGAGAAACTAAGAAAACAATTCCATTAACAGTTACAACAAAAAGAATAAAATGCCCAAGAATAACTGGAAGGTGAGAAATCTGTGCACTGAAAACTCTAAGACATTGATGAAAGAAATTGAAGACACAAATAAATGAAAAAATATTTTACACTCATGGATTGAAAGAATTAAGACGCCATATACTAAAATCAATTAAAAAGGGATTAAAGACTTAAATTTAAGATCTGAAATTTCTAGAAGAAAACATAAAAGGTAAGCTTCTGACATCAGTCTTGGCAATGAGTTTTTTGGATTTTACACCAAAAACAAAGGTGACAAAAACAAAACTAAACAGGTGGGACTACATTAAACTAAAAGGTGTCTGCACAACAAAGGAAACCATCAACAAAACAAAAAGGCAATGTACTGAATGGGAGAAAATAGTTGCAAATTATGTATCTGATACGGGATTAATATCCAAAATATATAAAGAACTCACACAACTCATTAGCCAAAAACAGTCTGATTTAAAAATGGGCAGAGGAACTGAACACACATTTTTCCAAAGAAGATATACAAATGGTCAACAGGTACGTGAAAAGTATCATCAGAGAAATGCAAATCAAAATCACAATGAGATATCACCCCACACCTATTAGAATGGCTATCATCAAGAAGGCAAGAAATAACAAGTGTTGGCGAGGATGTGGAGAAAAAGGGATACACTGTTGAAGGGAACGCAAACTTGTTCAGCCATTATGGAAAACAGTACGGAGGTTTCTCAAAAAATTAAATGTAGAAATACCATTTATCCAGCTAGTCTACTCCTAGGTATAAATCCAAAGGAAATGAAAATAGGATTTTGAAAAGGTAACTGCACTTCCATGTTTATTGCAGCATTATTCACAGTAGCCAAGATGTGGAAACAACATAAGTGTTTGTTACTAGATAAATGAATAAAGAAGATGTCATACACACACACACACACACACACACACACACAGGAATATTACTCAGCCATGAGAGAGAAGGAAATTCTGTCATTTGTGACAACATGAATGGACCTTGAGGGCATTATACTAAGTAAAATAAGCCAGATAGAGAAAAACAAATATTCTGATATTCTCCCATATCACTTATATGTGGAAATTAAAAAAGAAAAAAAAAGTCAAACTCACAGGAGCAGAGAGTAGAAAAGTGGTTGCCAGTAGGCTGGGAGCAGGGAAATAGGAAAAAGTTGGTAAAAACGTATAAACTTTCAGCTGTAAGATGAATGAGGTCTGTGGCTGTACTACATAACATGGTGATTATAGTTGAAAACATTGTGTTATATCACTGGAATTTGCTGAGGGTAGAACTTAAATGTTCTCATCAAAAAAAAAAAAAAGGTAAATTTGTGGTGTGATGGATATGTGAATTAACTAGATGTGAGGACTCCTTCCACAACGTATATGTATATCAAACCATGATGTGCAATTTAAATATCTTACAATGTTGTCAATTATACCTCAATAAAGCTGAAAAAGAAAATCCACACTTTATTTGGATTTCCTTAGTTTTGACCTAGGGCCCTTTTTCTGTTCTATGATCCCATCAAAAATACCATATTACATTTATTCACACTGTCTTCTTAGGCTCCTGTTGGCTGTGACATTTCTCAGACTTTTCTTGTTTTTTGATGACCTTGACAATTTTGAGGTGTCCTGGTCAGTATTCTGTAGAATTGGTGTTCGTCTGATGTTTTTCTTATAATTCAACTGGGGCTATGGGTTTGTGGGGAGGAAAACCACACAGATAAAGTGCCATTATCATCATATTCTATCATATCAAGGGTACATACTATCAACATGACTTATGATTGTGACAATTGTATCAGACTGGAGAGGTCAATGCCCCTCCGTAACAGGTAGCTGCTAGGGAGCTCCATCTGTTGGAGTGCCCAGTGTTGCTTGATCTTGATTTTTCAACAGAAGTCAAAAGTCGCCATGTCTATGTGAAACATCCAACTTTTATGTTGACAAGTAATTCAGATTTAAAACACGATGGTTCCATACTTGTTTGGGCCAAGTAAAATGCCTGTCAGCCAATGTTAGTCTATGGTCATTGGTGTGCAAACTCTTTTGTAAATCATTAAAGTTTTTAAAACAAGAAAGAAGCATTACTGGATTTGACTCTGTTTGTTTCGTGCTTTACAAATCATTTCTACTAGTGATAAGACTGAAAGAAATGTGTGGAACATGACTGGAGAACCATTGGTCCATCACTACAGGGATAATAAAGAACTTGAGCCAAGCTATGGGTAAGGGGATTGAGAGAAGGTGGTAGATTTGGAGACATCTCAGAGGTAAAACTATGAGGATTGGTAATATGTTGGATTTCCCAGGGGGAAGTGAGGAAGACATCAATGATAATGTCAAAGTTTCTGGTTTGGGAGACTGAAGCAATAAAATGGCATGGTCCACAGAGGGAATGTAGGGAAAAATTAGATTTGCAGATGGAGATAGAGGTCCCTGAGTTCCCCACTTGGATACATTGAATGAGCAGCTGGAAATACAAATCAGTATACAAATCAGTATCTAAAGAGAAAGATCTAGGCCAGGGATCTAGGTTAGGTGTGTCTTCAAAATACAGGTGATAGCTTCAATCATAGCAGGGTATAAGAACACATATAAAACAAGGAGAAAAGTACATAGCCTCTCATATAGGTGGGTACAGAGAAAAGGGAGTCAGGAGAAGATGACATTGAAGATGCACCTTGTTCAACCCTTTCTCTCCATTGCCATGTGTTAAGGGGATTAGGAGTGCACACCTGGACCTTCCATGTGTGCTTCCCACTTTATCAGCCACCTACTGCATTACCTTTTGGTTTCTGACCTCCATGCGTCTGTGCCTTTAAACACCTACTATCACCCAGAGACCCCCTTCCATCTTGCCATTTGGAAAATGGCAGATTCCTCATCTTCTTTCCTTTTTGATAATTTATTTTCTCTCCTTGTGTGGTTTTATGTTTTTACAACCTCCCTTTGGGTGGAGAACTGGGTTCAAACCTGTGTTTTGTTCTTTACAGGCTGCGTGGCTTTGGACAAATATCTTCACTGGGTTTCAATACAGTTATCTGCAAAGTGGAGATAATCTCTACTTCCTGGTGTGGCTGTGTGGATTAAAAGCTTTACCATCAAACACCCGTTCTTGTGCCTGGCCCTGAGCATGAGAACTCAGTAAATAAAGACTCACTGCTAACTCTCACTACTTTTCCTGATCCCTTACCATTTTGTTTGTATCTCGGCTGTCATTGGGGCCAGGTCCAGTCTTACTGTTTTCTTCCTACTGTGTATAGTTCAAGCTCTTTCAGGACCAAGAATGGAATATATCTGAATTTATGTTTGTGCCCTTTTTCCAGAACACAGTGTGGGTGCAGTAAATAACTGAAAATATCTATATAGGTAAAGACCTATAAATAAATATCTCAGTAAATATCTGGAACATTGTAGGCCTAGACAGGTAACTGTCAAAGGAATGAAGCCTGCTTATGATTTTTTAAACTCTAACGTAAACAAAAATATGGGTAAAGGAAATCTTAGCTTGATTTTATGAATCATAAGTCATATTTTAAATTCTAAGCCTTTGGGGAGCTAGTATATCACCAAGGGCTGTGCCCTTTTCTGAGGTAAAATATTAATCCATGCTATCACTGGAAGGAGTAGCACCCTAACTGACTGACTGGGTAACTAGTCTAAAATCCTGCCTCCTCGGCACTGTGGTTAGGAGAAGGAACATGAATCACAAGATCCTGGCGCTAGGCCAACATGGAACCAGGCTCTGTTTCCCCAAGCCCCTACCTGAAGTGCTCCTTCAAACCACATTTCCCAAACTGCCTGCCCTCCTGTGTTTTATTTTGATTCTCTTCACTTCCATAACGGTAAAGAATGAAAAAGAACCGTGCACATTTAAAGGAAATTGGTGTCAGCATCCAAGAGGCAGCAGTGGGCTGGCAGAGAAAGTGCTAAGAGGAAAAGCCAACGAGATGGACCGTGGTCTTGGTTCTGCAATATATGAACTCTGTGACCCCGGGCAAGTCGTTAACATCTCCGAGTCTCAGTTTCTTCATTTGTAAAATGGGGACACTAATCAATGTGTTGCTGCCTTCCCAGGACTCTTGCTAGATCGGGTCAAGCAATGGGAACTCTCTGAAAAAGGCGTGTTTCCTTCTGAGGCTTTAAGTAGATAAATAAAAAGGACAATTAAAAGAAGGGTACTCCATACAGAAATGAATAATACTGATGGACCGTCCTACGGGGAAAGGGTTTGCGGGATTCTCGAGGATAAACCTAGTCTTTATTGGATCTTCGATAGTTTCAGAGGGAATTCCTTGACCTGTCTGGAATTTCCCTCACGAGTACTTACTTCAATGGGTCTCAGTTTTGGGGTGTCTGCTTGGGCCTGGTGATTCCTTAGAAATATATTTTTGACCTAGTCTTTCACCCGCCCTTCTATCAGTCGCTTCTGCGCACACGCAAATTCTCCTGAAATGAGTTCAGCACCATTTAAGCTCACATAGCAAGCATCGGTGTAAGAATCTGGAAAAATAATCTGTCAGTTGTATGTAATAATCGTCTTAAATAAGCAGTTCGATGCTTATCTGAAGCTCGCCCGAGCTAAACAAAGAAAGCAGTCAGCAGAGCGTCACACGCTGAACTCTGAACCCTGGCTGGACCTTGCACTGGGCAGCCTGGTAACAGGAAGGCAGCAGGACACACTTTGAACCAGGGGTTCTAAGGCTGCCGTGGGGTTAGAGACGGGGTGACAGCCGCACTTTGCAGCCCGAACTTTGTACCTAGACACAGGGGCATTTAATCTCCATAACAGGCACTTTGTTTCATTACTTATTAACAGCTCCTCCCTGAGTAAAGTTCTTTGTTAATGGAGCTTTAAAATACTATCCCTCTCCCCTTGGTTTCTGCCACGGCGATGGGCATTTACGCTTGTTTGCGCGTTCCGCCCTGCACACGGGCTGATCTTTCCTCCGGGAGGGCTTTTCCTCCGTTGCAAATCGGTCCCCGCAGAGGTGCCACTTTGTCATGACTGCTCCAGAGGCCGCACGCTGCGATCCGGTTTAGATTCCGAGAAGGGAACCATCGTCCTGGTGCCACGAAACGTCACACCAGCCGACGACTTCTGTCACTTCGCTTCTTCCTCCCGTAGCCCCTCCGCGCCTGTTTTGCTGTTTCTTTTTTGTCCCTTCTTTTCCCTTCCCATTTCTTCCCCTCTTCTTATTCCTTTCTGCACGTTCATCTTCTCAGGGGCACCGAAGTTAAATAATGGTGACCCCTGTCACATATATCATTCCCCTAGCCAGCGGAGCCAAGACGTGTTTTCGGCAGCTGAAGTCAAAGCAATTGAAGTGCACATTCGAGTGGCCTCCTTCTCAAATAAACACATTTGTACTTAACTGCCCCCCATCAGTGACTGATATTCAGTAAGCTTGAAGGCTTAGCTATTTAAAGAGAGGCTCTGGACTCCAGGAAAGGGAAAGTGAGGTTGTTCCGGAGGCAAGCATTAATTACCCTCCATACAATAAATACCAGTTCTACCGAAAATGCTCAGACTTGCATGCCCCCAAACCAGAGAATCTACAGACTGTCTCAATTGCTACATTTTGCTCAATACTGATCAATAAGTAAGCTTTGGTTTCTGGGACCTAGGAGGCGATGACCACAGGCTATTCATTGAGTAACTCAAAGACCAAGGAGCCCCCTTGGTAGCTTTGCTGGAGGGTTTGGGGGCCCAGAAATTAACCTTTCACCACTTGGTTGTCTATTTTGGGAGTAGTTGAGCTTGGTTCAGCAATAATTCACTCTCTTCTCATTTTTCTTTTTATGTTTAAAGATGCCCGTGGGTCCAGCTCTCATTCACAGAAGGGTCAGCCCCGGAGTCAGCCCTGTCTGGGCACCATGTGTCCAGCACCCTCGCTCCCCCAACCACACACCCCCCCTCCGCCGGGGTTCCACCCCATCCACCTACCTGCATCAGCCTCCAACCATCAAGTCCCTTTATGCCTAAGCTGGTTGGCCAAAGCTGTTTGGAAAGCCAGAGTCTTTTACACATCCCTGCCTTACTTTTCTCTTGTTTTCCCCTAGTTTTTACCCCTTGCTCCTCCTCCTCTCACTCTCTCTCCCTTTCTTTTTCCTTCTCCTCCCTCGTTGCTTTTTCCTTAGCCTGCTCAAATACGTGGTTTCCAAACTCATCACGAACGCAAGTGAAAACGTCTGGGGAGCAGGTCTGGCTTCTCTGTGCACATTGCCCTCCCTCATCCCTACCCTATTTTTACAAGCCTGCCACGCCACGAGGCTGTGACCCAGTCATTTATCCTGGCATCTGCATTTGGATTATTTAAAAGAAGAGAAGGGAAATTACAAAGATAACTCCTTTGGAAACACTGAGCCTTCAGCTTTTACATTCAGTGTCCGCCCTGGATGATCCACAGACCCTACATATCTCATTTTCTAGACTTGGCTTTCCAGGTACCAGCACCCATTTCACAGAGGGACGGCGGGAGTGTCCCTGTTCCCACCTCCACAACGTTTTGGTACTAAAATGCTGCACTTGGGGCTCTGGGAGCTTGCATCCTCCTGCAGCATTCTCTCAGGCTCACTGCTTTCCTCTTGGAGCACGTCAGTACCCAAAGCTGGCTCTCCCAAGGCCCTGGATTAGGACTGCACCTGTTTGGGATTTACTCAATCCGAATAATAGTAGGACTCCTCAAGAACACCTAATTACCTTTGCTCTGAAAGCAATGCAGTCAGATGCTTTGGCCGCACACTTAGGACAATCAGGCCTGCAAACATGGCCTCCAAAGTCAGTCCCAATTATCACAGACAAGCCACCAATTACCCCAAATAGAACACTACAACTGAACCTTGGTTTATATCCCCGCCTCACTCCTCTACCTGCCTTTCAATCCCAGAATCTTGCCACCTGCTCAGGCAGGAAGGTTTAACCGAGTACAGGCAAAGGTTATTGGAGCTTCTGTAGCTGGCAGCTATAAGATAGAAGACAAACTTAGTCTGATTTTACATCCACTATAATAATCCAAGCTTAAGGATGAGAAACATGAAGCTTGTTGAATTTGTCTTTGCCTCTTTCTTTTTGAGTAAAGATGAATTAAGTGAAGCAAACATGATTATCCCATTTGGTTCCTAGTTCCTGACCAAAAATTGAGAATGTATAAGCTAACATGAGTTCAGTGTTTCATCAAAGTCCTAGGTAACAACTCCTCTAGGTCCATAGTCTTCAGGTCCTCTCCCGTGCATGGGCGCACACACATGGGGACAGGCAAGAAATGGGGAAAACAGACAGTAATCTTGCCATAGAGTAGAAGGAGCACTGGACAGGAGCTGCAAAAGAGGACCAGTGTCTGCCGAGGATCTGGATCAACTGCCTGAGTGATGGGGATATTCACTTACACTTTTTTTTTTAAGATTTTATTTATTTATTTGACAGAGAGAGATGCAGCGAGAGAGGGAACACAAGCAGGGGGAGTGGAAGAGGGAGAAGCAGGCTTCCCGTTGAACAGGGCGCCCAATGCCGGGATGGATCCCAGGAGCCTGGGATCATGACCTGAGCAGAAGGCAGACGCTTAACGACTAAGCCACCCAGGCGCCCCTTCACTTACACTTTGAGTGATAATTATTTTTATCTGTAAAATGATGCTTTGGAGGATAAAGTTACTGGTTCCCAGATGGAAAAGGTAAAAGAAACGCAGAAAAGGAAACTGGAAGGACAAAGACATTACCACGCTGAAAGCAGGAAGGTTGGAGGAAAAGAACATTCTCCAAGACAGATGCTATTGGTTTGCTTTCTCTGAGCCATCACTCCAATCTCTCCTGGAATTTCCAGACAAATCCCCTTTCCTCTCACCGTGTTCAGATTCCTTTTTTATAGAAAATAATACTGATACCACAGCAACAAAAAGGAATGGAGGACAGTGGTAAATTCTGCCTTGTATTGAACTATTTAGAGTACAAAGTTAAATCAACTATTGCTTGACATACTCTGTCAATGCCACAGCCCCCTAATTCCCACCCGTCATTTCTTCTTTGTACTAATCTTGCATTTATCTTTGGCATAAATCAAGGTTAACTGCCTTTGCTTATCCAAGAAGAGCTGCTCTGGGTGAAAGAAAGAATAACATATCCTTTAAAAGGTCATCTAATTGCTGGTTCTCAACACCAGGCCATGCATGAATGCCTCGTTACTGGTTATCACCTTTTACGTCATTTACGTCATTTACATAATGTACGTCATTCCTAAAATAGCACGCCCACACCATCTGATCTGAAAGATCCAAGCCTCATGTATGGTTTCTCATCTCTAGCTACCTTCATCCCTTAGCCGTTTCAAGCTGCTATTCCCGTCCTCACTTTTTTTTCATTTTTTAAATTTTTATTGTTATGTTAATCACCATACATTACATCATTAGTTTTTGATGTAGTGTTCCATGATTCATTGTTTGTGCATAACACCCAGTGCTCCATGCAGAACGTGCCCTCTTTATTACCCATCACCAGGCTAACCAATCCTCCCAACCCCCTCCCCTCTAGAACCCTCAGTTTGTTTTTCAGAGTCCATCATCTCTCATGGTTCGTCTCCCTCTCTGATTTCCCCCCTTCATTCTTCCCCTCCGCTAGCTTCTTTTTTTTTTTTCTTAACATATATTGCATTATTTGTTTCAGAGGTACAGATCTGTGTTTCAACAGTCTTGCACAATTCACAGCGCTCACCATAGCACATACCCTCCCCAATGTCTATCACCCAGCCACCCCCTCCCTCCCACCCCCCACCACTCCAGCAACCCTCAGTTTGTTTCCTGAAATTAAGAATTCCTCATTATCAGTGAGGTCATATGATACATGTCTTTCTCTGATTGACTTATTTCACTCAGCATAACACCCTCCAGTTCCATCCACATCATTACAAATGGCAAGATCTCATTCCTTTTGATGGCTGCATAATATTCCATTATATATATATATATACCACTTCTTCTTTATCCATTCATCTGTCGATGGACATCTTGGCTCTTTCCACAGTTTGGCTATTGTGGACATTGCTGCTATAAACATCAGGGTGCACGTACCCCTTCGGATCACTACATTTGTATCTTTGGGGTAAATACCCAGTAGTGCAATTGCTGGATCGTATGGTAGCTCTATTTTCAACTTTTTGAGGAACCTCCATACTGTTTTCCAGACTGGTTGCACCAACTTGCATTTCCACCAACAGTGTAGGAGGGTTCCCCTTTCTCCGCATCCCCACCAACATCTGTGGTTTCCTGACTTGTTAATTTTAGCTATTCTGACTGGTGTGAGGTGGTATCTCATTGAGGTTTTGATTTGGAGTTCCCTGATGCTGAGCAATGTTGAGCACTTTTTCATGTGTCTGTTGGCCATTCGGATGTCTTCTTTGGAAAAATGTCTGTTCATGTCTTCTGCCCATTTCTTGATTGGATCATTTGTTCTTTGGGTGTTGAGTTTGATAAGTTCTTTATAGATTTTGGATGCTAGCCCTTTATCTGATATGTCATTTGCAAATATCTTCTCCCATTCTGTCGGTTGTCTTTCGGTTTTGTTGACTGTTTCCTTTGCTGTGCAAAAGCTTTTTATCTTGATGAAGTCTCAATAGTTCATTTTTGCCCTTGCTTCCCTTACCTTTGGTGATGTTTCTAGGAAGAAGTTGCAGCAGCTGAAATCGAAGAGGTTGCTGCCTGTGTTCTCCTTTAGGATTTTGATGGACTCCTGTCTCACATTTAGGTCTTTCAACCATTTGGAGTCTATTTTTGTGTGTGGTGTAAGGAAATGGACCAGTTTCATTCTTCTGCATGTGGCTGTCCAATTTTCCCAACACCATTTGTGGAAGAGACTGTCTTTTTTCCATTGGACATTCTTTCCTGCTTTGTTGAAGATGAGTTGACCATGAAGTTGAGGGTCCATTTCTGGGCTCTTGATTCTGTTCCATTGATCTATGTGTCTGTTTTTGTGCCAGTACCATACTGTCTTGATGATGACAGCTTTGTAATAGAGCTGGAAGTCCGGAATTGTGACGCCGCCAGCTTTGCTTTTCTTTTTCAACATTCCTCTGGCTATTCGGGGTCTTTTCTGGTTCCATACAAATTTTAGGATTATTTGTTCCATTTCTTTGAAAAAAGTGGATGGTATTTTGATGGGGATTGCATTGAATGTGCAGATTGCTCTAGGAAGCATTGACATCACCTGTCCTCACTTTTAAGAGATCTATTCCCTTTTCAGGCATTTCTTCCACTTCTGAGGTCAGTGTAAAGGTAGGTAATAGCTCCCTTTCCTTTCGTGTTTCCTTTCTGCACTTCAAGTCTTGGAAAAACACTTACGTACAGGCACAACTCTTAAAATAGTTTCTCCTCTTTCCAGATGGAGATTTCAGTTCTTTGTTCATTGCCGAGAGACAGTGCTTGACCTGAGATCCATGCATCCATATTGTAGTGGCAACAGTCCTTGGGTTCAGCTTCACCTATTGTACTCCATAAGGGTGCAAAGAAGGTAGCAAAAATAAGAGCTTTGTGTTGTCCCGGTTTGAGAGGAAAGAATGAAGAGGAAATCTGGACCATTGACCTACTTACTCTGCAGAGCTTCTAAAGGGCAAGAAGAAAGGAGTCCAGAGTCCCCAGAAAGAAAGGAAATTTGCCATTTAGTAAGCACATACCATCTATCAGGCGCTATGCTAGGCTAAAGATTTTATATGTATATTTTTACCCAGGGATGGAAAGCTGAGCCAGAGACCTGCACAGAACACACAGCGTTTACCAGAATTAGAGATTTAGCCAAGAACCAACCCTGTCTACAATTTTTTTTTCTTTTTTTTCCTTGCTGGCACTCAAATCTCTCCACAATTTAGCTCCATAAGACCCATCCAAATTTTGCCCATTATTGTGCATAATGTATCCTTCCCTCAAGCCACCTCATGACATTTTTATTTCTGTGTTTATGCTCTTTTATGGTGGAAAATGTCTTTGGAGCCAGCTGTTCTATGTTTGGGTCCCGATTCTGTCATTAGCTAGCTGTGAAACTTTTGAGCCTTGGGTGCTTCCTCTTTAGAATGGGGATAATGATTCTTTGCAGAGTTCAGGTAATATGGTGTTGAGGCTTAGAAATCTACATAAAGGACTTGTCCTTCTAGCTGGCATGCAGGAGCCACCCAGTGATCTGTTATTATTAGGTCATCACTATGATTAGCATTGAATGTTTCTCCACCCCCATCATCTTCTACATTTTACTCATCAATCAACAGTTTACTAGTCAAGTTCCCTTTGAAACTGTTTTTTTTTTTTAATTTTCACTCCTGCTTCAAGTCTATAGATTTATTTTCTCTGTATATTTCATACTTGATCATATACTCATACGTCTAGTTTAAATTCCTTAAATCTTAAAGAACCTCAAATTCCTTGAATGTAAAAAGCCAAATCTTATGGGTCTCTGTTGAGCCTGAGCTTTCAGGAATGAGCAGTAAATATTTTGTTGAATTTTAACCTGTTCAGAGTTTGTACTTATTGAGCTTCCGAGGGTCTAGGACCATATTTTACAATATTAAGTCACCGTCAGCATGCTGCAAGCTCTTAATTTTAAATAAGTTAAAATGATATAATGAAGTTACCATAAAATTATAACACTGCAATATAATGTTGCTCTAATAAACTATTTTTATAAAATGCCTAATATATGGGTTCATATGTTCTAAGAACTTTTGAAACCTGGGATTAAAATATGCTGGAAACACACATTAGTGTCCCCTTTAACAAAGCAAAAAGCCCTAAGATTAACATAAAAAATATTCCCTGTCCCTGTTTTCCTCTTAAGTTCTCACCAAAATGAAATAAACAACAGAATATTGTGGGAGCTGGCCCTTTATATAAATAACCCATGGTTTGCTTTTGGTTCAATATACTGATTTACCTAGCACATGCAAGATTATAAATTACCTTTGGTAAGATATAGGTACATAGTCTGATGTGATGACTACACTACACAGTTTAAAGAAGGATCTAGAAATATTTTTATTTCTACTAGGAGGATCTTAAGAAAAGTTAAGGAGCAGTGACATGAATGTAGATAAATCTTCACTCACCTGCTCAGAGATTAGCAAACCTTCCTCCCTGAACTTTACAGGTCTGATCCACACCCAAGAAACACACCCTTCTCTGCCTCTGGGATCTGCCCCAACCAGCTTTCTTACCCAGGACAGGCTGTAAGAAATTCTTTTGTTCCTCTTTATGTGAATCACTTTGTCTCACCATTTCCTGAATTTTTCAGAAGTTACTTAAATAGGTTATTTTTAGGAGCAAGTTGGAAGTTGCTGGTAGTTTTTACATTATCTACAAAGCGCAGAGTCAAAAACTAAAGTGCAAAGTTTACCTCTCGTGCCAGTCAACTTTTTAATCTATATAACCAAATTTTTATTAGTCAGTGGGACTCTTTCCTTTCTTTCACAATATTTTGAGTTTCCTCAAGTCCTTCGTTAACTCTTCTATCTACATATCCTTTGCCACAGGTCAAATTTGGAGAGGATGGTTTGGAGGATTGGAAAATCTCAAACTTCTCTAAAATATAAAGAAATATATGTAAAAAATGCATTGCAGAGGTAAGAGTGTAACCCTCTAAGTAAGAGAATTTTCACCCAAGAGTGGTAAGTAATTAGGAGAGTGAAGCACATCCACATATGATTGGTTTGTCTTGTCCAGAGTATCTTGCAAATAAAAATGCCACATTCCTGGAAGCATCCTCCAAATCAGGAGGTTTCTGGGCCACCATATCTGTTCTGGATAAAAAGAAAGGGCAATGGACTGAATCAACCCTTCACTCAACAAATATTATTCACCACCTACTGTTCTTTGCATGCAAAACAATGCATGCTTGGCCTGAGGAGCATCCAGACCAACATAACACCTGTGCCCACAGAAGCAGTTGTGATTAGAAAAAATAACACACATCTAAAAGGTCATCGTGCACCAAAAAAATGGAGAGGCACGCTGCACAATCAGCTTCTGGTGTCAGGTCTAGCTTCTTAGGAAAGATGTTTCACTTTTTTAGGTCTTGATGTGATTTGGTTTTGTTTTGTTTTGTTTTGTGTTTTGCAAAAATTAAGAACACAATGAAGCAATCTTTCAAGTTTTCTTGAGATCTGAAATTCCACAGTTTTATGAAGCAGAATACAAGATAGTAGATAATAAATGCTAAAATGTTGAGGGACTTACAGCTAGAAAATTAGACTAAGGAATTGTCATCCTGGTCAGAAACACCAAAGCCTGAATGTTCTCATGCTCTCGTGGCAATATAAGATCTTTAGGAAATCCAATGAAATGGTGAATATGAATTTCTGCCACTGGGAAGTCAGCCCTGGGCCTCACCCCATCATTTTCTATTGTACAGCTACTTTCCTATCACATCTGTCCTTTTTTGTCCCTAGAACACTGAAATGCTCATTTCCACAGTGCTAGACAGAATAATGGTTTCTCAAAGATGTCCACATCTTCTGAATCTGTGAATATATTATCTTACTTGGCAAAAGAGACTTTGCTGGTATGAATAAATTGAAGATTTAGATGGGGAGATTATCCTGGATTATCTGGGTGAGCCAAATGTATAATCACAATGCTCCTTGTAAGTGAAAGAGGGAAGGCAGGAGAGTTGGATTCTGAGAGATTTGAAGATGTTACCCTGCTGACTTTGAAGACTGGGGGAGGGGGACATAAGCCAAGGAATCGACATTGGCTCTAGAAGCTGGAAAAGGCAAGGAAACAGATTCTCTCCTAGAGCTTCTGAAAGGAAAGCAGACCTGTCCACCCCCTTATCTTAGCCCGGTGAAACCCATGTTGGATTTCTGACCTCTAGAACAATAAGATGATAAATGTGTGTGATTCTAAGGCACTAGGTTTGTGATAATTTGTTAGAGAGTCATAGGGAACTACCACACCCACCTTAGGGCCTTCCTACTAGCTGTCTCCAGTATGTGAAATGCCCTTTCCCTAAAATCTTCACATGACTGGTTCCTCTTTGTCACTCTTGTCTCTTGAATGTCATCTTGACCTTATAACCTAAGGAGCCATCCAGGCCTTCAGCTAATTCTCTGCTAGTATATGTGCCATTTTTCTGTTTTTTTTTTTTTGGTTTTTTTTTTTTTTTTTTTTTTTTTTGTTCACTGACTGTTTCCCTCTCTCTAAGTTCAGCTTCATGAGAACAGGGAGCTTATTGGTCTCAGTCACCACCCCATTTGTAATATTTAGAATAGTGTCTACCCTTTATCAGTATTTGTTGAATATCTGATTTAGGGAACCCAGTGAGGGTTTGGGATCCAAATCTTACAGAAACTTTTTGGACACACACAAAGGAGCCACAACACATACTTTCATTGTCTTTAGTCATTGCAAAAGCCATCTATCTGGTACCACCAAAACCCCCCAGCCCCTTCCCTCCATTTTGATTGTCTCTCTATTTCCATCTGTCTCACAGGGAAAAGTTGAGAAAATGTGAAAATGGTCTGAACATTCCCCTTCAAATAAACTTTGAGATAAGGATGGCACATACTACATCTAAAGGTCTTTGGTTCTTAAGGAATAAATGGCAGTATAGACATGTTAAAATACTAGAGTTTCTTTAAATTGAAAATTTCATTTTTATTGCCTGATAACTATGCAACATTGCCATCCCAGCAAAATTCCGTTGCGGGAAAAAGAAGAGTACCTCCCTCCCACCCTTGAAATTTGTTAAAATGGCATTTCCCTTGGGTTGCATTTCCTCAGACCTGTGCAAAAACATCTCCTCCTAAGATAGAAAGCAATGCACAGCTGTAGGCCGGGGAAGCATAATGCTGTGCTCAGAATATCAGATTTTTAAATCTACCAAAGCTGGAAAAGAGATTAAGAGTTAAGGCTGAAAGTCTGTCTTTAATGTGCTCTATTATGCACCAGGCATTACAGTTAATATGTCCCTTCAGATTGTGATGACCTACTTTTCTCAGCTTACAGATGCAGCAATACACATTAAGGACAGTGGTGCAGCAAAGATTATGAATTTCTTTGTTTCCATTGATTGACCTCGTACCCCTAGTGTTATGGTGCTGTTTTGTTGTGTGTGTGAGGAGGAAAGATGGGGATGCTGAAGCAATGATGAGAGGAAGAGAGCAAAAGAAATAATTCTGTATTTATATGATCACCATAAATAATACAACATCAAAAGGGGGAAGAGAACATAGGCTTTTTAAAAATTGTCCTCCATGTTTCTCCATACATCCATCTTTGGTTGTTTTTCAATATTTTAGGAATATTTCCTCTTTAATTGCATTTGAAGTTTCTAATGGATGTCTTAATTTTTTCCTTTGACCAGGATTTGCAAACTGACAATAATTGTCCAGTTGGTCCTCATAGACATGTTTCGTTTGGCTCCACATTGCTTAATTTTTTTTTTCTGAAATGATACACTATTAGGTGGATATATCCACTCTGGTTCCAGTAGATTCCGGCACTCACTATTCCTCTGCTTCACACATTTACTTTCCAGATGGTCCTGGACCCCAGTGCAAGACACCGTGATCTAGTCTATAACTGGCTCATATATGCACCTTGGAACATCTAACTCTATTTGCCTCCATATATAAGTGCCAGACTGTTTACTTTGTTGTTCCTATTAAGTAAGAATATGACTCATAGATATGGCGACCTTATTTTTCACTACCCAGTCAGGATTTCTCCTGATTTATGAATTTAGGTAGTGGAAAAACCTTCCAAATTTGAAATTCAAATCACAACTAGATTTAATAACATCTTGTCTTTTTTCCAGAAAAGATTGAGGATGGCTATTAGAGGTAGTTGTCAAGATCCATGATGAAGTGCTTTTATTTAAAAGCATCAAATAACATCAAATCTGGATTATCTTGGAAATTCCTGCCCACGTTGATACTGTGTGCATGGTAGAAGTCGGGCATGAAAGACTGCTGTTTTTATGGAATTTGTTAGAAATGCAGTTTCAAAGTAGGGGACAGATGTTCCATTTTCAAAGCTTTTGACACTATTGATAGACAGAAGACTTCACACTGGGCCAAGGAAGACTGGGAATCCATGCAGCAGCGATCAGCATGCATCTGTTTCTAAAGTGAGGCTGACTGAGCAGAGGAGCCCACAAGAGATGATTCTTAGTAGAAAGCACCGAGTGGAAAGGCAAAAAGCAGGTGGAGAAGGTGGAGCAGGTGTTGAGCCTCTGTGGTAACAACCACCAACCAGAGCAGAGTCAGCAGTGACTTGTACATACAGGAAGGAAAAGAGGAGGTATGTGGGAAGAGCCAGAAAATTCTGAAGAAAAGCACCACTCCCTTTCTCTGGAGTCCAGTTATTTTCTCTTTTTCTCTTCCACATCCAGTTCATTCACTCCCTCGTTCAAAGTTCAGGAGGTGTTGGGATATGCACTTTTTTAAAGATTTTATTTATTTATTTATTCGACAGAGAGACACAGTGAGAGAGGGAACACAAGCAGGGGGAGTGGGAGAGAGAGAGGCAGGCTTCCCACGGAGCAGGGAGCCCGAAGCTGGGGCTCCATCCCAGGACCCTGGGATCGTGACCCGAGCCGAAGGCAGACGCTTCACCGACTGAGCCACCCAGGCACCCCTGGGATATGCATTTTAAGTCAAGCCAAGTCCAAGCCGCCATTATCTCTCAGCTGACCTTTGCAAGGGTCTGTCAGCTTCTCTTCTCAAACAGCAGCTTGAGTTGGTTTTTAAAGAAAATTGACCCACATCAGACTTTTTCTTATAGCTCACCAGTAGATTCTGCTTATTCTTATGATAAAGCGCCGTATTTTTCACCTGCCCTTCAAGATCCTGTATGATGAGCTATTTACCCCAGGGTTTCTCCATGTTGGCTCTATTGACATTTTTAGCTGAATAATTCCTTGTTGGGAGGTTGTCCTCTACACTGTAGGATGTTTAGCATCATTCTTGGCCTCTACCTGCGAGATGCTAGTAGAGTTCCCTACCCCCAGTTGTGACAACCAAAATATCACCAAACATGGCCAGATATCTTCCCCTGACTGATCTATCTGGACCATGCCCTGACTCTATTTGAATTCTGCATCCCTCCCCCTATGCCTTCAAATCACCACCACCACTCTCCTCTTCTCCAGCCATACCATCTTTCTTCCACCTCTTTGAATGCATTCCCCACCATGTTTTAGTCTCTTCGGGCTACCATGACAAACAACACAGAGTAGGAGCCTTAAAAAGCAGGCATTTCTTTCTCACAGGTCGAAGGCTGGGACGTACAAGATCAAGGTGCCGGCCAATACATTTCCTGATGAGAGCTCTCGTCCTAGCTTGCAGGTAGCTACCTTCTCTCTGTGTCCTCACAGGGAGGAGAAAGAGAGAGAGCTCTGCTTTCTTTTCCTCTTCCTAAGGACCCCAATTCCATCACTGGAGCCCCATTCTCATGATCTCATATAATCTTAATTATCTCACAAAGTTCCCACCTCCAAATGCTATCCATTGAGGGCTAGGGCTTTAATGTATGAATTTGGGGGTGGGGGGATAGGAGGGAAACAAACATTAGTCCCTAACACACCATTTTTCCATTTACTTGTTTTCTATTCCTCTACCCCCAACCCTGGACCATCCAATTCCTACTCATCCTTCAAGGTGGAATCTTTCCTGATCCCAGTAGTTAGCTTCCCTACCCCCAAACCTCTTATGCTTTCATAACACCTGTTATTCACACATAGCTTATTATCATTGAAATTGCTTTTTCTAATTAGTTCCCCCTGTTATTCTTTCTGTGCTGAAAGTTTCATCAGGATAGCAGCCATATTTGTACAGCTCCTAGCACAGTGCCTAATGCACAACATTCCTGAATAAACAACAAAAGACAGAAAAATAATAAGTAAAGATGAAATATTTAAAGGCGGGAGGTTCAAAGAGAGACGTAACCACATGTAAGGCCTGAAGCTGCCCACTTGGGGATTCTTTGTTAGATGGTGTTATAATATATAATAATGACTTTGCCTACAGTAATAATACTAGCTAACATTGATTGCTTAATTTATGCCAGGTGCTGCACTATATATTTATTATACCAATGAATCCTTAAAATCATCTGACAAAGTAATTGCTATTAACATCCCCATCTTACAAAGAGGTTAAGTAAATTGGCTAGGGTCACACAACTACTAAGGGGCAGAGCCAGAATTCACACACCAAAAGTTAGACCCAAAGGCTGTTATTCTACACCCCTACACTGTACTGCCTGTCATGAGTTAGGGAGCAGGGAGTTCAATTCTTAGCACTTCCTCAAACTGTATGACAAGAGATTGTTTTAAGTGTGCCTGAGGTCTACGGGTCTATATTCTAAAGAACAAGGATCAAGATATCATTCAAAAGCAGACTACTAATTACCAATGAAATCTTCTCAGTACCGTCTGGAAGATTGGAAATGGGCATAGAGATATTAGGGTACAGACAAGGGGACAAGGAAGTTAAAGACTGTCTCCCCAGCGTGTCACATCCATTTCAAGCTTCACTTTAATTAACAAACTTCTCCTAGAATTTATAAACATATTAGTCACACCTACCTCAGTATGAGTGCTCTTGAGCCCATAAGAAGAAAACTGTCTTCCAAAACTCTGTGTGTGTATATGTGGGTGCATGATGCATGTGAATATAACAACTATGGACCCCGGGGTCCTTCAGTGCAGGGTAGAGGTGAGGGGAATGACTCAGAGAAGAGTTTGGGAAACTATAAGCTTTGCTAAGTCTACTAAATACTTGGTTCCAGAAAAGTAGGTGGGAACAGGGCACTGGATCTGAAGTGGGAGGGTGCCAAAGGTAATTGCTACCCACTTTGCAATTACTCCCAGGGCCCAGAGGCTGAGAAAAATCATCCTAAGGGCTACCTTTGGCACTGTGAGCCTGCAATAGAGTTTTCATGAATAATTCACTTTGCCAAAGTAGAAGTAACCAGAGTTTGTAGTTCACTTTCCTTCCATTAATTTAATCTATGACTTTCATTTTGTCTCTCTGTAAAAACAAAAGGAATACTAATATTTAGCTGTGAGCCAGGAAAGTGATTTATTAGGCAACACCTATAAATCATTATTTATGGCACACTAATAGTTTAGCAAAAGTCTTCTAAAAATAAGATTTTTTACTGAGAAAAGATTTGGGAAAAAAATGAGAATTCTATACAGAGTCGACTGAATTTATTTCTTCTACAGTTAAAATTTCATCTACCCAATCTTGAGGCATGTACTCAAGTGCCAGGGAAGGCTAAAGTATAAAGTCCATCTGTCTAATGGAGGTTTGGCCTATCAATCAAATTTGTCATTATTTGGATTAAGTTGTTGAGATGAGCAGCTTTTTGGAAAAGAAGGAAGGAAGATGGAAATGCCAGAACCAAGAATGGTAAATTATAGGGATTTGGGGTAAATGACCCTATGCCAGTAGAAATCCAAGATCTTGTTACTTGGCCTCTCTTTAGGATTGACAGAAAGAAAATATTCTTTCAGATATGGTGCCTTTGTCCCTTTGGCATCCTCCTGAGGCATGCGCCCTTGTCATCATGATGCCATCCCAGGGCCCTGGCTATCAGTGCCCTCAAGACTAATTAAAAACTTGCATAACAGCAATGTTAAAGGTCTCAGAGTCCTTCCCCTCTGAAAGCAGGACTTCTGGCTCCAGGTTTGGGGCTTGGTGCTATCAAGCTAAATCCACCACATAGACACAGGCTATTTTTGAGCAAAGCCAACTCCAGTGCCTCACCATAGTGGCAACAGGAGCTGACCTTGGCTGACCCTGGATGGCCTGGACATCATGGCTTCTCTTGGGAAGTTAGGTCATGCAGTTCAGAAAAAACAACGTGGAGTGTTGCCTGCAAAGTGCCTGGTGCTGGATAGCCACAATAAATCTAGAACCTCTCCAGAAAGGTATTTTCATGGTAGCAAAACTCCTGACTGTTTTTCCTCCTCTTTTCTCCCTCTCTCGGAAGACTAGAAGAGAATGGTGAGATGTGCGAAATGGCAAAAGTGGTCCTCCGCTTACGCACAACGTAAACATACTGATTCCTAAAAGACGAGGTTAGGTACTTGTTTAGTTATTTGGGAAAGTCCTATGTGTCCCTATGTGTTCAATCATCCTTTCTAAGATTGAGAGCCTCTTCAAGGAAAGGGAATTGCCCGCCTAATTGTGTATGTCTATCTCTCTGGGTCAGTATTTAATATGTAAATCTAAATTATTTTACCCCCAGGGAGCGAAAGGAAAACTTAATGTAATTTAGAAACATTTTGCATAAACACATGATTATCAGACATTCGTGCAAAGTATGTGCCATTTTTCCATGAAGGGCAAAGCATAACAGGAAAGAAATGAAAGAAGAGGGTAGTGAGCTATCACCCAATTATTTTTCCTTTTTTCCTTTGGTGAGGTGGAAAAGTTATCCTGCAGCTCTGTCCCAGACCACTAACCCACCTCATGCCAGGGGCCCATAGACATTGTTTACATGCTGCCTGGGGAAGAAATTAAGCAGGCGACTAGCTGTTCTTCCAAGTATGTTTGGAAACTCATGGGTCCTGTCCTCCCGTAGTTGCTTCTCTCTCTCCTTATCCCTGCTAAAGTAAGCAGAGTGGGGGTGGCAAAGATGACCAGAAAATCTTGAAGATAGGATGATAATGCAAGTTCCTCACTTTATTTTTTTATATCATCTATTTACTGAGGAAAGTAAAACTAAGTTATGTTCCTTATAGTTTTGAATAGTAGTGAAAAATAATGGTAAAGAACTTTTCAACTTCAACAAATTTGTTAAGGCTGGGTTGAGACACTAAAAGAATATCAGGCCTGGAGTGATTATTTCCTAATTGTTTTGAGCCGAATGGATTTTCATTATGAATGAAAACAGGCTCAGCAATTTTGTTGCATATATTGTCCTCATGATATAATTAATTGTCTATGTTGTAAAATTATTATATGTCATTCAGCAAATACGGTGGAGCCTTTACTTTGTGTCTTGGACAATGGGAAGCGTGGAATGAAATCTGATATAAAATAAAACATGGTTCCTACTTTCCATGAGCTTCAACTCTGATTCCAGAGAGAAGACATGACAGAATACATGCCTTTTACAAATGTTGTAAGAAACACAGTTCCAGGAATGCTACAGAAGTAAACAAAAATAATTATTTTCCAGCAGCATTATCACAGAAAGCTCTTCAGAGACAATAGTATTTGATATTAAAGCGTAAAATAATATTTTGTTCACGAACTTATTTGTGTATATGTCTTATTTCCTCAACTACACTGTAATCTTCTTGTGGCTAGACAGTGGATATTATGCTTGCCTTTTATTGTATTTATTTATTTTTTAAGACTTTATTTACTTATTTGAGAGGTACCAGGCACCTCTATACTTGCTTTTTAAAAAATTCTCCTTTATTCTTTTAGCAAGAATCAGCTGCCTAGGAGGACCTTCAGAAATCATTGTTTTTGATATTTACTGAATGGTAAGACGAAAGTCAGAACAAATGCCAAAAATACCCACTGTACCTACTAACTGACTAGATTCCAACACCAGGAAGTGGCAGATAGTCTAGTTCCTTTCTTTCGTATTGTAAATTGGGAAAACTGGATTCTAATTCCCCCCTTCTACTGGCTTAATCCACGAAGTGGATCAGCATTCAATTATCTCACCTGAAAATGAGTCTGCTAGCATCTTGAAGGTTTAATAAGTACCATTTGATGACACAAAAGAACTGTAAGGTTATTGGAAAGACATTATACAAATACAAGATGCCATTATTACTACCACAACTTGTGTGTGAAGTTAAGTTCATTCTTGACAATAGCGTAGAGATTTCTTTAGAAGTATGTCATTGCTTTAATTTTTTATTTCACTTTTATGTTTCATTTGGCTCGTCTTTTTGAAGTCATTTTCCTTGTTTAAATAGTTTTGTATTGTACCTTTTCTCTCAAACTGGTTTTATTTTGATGGATTTAGCTTCCCTGGAGGAAGCTGAATATGGAAAAACCTAAGAATCATTGAGCTGCTAATAATAATTATCCTCTGCCCTTTTAAAGCCTCTTTTATCTGAGGATATCAAAGGACTTTTCAAACCGGTATCTATAATTACCTTCATCATACAAAAGACTAACTGCCAGTGAGGCTGAATGACTTACAGGAGGTTGACAAAGGCAAAAAAGCAGAACCCCAAGCCCCCTTCCCCCTTCCTTCTTTCCTGTCTCCCAGATTTCAGGACCCTTAGGGAAGACTGAGATCTGGCTTAGGCTCTAAGGAGATCCGGGGAAAAGGGAGCGAGTCGTCACGATACATGGCTCTAACGAAGACCTAAAGACGTGAGCCTCTGATGGCTTGTCATCTAAGAACATAGGAACACAAAGGGCAAGACATCAGTCCAACAGGAAACCAGTGGAGTGAGAGATTACTTTGGGGCATAGAGGCTGAGAAAGTTTGGTCAAGTGGAATTTCAGTCGACCCACTCCTGTCAGTGGCCCCTTCTCCACCCTACTTTGCGTTTGCAGTGTTCTTTCTCACCTGGAAAAAAAAAAAAGAAAAATAGAGTCTATGGTTGGTAAAGGGCAGGGGTTCACTTTTTCCTCAGCAGGCCAAGTTGAGAGCTAGCAGGATGAATTTCTGGATTCTCCTTAAGGGTATCATTTAGCCACAGTGTTCACTAAGATTTAAAGTGCTTTTGCAATTGACCATCCGTTCTTTATAACTTTCAGATTTTCTTTCTGTGTTCTATTTGCAGATAGAATGACACAGCTCAAACTGGCAAAGTTCCCCTAAGAATGGGAAAAATGAATAATGTGAACAGGGGTTGGTGAGCCAGGGCATTTTGATTAAACGTGGGGTCTCGGAACTGGCAGAAGGTCTGGCTCTGACTGATGGCAGCAAGGGCTCTGGGGCCTCCCTACTAAATGGCGAACGAGGGACCATAAAAGAGATAATGTAGCAAGGAGCTTCAGCCATCAAGTTATTCTAAAAATGGAGTAGGGCATTTTACACCGTGGAGAGAGCTCTGGGCACGGATTGTTATCTGAATATTGCTAATATGTCCCATAGAACCTAATTGGAATAATTTTTTACTATTAATTTGAACAAGAGTGCTGAGATGCTTTATATGTATTATAAAGCTAATTTCTACATTTAATAGAGACAATTTTATTTTTTATGTTAGTAAAATCAGCATCTCATTAAATTTTAGAAGTGAATTAAACTTTTATAACTTCAGGATTTCTGTCTGGGATCTATTTGGTGATTAAGATGCTCTCATTTCTTTTTTTAAAGATTTTATTTATTTATTTGACAGAGAGAGACACAGCGAGAGAGGGAACACAAGCAGGGGGAGTGGGAGAGGGGAGAAGCAGGCTTCCCACAGAGCAGGGAGCCTGATGCTGGGCTTGATCCCAGGATCCTGGGATCATGACCTGAGCCAAAGGCAGCCGCTTAACGACTGAGCCACCCAGGCACCCCAAGATGCTCTCATTTCAATCCCCTTAGATTAGACCGAATCTGTGGTGCCGTTTTTCTCTTAGACATATCTCGAGTGTTCTGAAAATGGAGCATTCTCACAATAAACTGTTTCATACAATAAATTCATTTTTATGTTTGCTGTTATATTTCAGCCAAATGTTAATGGTTGGTATTTCCCTGATTGATGAGAAATTGATGATGCTTGATTTCAGGGAAATGGTGTCTATTCCTTATGAAGCATTTACTATATGCTTACTCTTGGGTCAAACGGCACTTCATGTCATTTAATCCTTAAAACAGCAACCTAAGGTAGACACTAGTATTATTTGCATTTTATAGATGACGAAATAGAGGCTTAGACATTTAAGACATTTGGTCAATGTCCCACAGCTATTACAAGACATAGCTGTCATTAAAACCCAGGTCTTAGCGACTCCAAACCCACTCTCTCATAGACAGCAACTTTAACCTGTTTCGTAATTGATTCTTACATTTCTAGTTCTGTGACCTTCACTGTGTCTGGCTAAGCCATCACAGACCGTGTGACATTACTATCTGCTCTAACATCTTCAGCCAGAATGTTGACATATCTACATTTGATCAAGCTGGAAACACCAAAGATCAGTACCCCCTGCACTTCACACCTTATTCAGCTTTGAGGACCCTCTGGATACATTTTTCAACTTTAATAATTGTAATGTTCTCTCGAAAAGAGGTGACCTTACCAGGTGTCATTTCTTGGTAAATAAAGCCCTGCTGCTGTTGACTTTTGATTCATCATCACACTGATATTTAGTGTCAGTCCAGTGTGCTGGACAAGGCCACAGTCTTGAGCTCTTATAAAGGGAAACAGGTGGCTGGTCACATTGGACATATTCCCTTTGGCAGAGGTAGGGAAACTGCAGCTAGTATTTAGCATTTTAATTGACGCTGGTGTTTGCAGAACCAATTTGTCTTTAAAATTCTTTTCAAATGAAGGGAAACCAAAATAGAAAGTATTTTAACTGCTTCCTGTGTCATGTACCTTTAGCTCCTTCAGAAGATGAGACTTCCCTTTTCTTTGACTCAAGTATAGCATTCACATGCTCCCAAGCTAACAGTTGTCAAAACTAAGACGCGCAGGTGCATCACATTATCAGGGAGAGTAAATGTTTTTGTCAACTTTTTAAACAACTTCCCCCACAATCACCAACACTCTCCAAATAGAATCTGCTGACTTCAATGGCAGGGTCAGTGTTATAGAGTGACTCATTGCCAGAGAGAACAAACAAGCTCAACAAAGGCTACTTCAAGATGTAAAAGCTGCTTCCTTATTGCTTGTGAAAGCTAGAGTTTTCACAAAATAGAACGAGCAAGCCTGTGTTGGGGGCTTCCTGCTGTCTCAGATATCCCTGGGCCTCCAGAAATACACACACCCTCTAACAACTGTTCCCCTTCTCTTCCTCTCCCAACTCCTAGAGTGCACCAGATGCATTCAGTTCCTCAGTGAAAATACTCCTGAACCTGATCCAGTCCGGCTCTAACCCACGCCACTTCCCAGAAGCCAGCCTTGCCAAGGTCTCCAGTAACACGCTCGCTGCCAAAACGAAATGGCACTTCTCCATCTTGATGCTCCTTGACCTATGTACAGAATTTGACACTGCTGATAACCAATTACACAACTCTCTCTTCTTGGCTTCTGAGCCTCTTTCCTCATTTAGTCTGCCTCTCACATCATCTGCTTTAGAGACCCTTCACCCCTCATCCCCTAGCTTCCACTTGCCACGGGGCTACCCCACTGTTTTGCAAATTAGCTATTTCACGTACAGTTGCCTCGCTGATGGTGGAGGCAATGCTTTGTTCACAGTGGAACCCCGGTGCCTAGACACTGCTTGCAAAATAACATGGGATCGAAAAGAAATGTTTGTTGAATGAATGCACATATCTCAGAGATCCGCTTCTGTATTCACTTCTCTCCTGGACACTGCATCTGGCTGGAAGATAAATTGCATGACCAGTCCATATTAAATAGAAATTGATGGCGTGCCTTTAACTTTTCCCACACCCAACATCCATGTGTCAGTGAAGAACACTGATACAAAGCTCCCAAATAAAACTCCTCACTGACTGTTGGTTGTTTTTCGATTCTATTTCCAGTTCCTAATTAAATCTGCTTTTTCAGTCATGACATTTTCTGAATCTGATTTGCCTTCTTTTCAACCCTTCCAGTGGATTTTTTTACAGAATAAATTTTAAAAAGTACTCTGTGTTCAATCGGCATTTTGTATAGTAACTGCTTGGTCGAATGTATTTCAAAGAGCAGCCACTTATTATTTGTTGAGGGATGGCCACACGAACAACTGGATTATGTGTGCTGTTTCTCAATTTGATCATTAAGGTGGTTCAGACAAGTGAATTAGCTATTCCATTGTCTGTTCATCTTAGTTATTTTAATGACAAAATCATATTATCTCAGAGGTGATATAATCAAAGTAAAGCAATTTGTTATTTCAATGAAAAATAAGAATTTGATCCTATGAGCTGTTAATTTCATCTCATGGTTAATATGCAATCCTTTACTCCTGCTTGGGTAACTGTAGACTCATCTCTCCAGAATCCCAAATTATAATATTTCTTTCCTTCTTTCTTTCCTCTTTAGTTCCTCTGCCAAAATTCTCTCTTTCACCTGTTATTTTATATATACTAGACTTTTCTGAGGCCATACAATTTTTTTAATTTGTTCTATAAATTATGTGTAAGATCCTCTTGCTCAATTGTGAAGTCTTTCATTCTATTTTTTTAATGCCTTACTATTTTCTCTCTTCTGGTATACCCTGTGATTGAACTACATCATGTGTCTGATTACTACTCTCTTCATAAGATCATTTCATTTATATCTTCTCCCACTGGATGGATGAATGGATAGATCGATCGATCGATCGATCAACAAATTCACCTCTTACAGATATTAAAGAATTGTTCGATACAGTATGCTAGCACTAAGCCCTTACTTCCTAATAACAAATATTTTCTTTTTATCCCCTCATTATAAGCAAATCTGTTCTACATTTCTAGTGGATCAAGGCACTTATGTTTGAACATTGTTGTATTTGTGGTTTATAGAGTTGTCCCTCCTTTCATGTATTTCTCTGTTTTATTATCAGTGTCTCTGATTATAAACTCTAAAGGGAAGATCTGATATTTATTAAACATATCCTAAACAGTTTCCAACACTGTAATATGAGGATATAGGTGATTAAAACATTATTTATGTCTATTAGCAAATGATCGTGTCTGCATCTAAAACTATTAGGTATCTGAAACTACAAAAATCAATTCTTTCATCTTTCACCAGTATATTCATTCAACCTTGCTAGCTGGAATATGTAATAAAAATGGACCCCTTACATTATCCGACAGATCTTGTTAGATCAATAGTATTTCCTATTTAGTAAAATGTGATGTCTCATGATTTTTCATAGCAATCTGTATAACTGGAAGGGATTCGCTTTGATTAACATTGAAGAGTGGTAAGTGATATGAGGCACCATACTGAGATATAAGAGAAGTCTACGTTGATAATAATTCTAATCCATCTGAGTTTCCAAAATAAAAAATTTTAGGAAACTAAAGAGAATACGCTTTCAATTCTCCTGATGTGTATCATTTCTTCTAGTTGATTCTGTTATTATAAACCATGTTCAGCCCCAAGTTCTTTTTCTGCTTGTTATAGCCATACTCTTTGGCCCAACATTTTAAATCTTCAATAAAATATAAATGAGCAACAGCTTCCTGCTAACCACAAATTCCCCTTCTTGTTTTGCTTTGTCTAAATGTTCTTCGTGAATGCCCAGAGGACTTTCTCTTCCTGCTTGGCACAGTCCGAAATTAGTTTGAATCACATTATCCTTACAACCAGTGTACCTGCATTATGATTCCAAGGGTAATTTGTGTCCTTTAACCATAGTGTGCTTATCATCCGTGCTTCAAGGGACTACAATCTGGCCTTGATCTTGCTCAGTTTATCAAGGCTGCTTGGGGGTAGAGCTATTCATGGGTACAATATTGGTTTTAATCCTATGACAACTCAGAAGTCTAATTCTCAACCAAGGCAGTGATTTTTAACAGTGTTTTTTTTTTTTTAATCACATTTATAAGACAGTGTTGATACCAAAGTGTGCATCCATTTTCCCCCATCAAGTTCAAAGCAAACAATTCTTTTTAACATCTCTCCTTGAACTTCAATTCTGACCGAAAACTTCAGCCCTTGAGCATCAGCTAAAAACCTTGTTCTGCCTTTGTGTGTTTTTTTAAATGTGTGTGTATGTATCCTTTTTAATGTCTCATTAAAAGATTAAGCTGTACTATTATTAGTTGAAATGAACGGGTAGACTTTGTCTTGCTTACTGCTCATCCATGCTTTTATCTTCTTCCGGCCAGATTACCTTAATGCTGGGTCGGTTGGTCTGCCAAAAAAACTGATTATAGACCTTTGTTTTGTGCAAAATTCCCACTGTCTACAGGGTGTGGTACAGAGACACTCAACCATTCTTGAGCTGTCATAGCATTACTACACTTTTTCATGCATAAACAGATCTACTTTAAGAAATTATTTATGATCTACAAATTCGTGTCTGTAGCCAACTATTTTCCATGTTTATTTCTGGACACTACCCTGGAACCTATCCCTCTCAGCTCAAAGTCATTGTTACAAGTACCCTGAAGAAGTTAACATTCTCCTCAATTCTTTGAAATTCCTGGTTAATAATATCTTTCCTTGAGTGAAATCTATGTAAACCTCAAACAAGTAATTATAGGGTGGAGAAGTTGTCAAAGCCCTAATTTCACAACATCTGTGGAAAAAGAGGATTTTATGAATTCTACTTTTTACATGTTAAATTCAGTCAAGTCGGTTTTGATGTGACAACAATACCTCAGAAATGGTATCCAGAATGTGTAAGTTACCAAGTTGAGGTCACATAAGCTTTGGAGGTGGGGGTTTTCTCAAGATGCCAATTCTAGTTTTCACTGCCTTCTCTAAAAGCTTAAATCTTAAAAGACTTAGAGCTCTAGATCAAGCCTTGACACTCTAACTTGCTGGATGACACGAGACAAGGCAGCTAAACTTTTTGTGCCTCAGTTCACTTTCTGTTGAATTGGAGGATTAGACGAGAACATCAACTGTCAGTTCCATCTGTCCCAATGGATCAGAGTATGGCATTCTAGTTCTGGTACCAGGTAGAACATGGCCAATCCCCCAGCCTACATCTTCCAGCATGAGCTGCTGTAGCAAGAGAGAGTATGTAGCATGGAAATGTTAGCCCTCATGTGTGCCATGGGAGATGGAGAAGGTGGAGAACTCCTGGAGCAGGAGAGCTCTAAGACATCCTAAAGGATATAAATTTTCTTACCCAAAGTGAGTCATTGGAATAAAAAAAATTATAATAACGTTTTTCAAGAGACTGAGATTCTGAAAATTAAACCTGGGTCTACGCCATATAAAAAATACTACAACTTTGAGGAGACATGATTATAAAACTCTGTGAATGAAATAACGTAAGAAATATTGTCACATTGACCACTTTCACACAAAGGCAGTAGAACAGTAGAATATTGAGACTGCTTTACTTTTCCAGAGCACAGTCCCTGACTAGTGAAAGCAGCACCCATGTTTTCGAACAATTAAAATGCATGTGCTGCATGAGGTTGAGACTAACTTTGCCCAGGGGCTGGGGAATCACCTGAGAAGGATCCTGAAGCATGGATCCATTGGGGAAAAAAAGGCGGCATGGGATATCCCAGAAAAAGACATAGATTGCACAAAGTGTCTGTTGTGTTTGAAGAAAGACAAGAAGTATCCTGAACCTGGAGGATTAGAAGGGTGGAGGTGCCATCAAAATAAAGATTGAAGACATGGGTAGAAAGTAGCTTCTTATGGGATAAACTAAGGAGTCGGATTTTATCTGATAGAACACAGGAATCCTTGGTGATGTTTGTTTTTACAGTATTTATTTTTTTAATTTGCCCACTTTTTTCTTTTTTAAATGACTACACCTGCCTTCTAAGGAAAGAGGAGCAAATCAAATGGAGAGCCATTTTGTCTGTGCCTTGATGGGCCTAATTAAACAAGCCTGATGAGCTTTAATGTCCATGAGGTTTGGGAAAGGGGTACTGAATTACTCTGAAAAATGGAAGGAGAAGAATTTGGAGTTATTTGATAAGAAAGAGATGAGGAACAGAGAAATGAGGGAAAGGGAGAACCCAACAAGACAGAGAAAAACAAACAAACAAGAGCTTCATAAACATGTTAGTAAATATCCACCATGTGGGGGGGAAATGAAGGGTATTTTAGGAACGATTATTTCTCTGCTCCATTTGAAATGATTTGTATTGCTAATGTTTAGTCCACTCTTCAGCCTTTCTCCCAGATCTCTAAGTCCTTCCAACTTGTATTTATGTATTTTATTGTTTGTGAAAATCAAGGAGTGGACTGAGTTAGCGGTACATCTATGACCTGTGCCACTAACTGAGGAAGAGGTGACTTGAAAATTTAACTCGCACGGGCATATGTTAATCACTCGGGGAAGATTTCGATCAGGCAGGCATGGAATTGGGGAAGATGAAGAGTTTTGCCCATTTTACCTGGAAGTCAAGGGCAGGGGCAGGGACAGTGGAGGCCCACCCCGCCCCTGTTTATAATAGATTTTTCAGTAAAAGAGTGGCATGACAAAATTCACTGTTAATAGATAGTTTAGCTGTATGGGAATGGAGAGAGACTATGAAATTTGGGGCAGCGAGATAGCACATCAGTGGTAGTCCTGATATCGAAGCAATAGAAAGTGGCATTTGAAGCAAAGTTAGGTGTCGGTAGGTGTATCAATGCATCTAGCTTGATAGATCTGGGAAATGGTACTTGCAATAGGGAATATAGAAGGGCACGGGGTAGGAGAGAGGTGACGAATTAGATTTAGAAAATGCTGACTTTGAAGTGACTGTGATAGAGTTAATTAGAAATGCCCATTAGGAAATTGTGTATACACCTAAAGTGAGATTGTACTCAATAGTATTTGATTTAGTAAGAATGAAACACAGTGCACTTCTTCCCTCTTATTGAGTTAGGTGCTTCTCTCCCTCTTTCCTTCCTTCGTTCCTTCTTCCCTGCCTTCCTCGCTCCCTCCCTCCGTGCATTCTTCTTTCTGACTTCCCTCCCTATTCCTTCAGAAAACAATTTAGGAAAATAAACACTTTCTATCATTTGCAACTTTTTCTAAATCGCCCTTTGTAAAAATTATTTTGCACATTAATTTGTCTAAAACTTGATGAAAACATTTGCTCACGTATATATTAAATGAGTTCTTACGGTTTTGGTATGGTGAGCCCCGTTATTTTAATTTTTTTAGGTTATTATTGTTCTTATTAAAAGAAAATTGCTCCTGTCATAAATATTTTATAAACATCATACTTTTGGATTCTTTCTGTCTTAAGGGGAAAATTATTCTTAAAGCTATTCCTTTATCCATTTCTATTAACATTAATTTAATTCCCTAAAACTGCCTTCTCGTTTTCCATTATTCTTTCTATTTGCTCCTCCATATGAATGAAGACTTTCAACCAGGTCCTCTGACTTTGAACTACCTAAATGTAAATGACTGATTGGATCATGTCACTACGCATTTATGAAGCTTTAATTACTTTTTGGCTCCATTATAGTTATCTTAGAGTTGTTATATAAATGCTTTGCAAGAATCATTTAAAATTCAATTTATTAAGCCAGCCATTTTTCCACAGAGCAAAATAAAAAAGCATGTTAGAACCATTGTCAAAATGGTTTGAAACACAGGATAATCACTGCTTTTTATTTAAGTTGCAAAAAAATAGACTTTATCAACATATTTCAGCAGAATTGAAAACATTTGAATTTGTAAAAGCAATTAGAAATCATGTTAAATTATCTTTTTAGGAATTAGGATAATTTTAAAGATGTGATTTTGCACATATGACATATACTTAGTAAGATAAGAAAATCATGATACTTTAAAAACTGTGATGCTTGTAAAAGCACTGATTTTTAGTGAAAACACTAATTTTTAGTAAAAACACTAATTTTTAGTGAAAAGAGCTAAAATTGAAAAAAATTGGTGACAGCAATAAGGATTAAACTTTATTAAGTAACAACAAAATACTTCCACTCCACTATTGATTAAATACTTATTGGTATTACTATTATCTCCACAGAGAGTTGACTTTTAAACATCATACTTCAATTGTTTTAGAAAAAAATTCCTGTAGATGCACTCATATGGATGTATTCCAAACATTTATAATGCTAACAACTTAGACTGATTTTTTTTTTAAACCTGAGAGTACCTAGGGCCTATTATAATACTTGTATCTATTCAAATCTCTAATTAAAATGGATTTTTTAAATAAGGTAGTTGATACAAAAATTGGACAAAGGAAGATTGAGATAAATTATCTTCATGTAGATTTTAAGTACATTTATTCTGGAAAAAATACATTTGAAAATGATAGTCACTACATACAATTTATCCAATTATATCTTAAAAATAACTAAATTTAAATATCATTTGCTTGCATTCTGTATTTCTTCTGAAGAACTTCAAGTATTTCATTATACACGCATAATATAAATCAGTAAGTACTTATTTAGATGATAGATACAGAATACTCAGAGATAAAAATAATGGAAGTAGTTATTCCCATTAAAAAGAATCCTCAAGAAGTTTTCCCAAAGTCTCACACAAAGCCAGCTGTAGAACTAAGAAAAAGAACAGGCAGTCATCCGGGGTAGTGATCCATGTCTAAGACCACACTATTTTCAAAAGTTTCACCACATATGTATGACGGATATCCAAAATGTCCCCTAAAGTCTTACCATTTGTCTAGGGGTGAATAAATTCTCCAGAATGCAGTTGAAGGTCTTATAACCAGTACCTCTTCCATAAACCTTTCATGAAAAGGTCACTGCCATTCAAGCTCACTTTTCTTTTCCCTTATATATGTGTCACTCAATGCCCTTCCTCCTGCTTGGAAAGCCATCGAGAACTTTTATCTGAGGAGTCAGTTGCCAGTTCTGTTTAATGAACCAGTCAGCAAGATTCTCGACAGCCATGAGTATAAGCCTGTCTGTGCCCTTTTTTTCTCAGACTAAGAATGGCATTACCTCAAAAGCTGGCCTTTGGGAAACAGCTTTGGAACTGTTCTTTAGAAGTTAGACAGCCTCAGAGCCCACCTGGACAGCCTATTCCTGGGTGTGCGTTCATTTTGTTTTAATTCTATATGTCTACGGACACTTCTATGGGTTTATCAAGGCAAAAGAAATCACTGAAAACTCCTCCTTTTTCCTTGTCTATTCTTTAACCCAGATTGTGGATACTGGGGGTGTTAGCTTTGGTTAACTTCCCAAGCAGAAGACACAAACGCACAGAGCCTTCCAACATCGATTGTTTCAGTACTCCTCCGTCCTTCCCCCACCATATTATCATATTTGGCAAGATGGGGTTCAATTCCACTTAAAATGATGGAATTAAACAGTCAGTTGGTCTAATGCTTGGAACCTACACACTCTTAGAAGCACAGTTAAATTTAATCAGATATTAGGCCATAAAATTAATAGTTCTACATTTGGAACTAAAACAGATTTTTGAGTTTCATTTGACATCTTAAGAGTGAGTTGAGATAAATATGTAGTACACCACCAGGCCCATTAAATCAAAATATTTAGTAGTCATATTTTATATTTTAAGGTTTCACAGTGTTACAAATTGCTAAGCCATATTTCCATTTTAGTCCATTTGCATACTGTATACAAAACGATAGGAAACAAGGTAAAGAAAGCAGTACGGGCATTCGGAATACAGGAAGAAGTGATTGTGCCACAAATAAAGTTTACCGCTATTGAATTAAAGAAAATAGATGGAGTGTATAGTTGATGCTGTGGTGCATCTTTCTGGAAGATAGGAAATTTCAGATTTTCTCTATCAACTTTTCAACAAATGGAATTTGCATGTATTCTAATAGGCTATACCTTGATTTTTACTAGACAAGTTAACCGTATTGTAGATTATCAACTTCAGACTCTAGGATTGATTCTTTATCTTACTGCTCAGCAATTTCCTTGATAGTCATATACATTTTGGAAGGGGTGTCCCTACTCAGCAATCCCCCCAAGTCTTCCTATCTTTGGTCCTACCCCCAAATACAATTTTTTGCTTCTTTTTGCAGTCCCATATATTTTAGAAAAATAACTGCAAATTTCTGAATCAAAATAAATTTAAAATTAGATCATTAAACTCTTAAAATCACTTCTTGCTAATTTTGATAAACACAGAATTGAAGCTAGTTTGTTCTTAACAATTTTTAGTACAATTCCCAATTCCATGAGTCAGTATATGGCATTCACTCAAATATCACCAGTCTTGCCTCTCACAGAGGAAAGGGAAATTGTGTTTTCAATCATCTATCAAAATAGTAGGTATCCATATCACTGCTTTCTTCCTCAAATATGGTGGGACTGTCAACATGAACTTGTCTCTTTTTTTCATCTTGGCAATTTTCTGGAGCAATACATACTCTACCTTATATTTTTCTGCATTCTTTGGAGAAGATTTTTGTTTTGTTTTGTTTTGTTTTGTATTTCTTTGTAGTTGTGAATAAAATTACCATTATGGCTGAAGAAAGAGGTTAAGAAGACAATATAGGGGTGTATCTTCACTTTTAAGACAGAAAATTTTGATTTCCTCAACATATTAAAGAGGCAGAGTATGGAATGTATAATTATCTATTTTGTAGTAGGTATGGAAGGACCACTAACCTCTATTCAGTGCTGACCTTGACCCTGTACCAACAGACATTTACATAGTCTCTTTATAATTTAATTCTGAAAATAACCCTGTCAGGTAATTTCCTGAGTTTTGAAAAAATGCATGCATATCTATCAAGTAAAGAAAAAAGTTAACAAATATTAAATAGAGAGTAAAATGTCTTTCACTGTTACCATTTTAATGAAACTTATCCCAATTTACCATTGTAATGACTTTCCTTCCTTTGTTTAGTCTATGAATGAATGGATATATAATTCTTATGTAGTTCTGATGACTTAGTAATTATATATGTTAACTTTTTTTCATTTCCTGAACATTGTAAGTATAACCTGCTTCTGCATTATTATATTATTGACATGTATAGTTAAAAACTAAGTGTCCTTTGGTGAGAAGTAGACCTACCATAATTAACTGTTTCTCATGGATTTTGTTACTAATTTTTCACTATTATAGGTATTTTTAGAATATTTTAGAGTATTATTAAGAGTATTAATTATTTAGAGTATTTTGTCATAAAGTTTTATTTGTTTATTGCTGTTGTTTTTTGTATTTAGGAACTTTCCTTAGCATAAATTATCAACAATAAAATAAATCAGAACAGGAGTAGTACAAAATGCTAATAAACTAAAACGGTAATTAAATTTTCTATTTGCATTTTAAATTAACAGCAACAATTGTTTTACAAACAATACTAGTAAAAATATTACTCTAATATGCTGCTGGTGGTATCTCCAACTGGTACAGCTCTTTGGAAAACAATCTGATGTATAACTTTTTATATCCAATGAGCTAGCATTACATTCCTGGGAGTCTCCCCAAATAAAATAGTGCAAAAGAGGGAAATATATCTAGCACAACAATGATCATTGCAGCTTTGCTGATTTCTTTGTTAGTTCTTATCTTGTGGGTGAGATTACTCTTTTATTTTTATAGGAACAATGCATACTCATGGTAAACGATTTATGCAGTACATAAGAACAAAACATATCCTTCAGTCCCATTCCCTAGAGTCAACTGCTCCTAACAATCTCTTATCAACCTCCCCAATTTTTTCTATTCAAATCTATGTAAACACAGACTTCTTTTTACACAGGTCATACCACACAAATTGCTCTTTTATTTGCTATTCTCAATTACCATAATATCGTAGACATCTTTCCATTTCAGGACATCCAGATCCAACACATTCTTTTGAATGGCTCAATAGTTTTCCATTGTATGGCTGTACTATATATATCTAGTACTCATTTTGAGTTTTATGCATTTTTCTCTATTATAAAGAATATTGCAAAAAAAATCCTTCTATATAAATCTTTCCACATTTACAAGCATAACTGTAGGATATTCTTAGCAGTAGAATGGCTAACTGGAGGGTATACGCATTTTAAATTTGTGTTGATTATTACCTAATTGCCCTCCAAAATTAATCTACATTTCCAACAACAGATTTTGACAATGCCTTTTCTTCATGCCCTTTACAACACTGGGTATTTTCAAACCTTTAAGCCTTTGCCAACGTGATAGCACTTCATTTTATCCACAAGCATTTGTGCTCATTAAGGCACCTGGAAGGAATTCAGTAGAAGACATGCCACTAGTTACAAAGAGATAAGCAATATAGCAGGAGGCAATATATGTGTATATAAATATATATATATATATATACATATTTATATATATCAATCATGAAATCACACAGTCAAAAAAGTTTGGGTCTTAAAGATTTTTAGAGATGATATGCTTCAAATTTCTCATCTATTACTGAAAACTTGTATCTTATTAACTTCAACACACACACAAATGCACACACACACACACACACACTCTCTCTCTCTCTCTCTCTCTCTCACTATCCTTGGGAAGATGGCAAACCATTTCAAACCATTTATGTTCATTTCGCAGATGAGGAGACTAAGATCCAGAAAGAAAAAGCTTTCTAATGTCACAAAACCATGTCTAGATAGAGCAAGAGCTAAAATAAGACTCCACTACAGGTACAATATTATTTCCAAGGCAACATGCAAGTAATGTGTAATGTGGCTTTATATACAATGTAGGCAATGACACAATAAAGCTGGTTGATTTGTCATTTTATCAGTGGCTAGCACAGTAATAATTGACGTGCATAATGAACATCTGAGAAAAGATTAACTTTGTTCTCTTTAGTTTTTAGATTTCATGTGTTTAAGGTTAAATGTATTTTGTCCCAATTATTTGGAATTCATTATAGATACATGTTAGATTTGGAAACCAGAATGTGAATTTTCAAAGCAATCCCTACCTTTCCTTGATGCAAAATATTTATTGCAAAATGCTGAAATAAGTGGGCAGAGAGGAAAAAGACAAAGGTCTGATTAGGTGTGATGTGAACAGGGTACATAATGCTATGTGTCCTCTGTATTCCCACTTTTTATTACAATATGAGCATTTTCTCAAGTCATTAAATATTCTTTGAATAATTAATTGTAATGCCTGCAAAGACATTTTTAATTTATTAAATTCCCTTTTAGATTACTTCCATTTTTCCATAACACAAGTAATACTGCAAAGAATAATCTTATATGTAATTTTTGTATGTACCTCTAATGATTATCTCAGCAAACATTCATAGACGTGGGTTTCTTGGGTCCATGCACATAAAAACTTTTAAATGCTCAAATGGTTTTCCTGAAAGGCTGATCCCAGTTAAAATACTTATCAAGAGTGTATTAGCATGTTTGTTTCATTTCACTCTTCTGAACATTGAGCATCATCATTACATTGAAAGATTTCCAAAAGGGACTGTATGGGTAATAATATTATTATTCTTTCCATTCCACCCTCCTCCCCATTTTCCAAACTTTATATTTTGTTATTTTACTCTCATATTTAAATGGATTACTTTGGTTGGGTATATGTGACTGAGACGTGCAACAATTTGACAGCTCCTGGAACTAAAGCAGGAAATCAGTGAAGGAGGATGTCAGTTCAATGGCAGGCTTCATAGGAGAAGCTTAGACGCTACCATGAAGAACTGATAGAATTCAGGTTGGCAAAGAAAAGATAAGGTTGCAATATAGGGACAGGAAACACTCAGAGACAGAGGTTCAAATGAGCAAAACACCCCCTAGGAACAACTGTTTTGATAAACTGGATTAAATCAGATAGGGCCCGTTTGATTCTAAAATATCCTTGGTTTTCTCCTTCATCTCACATTAAATGGAACTCAAACCTTCGAGTGGTCCCCACCTTCTCCCTCAAAATTATTGAATTAAATATTAACAAGAAAGCGAATAAGAATGAAATAGGTAACAGTTTTAATTTTCAAAACCGTATTTCCTCTGGCAGGAGACCACCTGCTCTCTGCAGACCTTTGGTTTGATCAGAATTCTCATAGCCCATTATGCTATGCCTGCTGATTTAAAGAAAACCCAGTATACTTGAGCTTTCTCAATTTGTTTTTCTGCATTCTTAATCAACACACACACCACTTAGGCAGAATCCTCCTTAGGTTATAGAATCTGAGCTGACACTTTTCAATTTGGTGCTTCCAATAAAATTCTTTTGCTAAATATAAGTTTTTTCTCAGTGAACAGAGGGAAGAGAAGTTTTTATAAGCCTGTTTTTAGAGATTATGTCTTAATTAGCTATCTCAAGTATAGAGTACCCCCTATCCATCTGTAAACTAGTATTCAAATCTGACCACCTCATTATGTTCAAACAATTAGATTAAAAAATGAAAAATAAAAGGCAACCATCTGGATATCTGATCTACCACCAAAAGTCAGAGTCCTAAAAACACTCTGGGTTTACATTCAGTTTCCTCTTATTTATTCATTCATTTTTGCATTTTTAAAGACCATGTCCAGAAAGGATCTGTGGCTTTGCATAATTGGGTTCCCAAGAAGCCCCATTTTGTGTCAGAGCCACAACAGCTTTTTTCTCATTCCTCAGAATGCAGTGGGATACACAAATGTTCCCAGAGGCTTTATTTATAATAGCCCTAAACTGAAGGTAGCCTAAATGTCCTTCAGTGAGTTAATGGTTAAGCAAATTCTGATACATCCATACAATGGAATACTACTCAGCAATATAAAAGAACAAAGTATTGATACGTGCAACAACTTGGATGGGTCTTATGGGGATCATGATTAGTGAAAAAAGCCAATCTCAAAAAGGTTGCATACTATAGATTTCCACTTTTAGAACATTCTCGAAACAAGAAAACTATAGAGAAAAAGGACAAATTAGTGGTTACCAGGGAACAGAGATGGGGGTGAGGTGTTGGTGAGGCTTTAAAGGGAAGACACAAGGGAGAATCTTTGTGTTGATGGAATGCTTCTGTACCGTGATTGTGGTGGTGGTTACACAGATCTTTACATGGGGGCAAATCACATAGAAGTATACACACACAAGCACACACACACACACACACACACATTAGTACATGTAAAAATCGGTAAAAACTGAGTAAGGACTGTAGTGTAGTTACTGGAATAATACCAATATCAGGTTTTGGTTTTGATATTATACTACAGGCATACAAGATCTCACCATTGTGGGAGACTGGTGGAAGGTTCACAGTACTTTATGTACTCTTTTGCAACTTGTAGTCTATAACTATTTCCAAGTTAAAAGTTTTCTTTTGAGAAGGCATCAAGGTCTTCATCTAAGTTACCCTCCACTGAGACCGTTAGTGCCCTGCCTCACCCTTTGACCCCTAACCCTCTGACCCCTGCTAGGAAAGTCTTTCTTGGCTCCCCAGATTAGGCTTGTCTCTCATTGTTATGTATTCTCATGGCACTTCATATTTCTTCTTTGGGCCCAGCTATTAAATGGCTATTTATAATAATTCCATCAGTGTAACTAAAATAGGGCTTAATACCTGCCTTCCACAGACTATTCATTTTTAAAAGGCACTCGGTTCACTACTTTATCTTTAGTACTGAATATATTCCTTAAAACGCTGTAGGTTCTTAGTCAATACTTGTGGAAAACAAGGAGCGAGAATGACACAGCCCATGAGCAAGCATTTCTGTAAGTCACAGCTGGGGAATTTCAGTCCGAGCATGAAGATGAGATCATGGGGAAAGTCAGTACATAGCTAATAAGTAGTTCATCACATTTTATACAGATGTCTGGTATCATAGATTATAAATATTAATGCACACGGTACAAAACGGTCAGTTCATTTAGAACCAATCAAATATGATTGTTTGATTATTTCCATCTTGTCAGGAAGAACATTTTGACTATTTTATTTGCCACTGCAAAATACAGTCTCCATCTCTATTCTATGTCCTTTGGGCTATATTCCCAACAAAATATGTTAGAATAATTCTGATGATGAGGACATTCCTACTTTCAGTGGCTTTCAAAGCTGTTCCTGCCCCTAAAGCCTCGAAAAAACATCAAGGATATAACTGATCATTGACACTCTGATCCCCTCTTTTCTCAGTCCATATCCTATCATTGGGCCCCTACTTTCTCTCAACTCAAATAATGCCATTCCTTCATACCATCTTCCAGCTATTAAATATCTCCAATGTGGAGTGCATGAGCACACACTCATGCATGCACGCACTCGCACGCACACAAACCCTTCCTTCGTTTCCCACCAAATCTCAATTTCTCAGTGTTCATGTCAACTCATAGGAGGAAAGAATCTGACTACATTGATGAGAGTAATGAGCAAGCAAAAACTCTGGAACAGTAAAGCTATTTTTGAACAGAGGTAGTGGTTATCTCATCCAGCCTGCTGTCGTCCATTCCACCTCAGACGCCAGAAGAACAGGGATTGCGGTGGGAGCATGGCCGCTCATTTCTGAAAGTCTCCCAACCTTTCAGCTATGAGTCAAAGGGAAAGTGTAAGAGACATCCGGACATACGAAATTTTGCAGTGCTAATATGTGTGTTCTGGAAGCGAGTACATAAAAAGACTTCTATGAGATCTCAATGTCGTTCACAAAATTAGTTCAGAGCTACACAGTGAGGATAGGCTAGCAGCAGAAACCAAATGCCAAACAGCACCAGGAAAATTCTGTAGAAAGTCAAGGCAATATTTCTAAGATAAGTTCTCAGGTAAGAAAACTTGATTTTACTTCATTGGTGGTTTAGTTCAGTGTAGCTAGATGACAAGGACCATTAAGTACTGCTGCTTTGTTAAACATCATTTTAACACCATAAATTGAGCATTTTGTGGTGTTTATTTGGTTTGTTTACAGAAACTATACAATACTTTAGTTGTCAGTTACTTGAGTTATCATTTCAGACTAATAGAACCAGGTAAAGGCTAAATTTGGAGTAACAACATTGTTATGTTGTTATATAAGGAAGAAATATCTATATATATTATATATATATATAATATATATATAATATAAGGAAGAAAAAATGAAAACAAATTTGCTAATTAGAATTTTCCAGAAAATTTTTTTGCCCAGAAGAACAAATTGACTTTTGTATTTCATTTCTCACTTGGCACTTTTCTTTTGAATGAGACAAGGATTACATTTGAAATTATTGCCATGCACTGGCCCATAGTGGTAGCAAATTATGGAGAAAGGAATAATCCATGTTCCACTCTTGTTGTCTGGTTTCGTTTAGGTGCAGATCTCTTCACTCCAATTTGAAACCATGAAAATTAACTCTTTTCAAGTATAAACCACCCATCTGTCTTTTGTTCTCCCTCAAGTCATTTTGGAATTCACTAATATCTTTAACTTACGTAATAAGTACACAGGGAAGAAAATGAGCATGGGACACATAAAGAAAATGAACACATCAACATTTATTCTCCTGCATTCATGACACTCATTATCAGAACCAGAAAATTATCACAATAATAAAAATACAGACTCTAAGGGGCAAATGGATTGTGCTCCAAAAAATTTTATTTGCAAGTAGGTTGTTTAGAGCATTAACACCTATAATAGAAATAAAGTTCTACATCATAGTTAGAACACTCAGGCATTCTATGTATGCCTATATGGTCCATCCGTTTAGCCCAGAACCATAGGAATCATTGTCACAAAAGGGTCCCAGGATGAATAAGAAAAGAGAAGAAGAGAGAATGGAAAAGGAAATGTTTATTCCCCTCTCTGGTACAGATCTGAGCACATTTTTGATTTAATGACGTTCACTTTTGACCTCCTTCTACTTGTGGCATCTTGCCTACTTTTTGGTACCTTTAGTTTTCAGAATCCAGGCACTTGCACCTTTATATTTCCCTAAGATCCACATTATAGAAATCTAGATGTATTTGACCCCATGAACCACATTCTCCATGGTAAATATTTACCCATCAGCTGAAAAAAGGATTCTCTCATTTGAAGAGTTTGTTTATCATGATATCCCCTACATCTAGTCTAATGCTTGGTATACAATAGGTGATTAAAACATATGTGCTGAATGAATAAATGAGGGATAGCTGGTATCAACATCATGTGAAGGAGAAATGTCTAAATTAGAGAAAACCTCTATCTGCATTGGTTTGGAGTTCTTAGCCTTGTTGGAATTCATCCATAATGAATTTTGTCCTTATTACATTGTAGGAAGCTGATATAAAAAGTTATTCTGCTATCCATAGTTTAATATGGTTAGAATATTATATTCTATTACTCATAGTGGTTTTCTCAAATTCTCTTAAAATAATAATGGTAACAGTAATGCTAAGCAGTACATATGGCACTTAGAGTGTGCCAGGCACTTTGCTAAGTGCTTCTCATATCTAAATATATTTCATCTTCTCATTAACCCTAAGGGCATGTACTATTATTATTCCCAATTTAGAGATGAGCAAACTACACAGTTCATGAGTCCAAGCTCACTACCTCAATGTTAGTTCAAGAAGGGAAATATCAAAATATATATAAAATCCACAGCTCTTCTGTCTAGCAGTCAGACTCAAATCTGAGCTCTGAGCTGCTGTGCCATCCTTGGGGTGATCTGGTCTCCTTTCTTATTTACCATTATTCATCCCTGATATAAAAGTTCCTTAGGGCACCTGGGTGGCTCAGTCCCGCATCAGGCTCTCTACTCATTGGGGAGTCTGCTTGTCCCTCTACCCCGCCTCCCTGCTAGTGATATCTCTCTCACACACACACAAACACTCTCTCTCTCATACATACATACATACATACATACATACATACATACATACATAAATAAACTCTTAAAAAAAATTTCCTTAATGAGAAGGGATCATCCCAGATAAATGGGTTGTGTTCCATTTGTCAGAGGCAGTGGTCGCATCCCCATTGCAAATGCTAGTGACAACAGGAAAAAAAAAAGGAAGTGATAGTGTGCAAAAGGGCGGCTGTCACACTTCATAGATTTCACAACACATTTCTAACACTAGATGGAATTAACAATTTTAACCTCCAGGATTGATAATTGATGAAGGACAGTTTTCCTTTTAAATGGTATTTTTAATATTGCTGATTTTTGTAACATCAAAACAGGCAGTTGGCATGATAACTCTAGTTATGTTTCTCCATTATCAGTTATATCCCCTTTCTTGAACTAACATTGAGGTAGCTAGTGAGCTTGGACTTGGAGACTGTCAAAACAAAATCCAAACTTGCATTTTGCATTACTATGTACTTTTAATACCTTTTGGGGGGGCACCTGGGTGGCTCAGTCAGTCAAGCAGCTGCCTTCAGCTCAGGTCATGATCCTGGAGTCCCAGGATCAAGCCCTGCATCAGGCTCCCAGCTCAGCGGGGAGTCTGCTTTTCCCTCTACCCCTCACCCAGCTCATGTTCTCTCTCTCGCTCTCAAATAAATAAATAGGATTTTTAAAAAAGGGGGGTGGGGAGAATGATGCCAAAAAACAAAACAAAACAAAACAAAACCAAAAACCAAAACACTCTCTAGTCATTTTGGAACCTGGTCTATCTGTTGGTTCATTAATTAGCTTCAGCGTATGCTACCTGACACTTTTTCAAGTCACAACTCAATTTCATACCATACTTTTTTCCCTCTGAGAATTTCATGCCAACTTACTGATTTTCTTTTTAGAGTATAATTTTTCTGGTCATGAAATAAATTAACTTGTGGATTTTTAAAATAATCCCAAAAGGCAACAATAAACAAAAATATATATATTCATAGGATCAATGACAACCTTGCAAAATACCGTGTGAACTTGAATTCACAAAACTAAGGAACATGAGACCCTGCTTAATTCCTCCCTGGGTTGGGCCTGCTGGCATTCACTCTTGAGTTATCCAGACACTAGAGGGATCTTCCACTTGAGTTGTATAGTCATATCTCTCTTTTCTCTCTTTGCCAATGTAGTATGAAAACCAAAAACTGTTTAAAAAACAGGATGTAGGCATTCTCTTTAGCTTTAGAAAATATAATGTATGAAGTTTACTAAAACAGCTTCTAAGATGAAAACAGGAAAGAAAAGCAATGCTAAGAAGAGAAGGAAAATTTATACTGCCCACTTTCCACTACCTTCTACCTCTTAGAGGCCAAGGAATGACACAGCATGCATCTTAAACTCAAAGACCAAGCCTGAAACCACTCATAGTACAATGTGCATATTTGGCATTTAGTTGATGAATTAAATCAGTAGAGATGCATAATCTAGACAAGTCAGTCCACTGGCTTTTGGTCTGGATGTTTATCATCTGGAAATCTGTACCATCTCTAATTCACTTGATCTAAAGAAAAACAAAGAATTAGATCCCTTCACCAAGTAGATGCTAATATAATGGGTTATTCTACTTTATTTACTCTCTGGACTCATGGATTCTTGAGACTTTCTTTGATGGTGCTTAGCTGGCAGAACTTCTGCATCAGTATTCTGAGCATCAATATTTATTGAACACCCACTGCAGCAAATGAAGAAGGTGCAGAAGATTAATCTAACTATGGACTGATCACAGGAAATGACTTATATGGCTTCTGCAGAGGGGCTTAAACAACAAATCCATGATTTCAGTTTGTTTTCTTTGTCAAGTGTAGGATCCAAACTTCTCCCAACTAAGGTTTTTGGTAAAACAAATTTGTGCTTCACCACCTCAGAATGATACAGTGTGTGTCTTCCGTTTCAATGAATGAATCTTTGGTATTGTTTCAATGTTGGATCTGTTTCATGATTAAGCTGTGAAATAGTTTTGGCTGATGGTGTCATCTATGGTGAGCACTGTGGTGGGTCTTTTGTTTTTTAATGAAAAGAGAAATAATGAACTGATTGCTTCTAAAGGGGAATTACAAAATAAATAGAATTTAAAAATCAAATCGGAAATTTTTTGTGTCACAAAATAAAAGTTGAATTTGGAAAAAGATTTACCTTGAACAAATACACCAGACCTTTAAATAGGTTTAAGTACTGGATGTTATAACAAGTCACTGAGTTTTTATTGCTGCCCCGTGAGCAACAGTACCGATCTGTTGGTCTGGACTTTGACCCAGGCCCTTGGGGACTCATATTCCAAATGTTTGACTGTTATAATGGAGTTTGAGATTTGAAGCAAAACACTGTAAATGAAAGTCACAAACTGTGGGTGTTGGAAAAGAGAGATGTATTTTCTGAGGCAATGACTTTTTTAAATTTTTGTTCTGTTTTGGTTTTTGTTTTTGTCGTTACTGCTTCTGCCATAAAAGTGAAAACAAATATTATTTCTTTTCAAGACAATGAGTAATTTAGCCTCTTACTTTGGAAATCCTGACACTAATGTGCTGCATTAAAACAAATGTTTTAGTACTCTAAAGACTCAAAAGAGTGCTAAGTGAAATATGAATGGTTTATGCGAATTCATAAATTCTACATTAAATGCAAAGAAACAGCCCAACTTTTGAATGACAGTGTTTATAATTGTTGACTAGGAGACACAGTAAATCCTTTATTCCTGTCTTCTGGGTTTTAATTCTTAGGCTGGGTTATAAAAAGTAAACTGGGCAATTTAGAAATACCCAAAAGATAATTTTTCTGACTTTTTTCCCCTATCGGTGTTTCTATATTTAATCATAAAATGGAAAAGATTAATGTGAAAAGTTAAACCAAAGATATGGTGCAAAAGTCTTTCTAAATTGATACCCATAAAATTCATTTCTTTGGCTGATGTGTAATTTGTAAAACATTTCCATTGGTATCTTGGGCCAGTCTCCTCAGTATTTGATCTAATGGAAGGCACCGAAAAGATATTTGATCCTGCACAAGCCAGCAGCTTAGGCCCACAGCAAGGGAGTACATAATGTGTGTAGCAGTTTTGTAAATGAGCACTGCTATTTGCAAGGTGGGGCTTGGAGAAGGTGCATGGCTCAGAGTGGGCCTCAGTCTCTGGTTGTCTGGGCTGTGCATGCAAAGGGCACTCTGCCAAGGGTGTGGGTGGTAGCGAAAGCCCATCCAGATTTCAGTCCCCAAGTGTCAGCCCAGAAGACAGTGCTTTTTTTCTGATTTATCCACCTAGAGGGGCCCCTTTTCTCTGAAGGGTCTGCCCAGAGGTCTGAAGTGGTGCCTTTGATTATACACACACCAAGGTAATCTGGCAATTGTGACTTTGGCTGGGTCCAAATGACCATTTCTACTAGAAACACAATTCAAAATGCTTGTCATGAAAATGACAATAGCTCCTTTTTTTGCATTTAAAATACAGCAAATTTTACTTATTATGGAAAATTACAATATTTTCTTTAGGTTTACAACATACTTGAGTCTATTATATATTGTTCATATGAAATACTGTAGCTAAAACTAATATTATCAAATATGAACTAAGTGTAATTTTAAAACTTTGATATTTTTAGGGAAGTTGATAAATTGTTATTTTAAAAGGTTCCTGTTAGGGGCGCTTGGGTGGCTCAGTCAGTTAATCGGCTGCTTTCAGCTCAGGTCATGATCCCGGAGTCCTGGGATGGAGCCCCACATCCGGCTTCCTGCTCAGCAGGGAGTTTGCTTCTCCCTCTGCCCTTCCCCTGCTCATGCTCTCTCTCTCTCTCAAGTAAATAAAATCTTAAAAAAAAAAAAAAAAGTGCCTGTTAGGGGCACCTGGGTGGCTCAGTCCACTAAGGGTCTGCCTTCGGCTCAGGTTACGATCTCAGGATCCTGGGATGGAGTCCCGGGTCGGGCTCCCTGCTCAGCGGAGAGCCTTCTTCTCTCTCCCTCTGCTTGTGCTCTCTCTCTCTTTCAAATAAATAAATAAAATCTTTAAAAAAAAATAGGTTACTGTTAGGAGACTTTATAATTTGTTATTTTAAAAGGTTACTGTTAGGAGGAGAAAAGGTTTCTGTTAACCAGGGAAGTAGTTAAGAATAAAATCACAAGCGTCAGGCCTGGGTTCACATCCTGACATCACCTTTTGCTGGCGTGTCACCTCAGGCAAGGAACGTTACTGCCTAAGCCTGTTTTCTTATGCATAAATGGAGCTGGCAATAGCACCCAACTCATAAAGATATTGTAAATATAATCTTTATAAAGCACTCAGCACGGTACCGATTGGACACACATCAAGCACGTTGGCTTGAAGGAGGAGGAGGAAGAGGCAAGGTGGCAGGCAGAATTTCTAAAAGAGTCTCCAAAGATGTCCTACCTGCTCCTTAATCTCCAGAAAGTATGAACTTGATGAGTTATCACTTCTCTGATTATGTTATGTTATATGGCACAGTCGGCTTTAAGAAAGGGAGATGGTCCAGGGGGTCCTGATCAAGTCACATGCACCCCTAAAGGCAGAGAGCTTTCTCCAAATGGTGGCAGAAGAGAACACCACAGAAACTCAAACGTGAGTAGGACTCAGTGCCCATTGCTGGTTCTGAGAGGAAGGGGGCCAGCCCAGAAGGAATGCAGGGCCATCTTCTAGGAAAACAGAGCAGCTTCCTGCTGACAGCCAGCAAAGAAATGGCAACCTCAGTCCTACAAACACAGGAACGAGATCTGCCAGCTCAAATGAGCTTGGAAGTAGATTCCTTCCTAGAGGCTCCACAATGCAGCCCAGGGAGGCCAACGCCCTGATTTCAGCCTTGTGAGACTCTGAGCAGAGAGCCCAGCTGTGTCCACATGTTTGCTGATCTTGACAACTGCGGGATGAGTGTGCCTTGTTTTAAGCTGTGAAGATTGTGGCAATTTGTTACACAACGACAGAAAATATAGGCAGTTTGAGGAGTGGTTTGACATCCGGAAGAGGCACTTGTTCTCATTGCTAAGGTGAATTTCCAAAAAGAAAAGGTATTTTTGTGTTTGTTTGGAGAGATATCTTACGGGAGAATTCTATTTTATTGGAGAATTTTAATCGATAACTGAAAGTACTAAAGGGTAACATTTTGATTTGATTTTCCTAATAACATACAAAAGTAGTTTGCTATAAAGAATCACATGTCAACCTTTCCAAGAGTATATAACAGTGCTACCAACAAGAAAAACAAAGAAGAGATACCTCTAGAAATAATTTTTCAAAATGAATGTATGGGGTAAAATCCTCACTCTGGATCCCCATGGGAAAAAAAAATCAATTATTTCGCATTTATATATTGCTTGTACAGGGCAAAAATGTTAAAAGAAAGAGTAGGAAAAAAAAGTCACATTGGGATAGTACTAAGGATATTACTGCTCAAGAGCATCTTAGTACAGTAAATGGCTAATACTTTGGTCTGCCTAGTATTTTTTTATTTGGGGAAACTGCCCATCTTCCTGATGGGTTAGCTCACAAGGCGCTGTCTCTTTCTCCAGAGGAAGGAACTTGCTTCATGTTAGCCAATCAGAAGATCCCAAAGGACACATAGTAATTTCTGTGCATAATGATTGATTCAGAGCTGTTCATAGTACCAAGCACCGACAATCAGGGAACCAATCAGAGAAAGAAAGGAAACACAAACAAACAATAAATACCCCTAGCTTCTGTGGGTAAAGGTTGATTGTATCATATATCAAATTCTTGATTATCCAGCCACTACTTTATCAAAGTTCTGTTCTCTTCTCTTTATTTCTTCCTACTACTTTTTTAGGATTTTACTATGCAATTATTATTTTATCTTCTTCGGAGTTTGCAAAAGGAGAGGAAAAAGAGGAAAACTATATTTTTTTTGTATTGCCATTTTTTGAGAGGTGGGTAGTTGGGGAGGGCTAACTTGGATATTATGTGTGGGTATCCTGCACAAAGATTATTTCTGCATCTCATTTCCAGAGAACTCACACTGGCTAGGCTACCCCTTTACTTGCTAAGTAAAGTCTCTTCAAACTGCATATATTCCAGGAAGTGAAAGCTTGGGGTTCAGCATCTCTCTGTGATTTGGTCACAAGTGAGGTGACTAGCTAATTTGGCGAATTGCTGTTTGAGCTTATTTTCAGTTGAACTTCTGCTGAGAGAAGAAAGAACAAGCAGGCGAGCAGAGAACATACTATATGCATCACTGAAACTTATTGCTTATCTTTATTGCATTTGAGTAAATGCTCTTTTTTTTGCTGCTGCCAAGTAAGTCATCATATTTTAGTTCTGCACTGAATCCCTCGGCAGGAGACGAGATTTGAATAGATCCAGAGTGTAGGAAATAAAAAGAATGCACATTTTGGCTCAAACACTCCTCTCCCCAGCCTCTCTCCCCACTGCCTTCATTGGTCACTTGCACTATCCACACTCACCCGTGTGAAACATTGTATAGAAACAATAGTGAGGTGGTGTGTAAAGGTGTTATTCGAATCGAAATAGATCTTTGTTTATTCTTCTAATTAAAAAAAACACATGCTCAGGACACCTGGGTGGCTCAGTCGGTTAAGCGTCTGCCTTCGGCTCAGGGCATTCTCCTAAGGTCCTGGGATCGAGACCCACATCAGGCTCCTTGCTCAGCAGGGAGTCTGCTTCTCCCTCTCCCTCCACTCTTACTCTTGCTTGTGCGCTCTCGCTCTCTCTGTCAAATAAATGAAATCTTAAAATAAACAAACACATGCTCTTGTGAAAAGAAATATAGCAATGGATAGAAAAGAGATTTTACCTGAAGTTTCTCCTCTCAGAGGCCCATTCACATTTCAGTGACTAACACATAACATCTCTGTTTATTATAGCTTCTTATATGCTGTTATTTAAATATGGTCATAGTCATATGATTCTCCAAATTCCATGAGCCTCTTTATTTTTTATGGAAATATAATCGACATATACTATTCTATTAGTTTCACATGTACGACGTGATTTGACATTGGTATACGCTGCAAACTGATCATCGCAATAAGTTTAGGGACCATCTAGGTACCATCTGTCACCATACAAAGTTAATACAACATTATTGACTATATTCCCTGCGCTGTACATTGCATCCTCATGACTTCTTTATTTTATAACTGCATATTTGTATCTCTTGATTTCTTTCACCCATTTCACCCTCAACCCACTTCCCTTCTGGCAACCACAATTCTGTTCTCTTTATCTTCAAGTCTGGGATTTGTTTCATTTTATTTGTTTTATTTTTGGTAGATTCCACTTATAAGAGAAATTATGAGGTACTCTGTCTGACTGATTTCACTTGGACAACTTTATATTTTATACATTATTTACCTCCCCTCTATTTTTTTCCTCCTTCCATCTACACCTTTGTGCTGATCAGTCATATGCAAATATATTACATATTTTACTCCAAAATGGACTCATATGTCACACACTTTTCTGCATCTGGCTTTTCCCACCTAGCTACACATTGCTGAACTCCTTCAAGGGCAACTAGGATAAAATTAATACATTTCTTGTTAATGGTTGTGCAGTATGAATGTCCTACAATTTATTCAATAATTCACCTTTTACAATTTACAATTCACAATTTATGAGTATTCAGACTGTTTGTAGTTTTGTTGCTCTCACAAATAATGATTCAATCGGCATCTTTATATGTTGGTGCTTTTGTTTTTACATTTGAGTAGAGTGTCTCACAGTAGGATTGCTGAGCCAGAAGAAAGTACGGGTGTGTATACACAGACATAGATTTGCCAAAGTGCTTCCCAGGATAGTCTGCACAGTTCACACGTCTGTAGGAACGTACAAGGATGTCTTTTTCCCCACAAGCCATTGGGCACCTGGACCTAGACCATTTGTATTTACAACTTGATGAATGAGGGGTGAGATCTCATTGTTACTTTATTAATAGGATCTAGTTAAGTTGACAAAATATATTTTACCCCTATTTTTATTGGCCATTTAGGTGTTCTACTCTGTAAAATGCCTACTCGTTTCCTTTGCCCATCCCTGGGCTGTCTTCATTTTACATAACCATTAAAATCACAATGATTGTTATTTGAAGAACCTGAAGGATCCTATGATCCTCAAGCTTGTCTTTCCTGAGGTTACCCTCTGTCCTCATCTCTCCTTACATAGGGCACAGTCGGCCAACTGCGGTCTCTTTAGCCATGTTTACTCTTTCTCTGAGAGTCCTGAAAACCTCCTACTAGGACAGCTTGTTTGGGTTATTCTTCTTGGCTTTGGAGGGTATTGCTCTCTACCAATTGTCATGAATAGATTATAAGTCTTTGGGGGTAAGAAAAAGATTAATTTGCTTTTTTAAAGCAACATCTTTTTTTTAACTATTTTTTTTAAAGATTTTACTTATTTATTTGACAGAGACACAGCGAGAGAGGGAACACAAGCAGGGGGAGTGGGAGAGGGAGAAGCAGGCTTCCCGCAGAGCAGGAAAGTGGATGTGGGGCTCGATCCCAGGATGCTGGGATCATGACCTGAGCCAAAGGCAGACACTTAACTACTAAGCCACCCAGGCGCCCTTAAAGCAACATCTTATTTCTTATTTATCCAGGGAGCTATTTATAGCACAACATAAAAAATCATGTCTTTCCCTCAAGTCTTAGAATAAGCTGTATTTCCTTAATATATTCCCCGCCTGGGCTGGGGGCCGACAGGGGTGGGGGGGTGTCTTTGCTGCGGTTATTTGGGAAAAAAAAAAAGTGCTGTGTGAGGACAGTGCATGACCCAGTTCTTTTCATTTATTCCAGGTCATTGGTAACCAGATGAATTCTAGTTGCTCAGGAGGGTTAGTATTTGTGGAGACATGGGTTATGCCGCGGGTCTGTAGCTTTGTTTGAAAGCATTAAGTTTCTCAGCAAAGTAGGTGAAAGCTTGAGGGTTAGTGGGCAACAGAAATATGTGTATATTTAGCTCTGTTTGTTCTGGCTAACTTCAGAGTGCAGATCTGGCTATCCCACCTCCTAGTAATGTGTGGCCAGACTTTACCTATGCCTCTGATCCTATTTGACTTTTAATTTATCCATCAGATGCCTCTTCTCATCACTTTGTCCAAGATAGCCCTTGTACCCAGTTCCCTACAGACAGAACTGACAAAGCGGCTGATAAATCCTCCATCTAAATGGCAGATTCCAAACAATATAGTCAGTACAAGTACGTCAGAGCCAGAAATATAATATGCCCTCTCGTTCTCGGTGCTCTCTTATAAAAGATGATCACACATATGCTGACAGTGGAGTGACTTTTAAGAAACTTGCAGCTCTGCACAAGGAAGAAAATGAGACTCTGGGCTTTCCCCGAAGCACTCAGGTATGCCACTGAGTCACACAGCAGTTGGCATGCCCTGCGACGGGCCGCGTGGGGCACCTGAATTGTGAAGCTCTCCTAATTTACTCATAAATCTTGCTTTTCTCGAAGCAATTCTTTCCCTTGAAGGGATCTTTTAATTACCATCCTCTGGACTAACCAACCAAGCTGCAAAACCCTGAGAGCAGATGAGAGAGCCCTTCCACGACCGTCAAGTGCAGCCTCAGCACGTTTCCCTGCCTATGGAAGCAGTTTCTATCAGCCACTTCCTGCCAAAGCCCTGCACTGAATGGAGTATGTTGTTTCAGATGCCACTTCATTATCCGTAAGAACAGAAAACTTCAAAGGGAACATTTTCAGAATCTGAAAATTGTCACGAGGCTCCTTATATAAAATAAAAACAGCAGATACCAGGGGCCCTTTCCATTAATAATATCCTTTCCTTGTGAGAGGACATTTTTTCTTCTCCAGTGTGGTATGATGTTACTATAGGGAAAGTCATGCATGAAGAAGCAAGCATGAATTTTCCCCATTCTAGCCTCATTCTGGCTGGGTCCCTCCTAAGTCAAGGCATAAACCAACTGTAAATGGCAAGGTAATAAAGTAGCACTGTCCAATAGTAAACTGAAGCTCACTGACACCCTATGCTAACCATCTGAGCAATAACGAAGTCACTGCTAAATACAGATAAACGCAGAAAGCATTTGTAAATGGATTTGGATTACGTGTTTTACCGTGTTTTTGTCAGTACACAAGGTTCATACAAAGCCACACTGTCTCCCAAGGAGAGGTAGTCAGCCAGACACAGTCCAAGTTTCATCTCCATTAAAAAAGTTGCACCAATCGCTTCTAGGTTTAAGCCTGGTGAAAGGTTGTGATTACAGTTTGTAATAAGATGAGTCATTGCACCAAACTTAGTCATGAAATAGTAGAGCTAGAAGAGGCTTGTAGATGAGATCCAATTTTTTTGTCTGTCTCCACGTTAAGTTAATGAAACCATCTAAGGCTACGTTTTCCAAAGCGTATTTTATGAAACAAAAGCCAAGCTATACACTCTGCCAAAAAGGAAATCTTTAAAGGGAGACAAAGAAAGATTCTGGAAAACATGGAGATTCACAATAAACATTATAATATCAAAAGCTTTACTCTGACCTTCAATACAGAAAATGACGTAACTTGGTTTAACCTAGTGTTTCTAAAACAGATTTGACCACAGAACACTTCTCTCTCACATGACCTGTTAACATCCTGTGGAACCACTGTTCCACAGAAATAACATTTTGAATAATGTTGAGCAAATGATTGCAATTGCCAGAAGTTCCCCAGGGAAAATTTTAAACTTTCTTTCAGAGAGTTATGTCTTTCTCTCAGGAATGTTCCCCATTCTTGATTTCCAGAGAAATCTTCCTTTTGGTAAGTTGGCCGATGTATTAAGAAAGCGAGGATCACTGACTCCAGTCATTGAGGGGAGGTGCAGTGCTGTCACTCGGCTCCCCACTATTGCTATAGAGTGAAGAACACTTGAACTTCCCTTCCTGAGAAGAAATGCCACAGGAGGACACTTCCTATCTCTCCCTCTCTCTGTATTTTTACTGCTTTTCCTCCTGGTAAGATCAGGGCAAAATCATTGTTCTTGCCTGGCCTCATCTGTTGGTTCTCTCTTTTCCTTGAACTCTGTGTGAGGTCGACTGTAAACAACCGTGGGTCCATGGGTAAGCATCTTGCTTTGTAGACCCAGTGCTTTCCTTGCCCGGGCCTTGAGTTAAGATTTGTGGAGTTGAACAGTGGAAATAGCATGGTGAATGGAGGAAAGAAAGTAAGCAAAGTAATAGAACTATACTTGGGTCTCAGCCCCAAGCCACACCCTGCAGCTCAAGAAACCATGACTGTTAAGAGCAGCAAAGCTGATTCTAGCCTTGAATTCTTACCTGGTTGCTTGTGTCTGTTCTCAGTTTGGTTCCAGAAACTTGAAAACTGGAAGTGAGGAGGAAAATAATTAATTGGCACCCTCCATCCCTGACACCTATTATCCTTATAATACCCTTTCATCAGTTGAAAATGATTATGAGGTCACCCTGCAGCGATTTCTTCTCCAGCTCAAATAATGCCAAATTCTTTTTCCTTTTGTTCCCCATAGGTCCATTTGCCAACACTAATTATTCTTGTTGCTCTTCTCTGGTTCATTTCCAACTTTCTCAATCACTTAAAAAATATAGAGCCCCAAATGGGACAAAAATTTCTGTGGGTCTGGCTTAGTCTGAGCTTCTAGATGGCTTGCTGGCCACCGCAGCATTTTATGCTTTGTGGTGTAGGCAAGTGTATCCCCATGTTGTATTAGCTTTCACAGCAACAGACTGGCAGCAATGGCCCCCACTCTGTAGCTTTACTATAATTTGCACTTCTGTACTGTGAGGATGCTTAACAACTATGACATTATGACAGTGGCACTGCTAAGCATTTCTGACTGCGTATCAATATTGCTCATTTCTGCTAAGGGCTTCACATTATATACTATTCCTAGTGGATCCTAGTGGGTTTCTTTTTAACTCTATCTCAAAAGGATTAAATTTGTTTTGACTTTTCCTTGTGGTTTAGGCTAGGAAAATTTCTCACTCATTTTAAAACCTCCAGAATAGTCAAATTTACAAACAGTCATTCTAACCTTGAGTTTGTTACTCAGTTTCTACATACTGCATTGTTTTGTTAATGTACACTTAAGGGTAAGACCTTTCCATAAGTAACATAAGACATACTTTCTAGCTTTGTAGTTTGCAAATTGCTTTCACGATACATATTCTCCTTTATTCATTCACTAAACAGTATTTATGGACAGTATATCAGGAATTGAGCTGGGCACTAATGGGATAAAGGTGAATATGATGTAACTGACCTGAAGAAGCTCACAGTCTTTGCGGCAATGGGAACAATTCAGTGCCCCATGGTAAGTGCATGTGGGAGAAGGCAGTGCTTTTTCACAAGGGATGGGTGGAGGGTTTGCAGGGAAGGAGCCAGTGAATGAGATTCACAATAGCAGGGTCAATATACTATACTAAGGGGGGCGGGGGGCGGTGGAAGAGAGAAAGCTAAAACCAGAAAGTAAGCACAGATTTTGAAGGTCTTCATAAGCTGAGCACTAACTCCCTAGCTGGGGTATGTATCATCATCCAGTTTCACAGATGACAAACCTGTGGGCCAGAGAGACACACAAATCAAATGTTAGAAGAAAGATAATTTCTGTTCTTTTGACTCCTGGACCAATTCTCTTTTACATGACATGTCTGTTATAAAAGTGAAGGGAAGACTGCAAAACGTTTACAATTTGGTGGCCAATTTTTCCCCAAAGTTTATTTTTTATTATAGAAAGTAAACCATGTTTATGCTAGGACATTTGCAAAGTAAAAATGATGAAGAATAAATAAAAATCCTAGGTAATAACATTTTGAAATATTTCCTCTCTCACTTATACACACACATATATATGCATATGTATTTTATAAAACTGGAACTAATATGTATATGGTATACTATATTCTGCTCTTTTCCTTGAACTAAGGTATATTTTGAATATTTTCCTCTTGCAAATAAATATGCTTCCATACTATGATTTTTTTAAGGATCACAAAGGATTTTATCATTTGTAATCATTGTAGAATATTTATTCCATGTATGGATCTAATGGCACCAGTCTGTGCATTTTACTACTGTGGGACATTTAAGCAGTTTCTAATAGTTCGTATTATGAATAGCACTTCCGTGAACAACTTGTTCACATTTCTGATTTTTTCTTTAGGATAAGCAATCACTAGGTCAGAAAGTATAGTGCTTTGAAGGCACTTGACACTTCCTGGCAAATTGTCCCAATTTGCCATCCCACTAGAGATGAGCAAAATGCCTGTTTCATTGCCAACACAGTGCAGAAGATAAACAACTTCGTTTTGCAACAAATGGCATTTGTATTTGATTCTTTACTAACTTTAGAGGACATGCGTCTAATCTGTAACAGGTTTAAGGATAGAATATTAGGGCCCTGAGGCAGAGGAAGGGAGGGGGGATGCAAGCGATATATACAATTTCCAACCACATTTGCATTTGATGACAAGGGCCCTTCTATTGCCGGCCATCCTGGACCATTGCGGGAGATGTCCACCTGGCAAATCATACAGAGACCAGAGTCTATGTCATTCACACCTTGCTTGTGACAAAGAGTCAGTGTAAGTCCTCTTCAGTCCTGAGAAGAGGAGTGCTTGTCTTATGGCCTGGGGAGAGCAGCAGGAAGTTCTCCTTTAGGGAAGGCTGCACCACCAGAGGCTGGACACTAAAAAAGGACCCTCCCAGCATCCTGTGGATATCTGCCCACTCAGTCCTCCTGGGCAGATGCCCGCTCCCTTTCAGGACCATTTCCTGAGCCATCAGTCAGGCTCACCTGCCACCCCACACCACCCACTGAGTCTTCTCAGTTCCTGCTTCCCTCCCTGCCCTCTAGCCCAAAACAAACACTTCAGTCTCCTCTCCATGACATTTTACAGAAAAGTATTGAGATTAATAAAGCAAATGCTCTTCTAGCCACCACCCAAATGTAACAAATATGATCATTTTGCCAAATGTGCTTCCAGTGTTTTTTCTTTCCAAGAAATCGAATGTTAGACCATGTCTCATTCTATTCCCTTTCCTCCCTCTTCTTCAGAGATAACCACAAGCTTGAGGTGGTGTGGATCCTTCTATAAACCAGGTAACCATCCAAGGAAATCGCCAATTCTTTTTCCTTTTTCTGGGTCAACCTGGTTTCTTCTCATTTACATATTTGAAGACACTGAGTTGGGCACTAAAGAGAAAAGAACTGTTTATTTGGAAGAAAAGAGTTGTTTTCTTACATGGATATGGTGTCACCAGAATGAAATGACAGCAAGAAGTTCTTCCACTCTGGCCTCGATCAGATGATTATGGTCAAGGAAACAATAGAGCCATTGAACATAAAAATATGAAAAGCAGGGTGTATAGTTGGTTGAGGTAGAAGCCTGATCAGAGAGGCAAACCTGGAACAGTATCCAAAAATGAAATAAATTCTGAATGAAACCTTTAACGTTCAGTAACAAAAAGATACATAAGAAAACTATGGTCAATATTTTGATGATACATTGTGCAGGCTATAAAATCTTGTTTTTGAACACTAGTTAATAAATATAGGGATATGTGCATGACAATATTAAAACTTTTAACAAGAAATAAAAAGGGGAAAAATGATAAGGTGTATATATAGTCCTATGTATATATGTACATACATATCCCTATATGCAAATAGAATCATAGATAGATAGATAGGTAGATAGATAAGACAGATAGCAACAATTTTGTTTGTATATGCATGTATGTGTGTTTGTGTTTACGTATTAGAAAAAAAGACGGATAAAAGTAAACTAAAATGTCAATGGTTGAGTGATAGGATTACAAGTAAATTTTGTTTTTCTTTTAATTTTCTCAAATTTTCTTTTGAGTTGCATAGGTATTTCTTTACCTAATGTGTGTGTGTGTGTGTGTGTGTATGTGCATGCGTGCGTGTGTGTGTGTGTGTTTGTGTGTGTGTAAGAAAGCAATGAAGTTAGAGATGGGTTGAACTTCATTCAGTAGTAAAGGCAATTTTGTAATCTTTTGGCAATCTTCAAAGAAACCAGCTTACCTGAGAGCTGTACTCCATTTTCTGTAGTCATGAAAGCTAGAGAAATTTTAATAAATTTAAATAAATGGATGCAAAGTGGACCTCTATTTTGGGTTTATATGGAGGAAAACCTATGTGTAAAAAAAAAAAACCTGATTTTGTGATTTCAATGTTTTTTTCATTGAATCAAGTTGAATAAGTTACCAATGTGATCAACTAAGCATAACTGAATCATCAAGATGAAAAAAAAAAAGAGAGAAAGAGATTTGACTAAAAGTAATTGATCCAGGAGCCACATGTAGACACAGAATCAATTTCAGGGTCAAGATAATGAGAAAACAAGGTAAACACTTGTTTTGTAAATTTATTCAAATATGCTTAGGAGCAATAATGGATAATCATGATTTTCGATATAGCAAGTACTCTTTTTAAACTATTTGTTTATAATGCTTGAGGACAGACAATATGTTTTTATAGTTCCTATTTTGACAGTTTTTCTAATGTCATTTCTTTGCTTTTGGATGGTTGTGGACTGCCAGTCACTTCCAAGGACTCGGCATCCCTTCCTTCTTTCCTCCCTCATTACACAAACCACCAGAAATTTCAGCTGGGTCAGGAATGTTTTGTTCTCAAAGAATTTTGTGTGAAGGGGAGAAGCTATTATCCCACATTCCTTCACTTTTATTGTTGTTGAAATAATTTTTGCTCAGAAAAATTTAATTTCTGATTACTTTAAGTGAAAGACTAGACCAGCTAAAACTGAATGGAAACGGTTATTCATAAAATGGAACTTGGGTTGAAAGTCATAATAAAAAAGATCTCACCTTGGGTGCAAATGAAAATGTCTCAAGAGATGAACACACATAAACACATTGTCATCTACTAACGTATTAATGGGCATTAGCACACATTAATAAAAGCATAGTGTCTTAGGGGTGAAAAGGGAATTAGACATCATCTAATTCAAGTCCTCCCTCATTTTTTAGATAAGAAAACCAAAGCCAAGGGAAAAAAAAAATGTGACCTGTTCAAATTGTAGCCAATGTTTCCCAAATTTCAATCTACTCTTTAAAAAAATTGTTTTAATTTCGTCCAAATAGTTGCATATGGTCATCTTTATGTTCCATTTGCACCCCGTCTTAATCCTGGGCAGTCAGCACCAAGCAGATGCTTCATCATATAAACCAGCAGGGCTTAGTGGAACAGACGCCTCACTGAAAGCTTCTCTGTCCTGGGGACCTTCTGCCCATCCAGACCATACTGCAACTGACCAAGACAATTTAGTTTGGACAGCAAGTGAATCTGATGATGTCAAAAAAAAAAAAAAAAAAGAGAGAGAGAGAGAGAGACCACTTAAAAGCCAATTGCTTTCAGAAGGGCTTCTTTAATACTGGAGTCCACTATAAAATTGGTGATTATTATATGTCATTATAGGAGGCCAATTTTTATGTGAAAGATCTATTTTGTTGATTAAATGAAATTTTTTTTAGTGCCATTGGGTCACACATAACATATGTCCAGTCAATTATTTTAGGAGTAGTTGAAGATTTCTTTTTTCACATTAATAGTTTTTTTGGCAATCAATAGAGCTTTGAAGAACCATTTTTCTTGATAATGACCTAGATCTTTTTTATAGGAGTTTTTTTTTTCCCCCAAGATGGATAGAGCTGGGTCATGGGAAAGGTTGACCATACATGCTTTATTGTAATGTTTTCAGGAAGATCGATAGTTTTGCATTCCAAAAGAATAGCACAAAAATAATAGTTTTTAGTAACTTGGAATAACTAAAAACAAATGTGGGTTTGAGTTGACAGATGTCAAATAAAAATATTGATAGTAAAGAAATAGCCATTTTTTTTTCCAGGAAATCTCATCTCTTTTTATCCTACTTAGATCAATAAGACAAATATAAGCTATATGATGGTCAATAATCTAGCCAGGTAGAAGAATCAATATTAGATATTTGGGAATTCACTTTCAGATCTAATTCTGACACACTGATTTTCTGTGGAACAGTCATTTAACTTTTAGTCGCTTCACAAATAATCTGTTAGGTGTTAGCTACCACTTGGGTTTGTGAAAAAAAAATTGCATATTTACTAAAGGAAATACTTGTATTTTTTTTTTTTAGATTTTATTTATTTATTTATTTGAGAGAGAGAGCAGGAAGGAGGGCCAGAGGGAGAGAGAGAATCCCAAGCAGGGTCCACGCCCAGCATGGAGCCCAATGCAGGGCTCAATCTCATGACCCTGAGATCATGACCTGAGCCAAAATCAAGAGTTGGAGGTTTAACCAACTGGGCCACTCAGGTGCCCCGGAAATACTTGTATTTATATATGGTTCTTTGCTTCCAGTTTGTGCTCAGATTAAGATAAGTAATTCAGGCAGTCTGTTGACCTGCTCTTCAGTCCATACATGCAATTTTTCACCGAACAGTGTTTTCTCCTGAATGGGTTGAAAGACTTCTACTGAGAGGCTTAACTAAAGACCCCTTTTTGATATTAACAATGCTTCTATTGACTATTTGGTTAAACATCTCTTCCAATCTTGTCTGAGCATCATTTACCCAGTCTGTTCATGACCAGGGAACCTGTGGACCTATCCTTTCTCCCTCTTTCCCATTATCCAAGCAAGATCCTTGAAGCTGTAGCTAATCTTCATGCCTGGCACCTATAGACTGTGGCACTAGAGGACAAAACTTAAAGGTTAGAGAGTGCCTTCAGGCTGCACTGAAGTTGGAAGCAGGCCAGGACTTCTTTCATACCCTCATCACACCGTTGGTGAAGAGGACAGATAGACACACTGCATCCCACGTAATCAGAGTTACAAGGGACCCACATCCAATTCTAATTCTGATAGACTCCGAGGGGTCAGATAACTGCTTTATCCATGCACTGATCCAGTGGACCCAGCAATTTTCCTATAAATGAAGCTATTCACATGGGATTAGGCAGGGCCATGAGAGCTCAAAGTTGGGAAATCTGGTAGCACAAACTAGGCATGGGAAACTATTTTGTACAGGTTTTTACTTAGCAAGCACTTTCACTTTGTTCATATTCAAAGATATATAGATAAAGACATGTACAAGAAGCTCTTTATACTCTATGACACCCCTTCTGGAAAATAACAGAAAAGTTGTGTTTTTTTTCTGTCTACAGCTGCCATAGCCTTAATGAAATTCCCTTTTGAGACCCTTACCTATACTTGAATCAGCTCCATAGGAGTTGGGGGTCACCTGACTCCATCTGACTCCAGCATCTGCAAACTGAACTCTTGATCTCAGAGGATGACAAATGGAAGACGGTTTTCAAACTTTCGAATGCACTGTGATTCCATTAAGTGTGCCAAGAGTTGAGTCTAAGGATTCTGGACAAAAGCAAATTATAAATACTGTCATTTTGATAGATATCAGGTAGCTCCTTTCCACCCGTTCCTAACTAATTGGGACTATTCTAAACATAATGTGAATATACCATCTTGGCATCAATACCAGTAACATACTGAGAAATTTGGAGATGAAATTTGTACAATTATATAAACATCACTAATCATAGAGGAAAAGGACAATCAAGGATATCCAACAATTCCTATGATTTTCTAGACACAAACAGTGGTTCATGCCCTACCTTTTCACTCTGACCATCCCAACAAGACTTTCTTGGGAGCTGAAATAGGTTATCTGACCCATGGAAAAGCCTTCAGCATTCTAACAGTTGGAAATTGACCTTTATCCTCCTCTTCCACCACCAGCCCAGTTGATGCTACGAGAGCATCCTTGCAGGAGAAATCTCAGTGTCCACATCTCTAGAAACTTGGTCCTTCCTGAAATCCATACTGCCCACAAAACAGGAAATTCTGGCAATCAATGCCAAGTTTGAGTCAGGTCTCCAGACAAATAATGACAAGTCATCTAAACCCTGTAGCCAAGAACAGCCAAGGCAACCAGAGTAGATAGGGGACATGGGCTATGTTCTTTAAACACTTCAACCAGCACATTGTCTAAATCTTGGGCAGTCGGCACCAAGCAGACACCAGGTCACACAATACAGCAGGTTATAGTAGAGCAGACAACTCTCTGAGACCTCCTCTGACCTGGGAATCTTCAGACCATACTGTAACTGACCAAGACAATTCAGGGGGAACAGGCGGGATCATGTCAGTGCCTAATCAAGGTACTACCCAGCATCTTTCCCAGACTTTACAGGATCCCTATTATCTTAAAAAAATGACAGCATATCCCAGCAGAACCATTAACAATAGTTCCTCATTCTAGGCATGTCCTGGATCCCTGCCTAAACCCTGATCTATTGCGCTGCTCTTTGTCTATCTGACTCCATTTTCTAGCTTCAGTATCTGTGACCCTTATCATTTGGCAACTGTCCTTTGGCATTTGGAGCCCTAGTTTTCTTCCCACTGTAGAAACATGAGGGAAAGGAGCAAAAAGCAAAAATAAGAATCCCACCTTTCCTTTCAGAGATAATCACCGTAAGCATTTTAATTGTATATCCTTACACACACACAAATATACAAACACGATAATTCTGCATATATATGTTCATATGGTATCTTACATGAAAGATGTGTTTCACAGTGCCTGGCACACACTAAAACACTCAGTGAACATGAGCTATTATTATATTTCTGATTTTTAACTTGCTTACATTACTCAGCAACATATAATTAATATGCTCCATATTAGTACATACTTTTCTCTACATGATTTTTAATAGATACAGAGGACACACCGTAATTTAATACTCTATTAGACACCAGTTGTTTACATTATTTTGCTAGTATAAACACAGCTACAATAAACATCCTGGTTAAAATTTTATATTCCAGGATAAATTCCTAACAATGGAATTGCTGGGTCAAAGAATTTGCATAGTTCAGATCTTTCATATAAAGTGATAAACTTGCCTGCCGAAGACAAGCTTACACTGGTTTCTGCTCTCCCAACAGTAGCATATCCAGAATGTCAATTCATTTATTCATTCTTTTATTCAACATACAAATTTCATGAACTACAATAGATGCTACAGATACTTTCGGGACCAAACAGGCAAGGACTGTGCTCTCTTGGGTATGCAGTTTAAAAGGGAGGGAGGGGATGAAGATTAAATAAATATCACAATCATCAATTATAAACTTTAAAAGTACCATGCCTATAAAAAACAAGTTTCTATTAGTTGTGTATTGGTTATATATTGTTGTGTAACAAATTACCCCAAACCATAGTGGTTTAAAACAGCAAACATTTACTACCTTACAGTTTCTGTGGGTCAGGAATCTGGTTGCAAACGAGCTACATCTTCTGAAGAGATTTAATATGTGGATTTGAGAGGATGACAGGGCAGGTCTTAGTGAAAGATTAAATGTAAATGAAGCAGAGAAATAAATCAGAAAATATTCCCAAGTTTCTGGCCTCAGCAACTGACTATAGGCAATTTAGGTTTCATTATTACTATTTTATTGTTGTTCTTATTTGCCTCTTCAACAGATAAAAATTATTTTCACACTTGTTTTTCCTTTTGCATTTCTTTTTATGTGTTCATTCGTGAGGGGGGTGTTTTGGTTTAATTGTTTTATGCCTGCTCTCATAGCAATCTTCCAAATGGTAGAATTCATTTTAGAAACTTGGTCTTTAAGATCTTTTTGGTAATTTAACTATTATAAACTTACAACATAGTAAGTGAAACAGTAAGATGCATAACAGTGGGGTTATAAATGAGTATATAATAATAAATTTATGTTTGTAGAGGTACCTATGTTTGTAAAGGTTTAGGTTGTCTGTAGTGGAATACATAAGGAACTGGTAATAGTGGGTTTTTCTGGAGAGACTGGATAGCTGAGGGACAGAGAGAGACTTACCTTCCCTGTATACTTTGTCTGCCTTTAGAATTTAAATCCTTATGCTGATATTATTAGTTTTAAAAACATTCTACTAACAAGTCAATAGGTATATAAGATGGTTTTGCTGAAGTAAATAGGTGACAGAATTTAATACCCATTCTTTTGTCACCTTATGGCTGTTTTACCAAATGAACAAGATATATCCACAAGCCTCCAGGAGAATTCATTTTACAATACACTGGCTCAAAAACATGGGTTGTAACATTGTAAGTATTGAATGTAGAGTCATTCTTGGTGTATGGAAGCTGGTAACCTGAGACCATTAGTAACAATAGTATTTTGCTCTGTATATCATTGTCTCCTGTGCATTATCTACACCAGGTATCAATTATTTAACACTCACTATTGAGCTTGTGCATTACCTAGACTCTTTGATTCACATCCTTAGCTCCTCTGCCACCTGTCTCTTAATCATTTTCCTGCTCGTTAACAGCTCCAGTGGGCATGATCATAAAGGGGAAGCAAAACTCAAATAAATTTATTTGTTATTGTTAATTGCTCTTATAAAAAGGCTTTATGAGGAAAAGGTTGAGTTTGGTGATTAAAATGAGCAGTTTCGATAATTTCTATTTTTTTTTTCATTCTTGATTCTTTCACATCTATACACTCTACTTACTGCTAATTACTGGTTTTTCTCTTCTGCTACCAAAAAAATGTTATCTACATAAAAGACTATTTAGCTCCTTACTGGCCATTCATTCATTCATTCACCATTCCAACATTTATCCCCAAACTGAGTAATATAAAATGAAGATGCAAATACAGTAGCAGGTAGCAAAATGAGATGTTCAGGCTGGTAATCAAAGAAAACAACAACAGAACATAATAATACAGGAAAAGGACAAAGTAAAATGGTATGGGTCAACTTCAGATGGATATAGAAAGGCCAGATGTGAGATGACTTCTCAGAAACAGTCCCAAAGAAAACAGAGACCAACTGTTTAACATGCTTATTAAAAGAACAGGGAAAAGAAATGGAAATGGAACAAAATCTAAAGATAGGAGTAGAACAAAGAACTGAAATGGCACTCCAGGGGCCACGGATTGTTTAGTAGGTGCCCAATATCCCTTCATTCTATTCTGATAACTGTTTCCAATTTATCTATTTGAAGATCCATTCTTGGCCCCTAGTCTCAGTTCTTATGGTCTCTGACGTAAAAAATGCTACCTTGATTCCAGAGCCAGCAGGCAATCCAGAGCTGGCCAATCAAAGGATCACATTTTTCTGGCAACACGGCACTGGTTCCCAAAGATGCCACGGTCCACTTCAGGCCGATCAGAGCCAGTAAGGTTGATTTGAGGGAATTTATATTGCCCTTTTGGAGAATCAGATTTGTCCCTTTGTGTTGGGCTACACTTTGGAAAATTTAAAGTCAGGAAATGTTTCTACCACCTTTTTTCTGTCAGTGAAGCTGAGAACAAAGCTGTAAATGAAGCAAACACACCAAAAGTTCAGAGCCCCGTCCCGCCAAGAGGACTGAGACAAATCCAGACCGGCAGGATGCCGGGGGAGCTACTGCCTCAACCAGCCCCATCCAAATCCATCCTTTTTTTTTTTAATTTATTTATTGTTATGTTAATCACCATGCAATTGCATCATTAGTTTTTGATGTAGGGTTCCATGATTCATTGTTTATGCATAACACCCAGTGCTCCATGCAGAATGTGCCCTCTTTAATACCCATCACCAGGCTAACCCATCCCCCCACCCCCCCCCCCCTAGAACCCTCAGTTTGTTTTTCAGAGTCCATCATCTCTCATGGTTCTTCTCCCCCTCCAGTTTCCCCCCTTCATTCTTCCCCTCCTGCTATCTTCTTCTTTTTTTTCTTAACATATATTGCATTATTTGTTTCAGAGGTACAGATCTGTGATTCAACAGTCTTGCACAATTCACAGTGCTCACCATAGCAATGCGGCAGGGATGTCCACTATCACCACTGCTATTCAACATAGTATTAGAAGCCCTAGCCACAGCAATCAGACACCAAAAAGAAATAAAAGGCATCCAAATCGGCAAAGAAGAAGTCAAACTCTCACTCTTTGCAGAGGATATGATACTTTATGTGGAAAACCCAAAAGACTCCACCCCAAAACTGCTAGAACTCATACAGGAATTCAGTAAAGTGGCAGGATATAAAATCAATGCACAGAAATCAGTGGCATTCCTATACACCAACAACAAGACAGAAGTGAGAGAAATTAAGGAGTCGATCCCATTTACAATTGCACCCAAAACCATAAGATACCTAGAAATAAATCTAACCAAAGAGGCTAAGGATCTGTACTCAGAAAACTATAAAATACTCATGAAAGAAATTGAGGAAGACACAAAGAAATGGAAAAACGTTCCATGCTCATGGATTGGAAGAACAAACATTGTGAAGATGTCAATGCTACCTAGAGCAATCTACACATTCAATGCAATCCCCATCAAAATACCATCCACTTTTTTCAAAGAAATGGAACAAATAATCTTAAAATTTGTATGGGACCAGAAAAGACCCCGAATAGCCAGAGGAATGTTGAAAAAGAAAAGCAAAGCTGGCGGCATCACAATGCCGGACTTCCAGCTCTATGACAAAGCTGTCATCGTCAGGACAGTATGGTACTGGCCCAAATCCATCCTTATCTAGGACTTCCCAGTTACATAAGCTAATCAATTCAAGTTTCCCTCTGCCCTTACAATAGTTTGGATTGAGTTTCCTGAGAATCCTGAATAATGGGTTTTAGTCATGTAAGGCACTAAGGGAAAGAAAGATGGTTTTATTTTTATCTGACTAACCAGTAGTTTACAGATAGCGGTCCTGTCTTACGGAGATGACTTGCCTTTCATTCACAGGAAAGACCCAACCAGGGTCTAGTGGAGCCATGGGGAGTAGGCTCTTCTACTGGGCAATATGCTAGTGGTTTCCCTTTCAGAAATTTAGAAAGTGGTAGACCCCAAAACAGGATCGATGGGAAAATATCTGACAGTGGCTTAACTAAAATTCTGTGATAGGAAATATTGACCTGTGAAAGAACGAGGCTCTGAGAGTGAATAAAAAGGTGACTAAAATTGGGGGGGGGCAAAGAAATGGGACAGTGAAATTCAGAGTAGAAGTGTGGGAAATGCAAAATTATTTCCATCCCTAATATAATGGAAATCTCTCTGAAGCTGGCAGTGTGACTGATGCCTGGAAAACATGGTCAATTTCACTGTGACATTGATACTTGCTGAATTGAAACACTTTGCTGCCATCACACTTTGAAATCATCATCCTAGACTTGAACTTTTGGGAAAAGTTGAACAAGATCAAAAACTCTGAGTCACTTTTGTGATAGCTCAATGCCAGGAAGTGATGACCTCTTGGGAATAATGGGACAGTGACATCAGTTTATAGCGGGTCACTAGGTATTATGCAGGGTGGCAAGTTTTTGTGTGCTATCCAGTAATATGCTCCTTGCATGAAATATGAGACCAGAGCTCTAATTCTAACAATGTTATAAACAAACCTATGCAATTAAAGCCTAGTGCATGGCTGGAAGCAGAGATAAGCTAATAAGATTATAAACCAACTAAATAGATCCTGAAGCCATATGATGACATCATGAAATTTTAGAAGATACAGCTGGCTTCCAGTGATACTTTTGCAGTTGAAAATATGTAGCATCTGGTCTTTTGCTTACCATTCTCTGCTGAAGTAGTTGTCATCTTGGGTTTCCTTTTATCATGTAGATGTGTTAAGGTTAAAAATAAAGTTGGAAGATTTTGATAGGACATTCCACCTAATTTCAAGGAAAAATTAAGCAAAAATTAATTACTGTTTCATAAATGAGCTATAAAGATGGGCAGTGCCCTGAGCCTTTGCACATGCATTAAGCACTTTTGTACCATTGGAGCACCATCAACATAGAGCATGACTGTCTCTCAAGCAACTGTAGAATGTTCGATTGTTCCTTCTTGCGTGCTTTCAGTATAGGGAGGTAGTATAATATACCGGGTATAGGTTTCTTTGGTTCAAATCTCAATTTCACCATTTACTAGCTGTGTAACTTTGAACAAATTATTTAATCTTTCAAGTTCCAGTTTACTCCTCTATAAAATAGGAATAATAGTAATTGCTATTAAATGACACAACATTTGTATAAAGTATTTCGCAGCATGTCTGACAATATAAGTCCCAAATAAATATTATTTATCATCAATCATTCACTTAACAAATATTTATTGAAGTCTAAATATGGGCCTGGCCCTATGCTAATCCCTGGGAAGACTTGGCCAAGAAAAGAGAAATGGTCTCTTAACAATTAACTTGTGTGCAGGGATCATCTCTGACATTTTAATCATCTAATACCTAACAGCTCCATTCTCTGACCCTGGACTAAGAAGATCTTTGGGAAACTCTTGTTTCTGACATCCAGTGTTAGAGATGAGAAAGGATTCATCCAGTGAAACGATGTTAAGGGACACCTCTATAGTAAAAGAGAATGTGTCCTGAAATTACATGTTTTTATCAAAAATTTAATTCTAGGTGGTCACCAGGATGGGGGTGGACACCTGGGAACGTATTCCAGCATCTGAGTCTGCTCCTGATAGATGGACATGACTTCTCCTCTGCTTTCACTTCTGTTACCTCTCCTCTGCTTCTGCAACTCCTGCCATTGGTAGACCTGCTGGCAACTTTTCCTCTGCTGCAGGCCCTGCCACCTCTGACACACATCCTGTCGTCTCCAGTAAACAACCTCCAACGTTGCCTCCACTGACACGGCCTCCAGTCGCTCCCAGATCTCAGGGGGCCCCTGCCTTCCAGAAGCTCATAGTCTAACAGGGGGTAGAGCATTTGAAAATTCAACCATATTCAAGCCCAGTTGAACTAAGTCCTAACAAAGAAGTTTAAGAAACAGCATAAAGAAAGGAAAGTTTTAAGAGAGTGGTATTTGAGCTGACTCTGTCTTTTGATGGACAAAAAAATAAAAGGAAGACCATCTCAGCCTACAGTAATGGCATGAGCTTCTAAAAAGGTCATCACTTTGCAGTTCTTTTAATAGTACAAAAACCCAAAACCAATGAAGGCTTTCAACATGATGATCTAATCACTTATATCTTCTGGAAGGGCATATTTAGGTCAGTTTTTCCAAGTATACATGTATGAATGATGCTTCTGGTTTTGCAGGGTGCCAGAGGAAACAGAAAGGTAGCTGTTTTTCTTTTGCTTTTGTCCCCTAGCTTCTTGCCTAATAATGTACTGCAAGTGGTAGATGTTAACACAGAGTCCATTATAATGTGTGTGTGTTGGAAGGGATGAATACTGTGTGTGTATATGTGCACACCCACACGCACATACATACATACATACAGACAGACAGACATAAACTGTAAAACAATTTAGAAATAAAAACCATTTGAATTCTAAAACAATTTGTCTAATTTCTATGAAATAATACTAAATAGTGGGCCCCTGGGTGGCTCAATCCGTTAAGCATCTGCCTTCGGCTCAGGTCATGATCTCAGGGTCCTGGGATTGAGTCCCACATGCGGCTCCCTACTCAGCAGGGAGCCTGCTTCTCCCTCTACCTCTCCCCCTTGCTTGTGATCTCTCTCTCTCTCTCAAATAAATAAATAAAATCTTTTTTAAAATAATTAATTAAATTTAAAAAATAGTAAATAGTGATAATAAAAGGTATTACTATTTTCTCCTAGTATTAACTACTGGTTTTATTTTGTTTCACATACCGGAAGTATTGTAACTACCATAGGCTAATTCAAAAAGCATATGCAGAGTATCTGAACATTAATTACCAACTCTTTTTGTGATGACTTGTTTAATATCACTGATCCTCATTACTCACCTGAGCCTTAGAGTCATGATGCCTTTGATCCATGAGATATACAGAAACAAGATATGACTAAATGAGACAGTTCAGGCTCATGGTATTTAGATATGTCAATGAAAAACCTTAATGCCATCACAATATTGTTTCTTATCTCTCTTCACCAGAGTAGAACACAATAGAGCGTGAGAAATGCATATGCCCAGGTTTTAACAAAGATCCCATTGCCATATTAGACTTAGCTGTGCTCAGTTAACTCTGAAGGATCAAAATAGAGACAAATGATCCAATGAGTGCACTTTATTGCCAAATGTTGTCCAAATTAAATAGATTATTTTAGCAAATGTTTCATTAGTGTTTGACTTAACAGACAAACCACTATTTTCCCTCTGAGCATGTTTTAATCAAAATGGAGAAGCCAGCAGATGCTGTTTATTGTTTTCGAACCTATACCAAAATTTCTCCCACCATCAAATACATTTCAAGTTCCTTTAAAGGTGGTATTAAGAATGCTTATGCCCAAATTATACAGCTCAGTTCACTTCAGAGCTTTCTTGCTATTTTATGTCAATTCTCTTCCGCACATCATTCAAACAGAATTAAATTATATATGCTTTACACATACAATGTGTTGAAGTAGTGAGAGTCAGCCTAGCTTCCTGAAAAGATTAATTAAGTGCATCAGCTCTTTCCTGGATAAAAAGAACCTAGAAATTTGGTTCTTTGATGAAGGATCGAGCTACTCCCCCACAAAATGGACTGGAAAAAGGTGTTGATCACAGGTAGGGCCATCCTAAAATTAGAATGTCTCATCCACATTACGAAACTGAGGAAATTTGAAAAAGCCTGACTAGCAAAAAACCAACTCCTTCATTGGCCTATGGAGTATCTCAAATTCCCACTCTTCAGTTCACTCCTTGAGAATTTTCTAAGACCTCTTCCAAGGAGTCCAACAGAATAACTAGCCAATTTATTAGCAGGAATTAGTGTATCTGAGCCACCGATATATCTGTGTCCCTGGAAATGGGCAGACTTTTAGGAGAATGAATTTTAAAAAAAAAAAGATTTTAGTATTTGATCAGCAAATGAAACACTTGTAGCGAAGCTTTTCTCATAACACCATGAAATGTTGCTTAAAATGAAAATGACTCTATGTTTTGTATAAATTCAATACCACATGAAATAAGGTTCTAGTATGGTCAAATGGTAGCAGAAACTGGATTTAAAGACAAAATGCAAAAAAGATTTCAAAAACTATCTGACAGCTGGTTCTCCCCCCTCAAAAAATTGAGAAATAATAACCATTATTTGATTTTGAAAAAAAAGGAAAATCTTGAAACATCAGTATTTTTCAAAATCATAATTTATGAATTGTTGGATTAAATTTTACAATGGTCGAAGTAAGTGATAAGTAGGAGGTTAAGAATCACAGTGTAGGGCTATGAATATCCAAGAGGCATAATGAAAAGTAGCATAAATTGGTGGAAAGAGACTTGGGTTATGAATAAAATATCCCAATTCTACCAGACATAGTTCCAACTCCACCTCTTATAAGCTTTGGGGGACATCCAGGATTTGCTTCTAAAATAAGAATCAATGCCTACCTGACTTATATTATTATGACAGTGCTCAAGAGACACAAGGTATGCAATAACACTTTAGGAGCTATCAAGTAATACCGTATGTCTTTGATTCTATGTCATATATCATTGATTCATCATTTGATGTTTTAACATCTCTGAAATGGCGATGTGTCTTACACTCACTGTCCGTGGGTGTCATATGCCAGTGCATCTGCATCAAAACATGCTAAGGGAAAGTCAGCAGCTTGGGAAAAAAAATCCCAGAGATAGTCATGGAGCATTCTTAAAAAATGCTACACAGCAAATGCTTCTTGATGGCCCAGAAGATAAAGTTGTGTTTAAAACAAAACAAAACAAAACATAGACATCAATGATTGAGTCAAAAAGTCATGCTCGAGAGACAGACTCAATGTGAAAACATTTTAGGAATACCTTAAAGAATGTATTTCACTTATATTGTCCTTTAACTTGTGCATAGGAGTGATAAAAGATTTTAAAAATCTGTGTATAAGTTTAAAAGTGTTCCTACAATACATGTAAAATTAAAATGCTATGTAATGAAAAAGCATTGTGTCATTATTTGATTGCATTTTTTTTCCTTAATAGTAGGTGAAACAATTGATGGTGTGTTGGAAAGAAAATTGGTACATAAATACACAATGTTACTATGAAGTTGTACTGAGTGAGTTGGAAAGGGGGAATGTGCTGGTACCAAAAGTAAGGTTGGCACATTTCATAACTGTTTGAGGAAAAGATCAGGGAAATAGTAACAACCACCACTACAAAGAGACCTGTAAAGTTCTGATGTGCATGCAAGCCATCTGGGTATTAGAAAAGCCAATTTTACCCCATGGGAGGAATCTGAATCTGCTTGCAATTGATAAAATACCATTCTATATGTTAACACATTGACAATCAATGAAACTGGCTGGAAGGGTAATATCGGCAAAACGTGTTTTGATGACAGGGTGTTATAGTAAGTAGCTTTTATAAAAGCTAATCCATAATGACCATAAGAAAAAAATCACGTTGGTAAATTCATCATTTATGATATGGTTCAATAATCTCTTCCTCAAAGGAAGAAACCCTTCCTTGAATTCCCAAAATACAAACCAAAGCCTCCTTCCCCAATAACACCCATCTTAATCACATCTTTATTAAAGAACATACCAAACTAAATATTAGCTGTGGTACCCTCAAATGGGTACCACAAAGCAAGTAACCATAGTGGGTTCATTTGGTACCAAGAGAACTCGATATAGTGTACTGCAGTGTACTTAGTAGGCAATCAATACATAATTGGTGAAAGAATGAATATGTTTAATGTACTTTGTATATAAGATTCATGGCATTAATTTGTAGGCAGTTTGTAAATAAGATTAATGATGCTGTCACAATATTACAAGTTTTAATTTATATGGTATAAAAGATAATGACTGTACCACAGATATTAGTTTATTGATCTACTGCACCCATTTTACCCTTCTAGTATTACTCACCCTATTACAGGCTTGGGAATGTCAATCCCTTGTATTTTTTTTTTTAAGATGTTATTTTATTTATTTATTTATTTATTTATTTATTTATTTATTTATTTAAGAGAGAGAGAAAGAAGAAGTAGGGGGAAGGGCAGAGGGAGAGGGAGAAGCAGGCTCCCCACTGAGCAGGGAGTCCAACGTGGGGTTCAATCTCAGGACCCTGGGATCATGACCTGAGCCAAAGGCAGACACTTAATCAACTGAGCCACCCAGGTGCCCCAATCCCTTGTATTAAGTTAACTTTCCCTCACCTCCACTCATGACTACACCTGATTAGACCAAGGGTGGACACTTGCCCATAAAAGTAGTCCATTGTCTGGCCAATAGTCAATCAAATTTTCTCTTTGAAGAGCTGGACCAATAGACAGTCTGAACAAGTGGAGAATGAAGACACATTATTGGTTGAGCACCAGGATGAAGTTCTATGGTCTATGGAAGGGCTAGTGGGACAGCATTTTCTTAGATTCCTTGTTTTATTCCTTAGAAGTTCCTTTCTTTTCAAGTTAATTGGTGTGTTTCTCTTCCTTAAAACCAAAGACACCCTATCCAAGTGCAAGTATATTTTTTTGTATCCCATCAAGATCAAGATATAATATACTGGTTAACATTGGTTGACAAACCTTTCAAGAGCTAGAATACAATGAAATATAATTAATGCAAAATATACCCCAACTTAATGATCCTTGGATGAATTATTATTTATTTTATAATCTGAAATATTTCATACACCTCGGAAAGTTTGGGTCTTGCTCCCTACCACAAATAATCCTTTGGCCATACTATGGAATGGTATACCAAATACCACTCTAATTTCTTTCTAGCATGCTTTTGTGGTTATTAGAGACTAGAAAGCTGAATGTTACATACATTTCTCAGACTCAGGTGAAGCTAGAGTTTCTCATGTGACCTGGTTTCTGCCAACCAGATGCACCTATATCAGACATGGGAGGTAGATATAAACATGGTAAGCAGAATGTATAGGGCTGTTTTGTCAAGTAAGGTGGCTGAGTGTTTAGTTGTTCCATAGAGCTGCAATGGAGGTTCTAATACTTAGTCTGAATCTTCATTAGTTCTAAGTGGCAGATGGTGGATGGAGTTTCTACTTGGCTGTTCCCATTATGCAGCTGGACACTTCTACATATCATCGAAGCCCGATTCCTGGATCCACGCCTGGTTCCCGAGTCCCAGCAGAATTTTGTAAAATTATCTATTATATTACATTATAATAAATCCTTTTGCTGCTTAAGCTAGCAAGAGTTAATTTTGTTTTCTGAAACCAAGAACCATGACCTATGTAGTAATTGGTACCAGCAATGAGATGCTACAAAGTACAAATAACACTGATTTAGTTGAAGCAGTTGGATAGTGAGTGGTGAGGGTCTAATTTCAATGTGGTAGCCAAACATTTGCTGAACCTGTCACTTGTTTACCTTAAAAATCAGGCTATTTGCTGACTCAGGCTATAATGTTAAAAGAAATAGCAAAACAAATTTATAGTGTTGGTAGGTGGTAGTTAATTTTTGCTATTTTTAGCAAAATCTAATGCCTTAGATGAACTCAAACTAGAACCAAATCTTCTTGAAGCATAGGTAGAAGGAAGTGAAGATTTACTAAGAGGGCTATTCCCTGCCTTTGCGTGCTAACGACACTGATGGAGAGTCCAATGATTTGGGCCTTGTAGTGTTGAAAAAGTCATCTGCTCTGTACCTGAACTTGAAGAAGTTTTAAGCTGTGGCCATGAAACTATAGTCTTAGCAAGAGGTAAGACTCTTGCTTTGTCATAAAACAGCAGTGGTATTGCTGGCAGTAGGTGATGAATTGTATTGCTTCCCCAACTAAGCCTATTATTTCAGATGCTCTCAAGGTAACCACCATTAATTTAAGGGCCATAGGAATGGGCAGAGTACAGAGCCTAGTAAATAAAAGAGGAGCATCTACAGGCTGAAAAACTATGTCTAAGCAAGACTTTTGTCTATGGCAGTTTATACATAGAACAGACTGGAAATAAATCAAGTCTGTTCAATGTTTGAAGGAATTATCTTCCCAAAGAAACCCCAACTTGGTCTACAATAGTCTGTAGTTGTTAAAACTTTAAAACAATCTCTATGCCCCAGTGTTTTAAAGTTCATGTAGTCTCCAAGAAGGGCATCCTCCCCTGTGCCCACCTTGTATGTATTTGTTGAGGAAAACCGACAAGAAGGAACCTCTCAGGGGCAGATGCAGGAGCAGCAGAGGACAAAACATGAAGGAAAGCATTCAAGAGAAAGAACCAGGAGCTGTCATGTTGGCCAACCAAGGAACTCCCTTCAGTGTAGGGCAGGGAGTCCTGGTTATTCCTGCTTAGTAGGTTTTGATAATTATTATGGAATAATGACTAATGTTTCTCATTCTGTCTTTTCCAAATGGACAGGTTTATTGCAATAATCCATTCCTTCTACAAAATTAAATGTGCTGATAGCTGAAAACATGTCTTTAAAACTAAAGGTTTTAAAGGTTGCCAGCCTACAGGGGGTTGTATCTGGGCTCCTTGGAAAGGGCTGCATATCACCCAGAAATCTTAGGCAGTAGATGTGAGGAAGTCACAGAAAAAGACTTGTGTCTGGATCCCTGGGAGAGATAGTGAGACTGCTGCACATATGAAAACAAAGGTGTACGTGCTGGTTTGGAGAAGCAAAGAGGCAGACCATGACAGAAAATGCTAATAGCCTGCTATATTGGTTTTAAGCTATGTCCACAAATTATTTGATACCCTTTCCTTCAAGATGATTTTCCTTTTAAGAGTAGATTAATTTAGTGACTTCCCTCTAATTAATAGAATAAAGTAGAAGTACTCTGTGTGAATTATGCAACAAGGTCACAAAGGACGTTGTGATTTCATCATTGCTTTCTCTTGGATAGCTCCATCTGGGGGAGTTAGCAGCCACCTCCTCAGGATACTCAAGCTCATGTAGCAAGGACCCAAGGTCCCCTGCAACAGCCATGTGAGGAACTGAGGTCTCCTGCCAACAGCCTTGTGAGGGAGCCTTCTTGAAATGGGATACTCCAGCTCCAGGCGAGCCTTCAGATGATTGCAGACACTGCCAATATCCCAATTGCAGCCACATGAGAGACTTTGTATCAAAATAATCCAGCTAAGCTGTTCCTGAATTTTATACCTACCAGAAACTATGAGATAATAGTGTTTCTTGTTTTAAGCTAATTTTTGTGGCAGCTTGTTACGCAGCATGAGATAACTAATACACCCACTCAATATTAAGTCTCATCTTCTTAGAAACAAAACCTTGATTTTATCTGAGTATTGTTCCTAGCTAAAATACTATATACCCTACATTCCCTCTGGATTCATCCAATGAAATGTTAGTAGGAGTTATTGGATGGTCCTTTCAGGAAAACTCATTAAAAAGGTAGTGGGTCACCCACATTCTTTCTGCTGGAAATGCAAACTTGATGACTGGAGCTGTAGCAGCCAATTAACATCATGAGGCAATCTTTAGGGTGAAAGCCAAGAAAGAGCTAAAGGTGACAGAATAGAAGCAATCTGGGCGCTTAAAGATGATGGCATCATCAAACCAGTCCCAGATATGCATTTGTGGATTTTTTTTACGTTGGAAAAAAATTAAACTTCTATCTTGGTTTAGTTGCTGTTACCTCTATTTTTACCTCTATTACTAATTCTTACCTCTATTACTAGCAACCAAATGTAGTTAACTAGATGATGAAACTTAGAATTAGATTTCTTGGATCTGACTGTTAGGGAAATACAATACAGTGAACTGCTTAACAGGAGTAATCATTTAGCTTTGTAGGAATAGTTATTGCTATAAATTACTGAGTTATGTATATCATATAAGCCAGTTTTGTGGGACATGAGCAGTATATACAGGTTGTCCAGGATTCTCTTCCTAAGTAACCTCCCGAATTCCATACTGGCATTGCTGAAAGACCACACATACACACAGACACACATACACACACACACTTAGTACACACTAAATTATTGACACTTGGGCTGTCCTGATAAAACCATCCTTCTGTACTGTGTCATTTAAGTATTGTAAAGCAGCCAAAGTTAATTTCCAACATGTGGTTTTTTCGTTTTATAGAGATATATATTATTTTGCTGATTTCTGGCAAATCATATCAAGCAAAACTAATTTTGAGTTGTAACATTTTTCAAACATTTACAGACTTTGTTTTCTGATAGATGTCAAAGTGTTGTTTCATTTTCAAAATGAGAAGATAGAAAGGTTCTTTTGTGTTTATTTTTTAAAAATATATGATAGCTTTATTTAGATATAATTTACATACCATACAACTCACCCATTTAAAGTGTATAATTCAATGGTTTTTGGAATATCCAGAGTTGTGCAAACATTACCACAATCAATTTTAGAACACTTTTGTCACTACAAAAAGAAATCCTAGGCCCATTAGCAGTCAATCCCCATTTCTTCCCAAACCCTGCCTCTGCCCTAGGTAATCACTATTCTACTCTCTAGAGTAGGATCTATAGATGCTTATATTATGGGTATTTCATATCAATGTAATTATACAATACATGGTCTTTTGTGACTTCTTTTACTCAGCATAATCTTTTCAAGTTCATTCATACTGTAGCATGTGTCAGTTTATTCCCTTTTTTATTGCTCAGTAGTATTTCGTTGTAAGGATAGACCAAATTTCCAAGTCTATTCATCAGTTGATGGATATTTGGGTTTGTTTCTCTTTTTTGATGTTATGAAGGGTACTGGAGTGAACATTCATATGTACAAGTTTTTCTGTGGAGAAAGTTTTCATTTCTCTAGGGTATATACTTAGGGGTGGAATTGATGGGTTGTACAGTAACTATATTTAACCTTTCGAGGAATGGCCAGACTCTTTCACAGTAGCCACAACACTGTTGATTTTCACCAGCAATGTATGAGAGTTCCGATTACTCTACATCCTCCCCAACACTTGTTTCTGTTTTGTTTCGTTTGTTTATAGACATTCCTATCAAGTGTGAAGTGGTAAAACATTGTAGTTTGGATTTGCATTTTCCTGGTGACTAGTGACAAAGGAGCGTCTTTCCATGTGCTTAACATATATCTTTGGAGAAATGTCTATTCAGAGTCTGTGCTCATTTTAAAATATTGAGTATTAGTCTTTTTATTATTGAGTGGTGAGAGTTATACATTCTAGACACAAGTCTCTCATCAGATATATGATTTGCAAATTTTTTCTCTCATTCTGAGTTGTCATTTTTTTTTGATAGTGTCCATTGAAGTACTAAAGATTTTAATTTTATTTAAGTCCAATATACTTACTTTCTCTTTTGTCACTTGTGCTTTTGGTACCACATCTAAGGAGGCTTTGTTTAAATAAGATCATGAAGATTGATTACTATATTTCCTCCTACGAGTTTTATAGTTCAGTTTTTAGTTAGGTCTAAGATCCGTTTTGAGTTAATTTTTGTATATGTATAAAGAAGGGGTCAAATTTCATTCTCTTCCATAAAAATCTAGTTGACCCAGCATCATTTATTGAAAAGACTGCTCTTACCTTATTGAATTTTGTGAAATCTTAGGGGTGTATATGTATGTGCGTGTATATGCATGTGTGTATGCATGTGTGTGTGCATGTTTGACAGTGGAAGTAATTTTAGTTCAGTTTTGTGAAAAGACGAACTATATAAGAACTTCATGTTTCTTAAACTAAACAAATCTAAAACAGATATGTCAGAGTCTGTGTCTATTTCTTTTGAGGGGCAAACAAATGGTAAACATACATTTCTAACTTTATAGCTTTCTTCTCTATAGAACTCTGAATAATTTGGGAAAACAGATATGTACTTTGTTTTAGTTGAAGGTTATCTGAAGAAGATCTCTAAAAATTAATAGGATCATGATTTACTCAATTGATTTATTATATGGATATATGTTTGTGAAATCCCGAAATTTTGTATTCATTTACAACAGGACTGCTTAATAAGATCTAAATAACCTAGTTCCTTTTTTTTTTTTTTTTTAAGTAGGCTCCACACCCAGTTATGGAGCCCAACACGGAGCTTGAACTCATGACCCTGAGATCAAGACCTGAGCTGAGATCAAGAGTCAGATGCTTAACCAACTGAGCCATCCAGGTGTCTCTAAATAACCTATTTCTACATAAAAGGATAAGATTCCACGTAATACTTTCAACCATTTAAACATACTAAACTGACACATCATCAAAACTGACGTGTTTTCTTTAGCTTCACTGAGACTTTTTGGCTTTTTAGACTCCTTAACTCTACCAGAGATTTTCTTGTTTTGGGAATGAGAAGGCTTCATCCACGTTTGCACTTCACTGAAGTATCTGTCCTTTCCTTGCACATTTTCAGCTGCTTGTACACAATCATTTTCAGACTTTTTTTTAAGGTACAGTTTTTCAGCGTTCATTTTCGTGTAGAAATTGAGTGCCCTGGTTTTGCCAGTCCATGGCATTCAAGCACCACCAAAAGTAAAAAGGCTCCAATCTCATGGAAAACTTCACAGTAACCTGCAGACAGGGTGCCTCAACATCTTCATCTTAGCCCTTTAGATCTTTCTCGGTACCCAGGGCTCTGCAGCACTTCCTTACCACCCGCTTTGGGCAGGTGACTGTCTCAGACAGAGGCTGGGCTGGATTTTATAGTCCACAAGTAACTAACAGGACATGGAAGAACTGAAAAGCAAAACCTGGGCTTCTACAGAAAATGCTTGACAGTAACTAGCATAGAGGTAGTTCTGTGTTCTAGGAAAGGCTTCTTTAAAGCTTATTCAACCCCAAATTTATAGTGTTTTATTTCTGCCATAAAGCCAGTTTACATTTACAGTCCACCACCTGAGTTAATAGAAATAGCAGTAGTTGTAACTACTGTATGGTTAATGAAGACACAGTACATAAAATGTAAACTCTGCTGATTTTCTAATTGGCATAAAAGCCTAGATACAAGAAAGTGGTTTCTATAACACAGTACAGTTAAACACGAGTAATTAACACAAATGAAATCTTAGATTTAGTAAGATTTAGATTTTCATCCTAAGAGATTTTTTTTTTTTTTAAGATTTTATTTATTCATCTGAGTGAGAGAGACAGAGACAGAGAGAACACAAGCAGGGGGAAAGGCAGAGGGAGAGGGAAAAGCAGACTCCCCGCTGAGCTGGGAGCCAGACACAGGGCTCCATCCCAGGACCTGGAGATCATGACCCGAGCCGAAGGCGAAGGCAGACGCTTAAACATCTGAGCCACCCAGGCACCCCTAAGAAAGAGATTTATTTTAACTGTATTGTTAAATATTTCATGTGTCCTCTAGAGCTGTTGCTGTCCAGTACCACAGCCGTTAGCTGCATGTGGCTACTGAACACTTGAATGTGACTAGTTCAAATTGAGATGTCCGTTGGATTTTGAAAATGTAGTGTGAATAAAAGAAAGAAAAATATCTAAAATACTTTTTATGTTGTGCATACATTGAAATAATATTTTAATATGTTGGGTTAAGTATATCGTTAGAACTACCTTCACCTGTTTCTTTGTATTTTTTAAATGTGGCTACTAGAAAACTTAAAAGTACATACGTAGCTCACATTTGTGTCTCACTTTATATTTTTATTGGATAGTGCTTTCTCTAGAGGCTAAGGGGACTATAAAGTGTAGCTACACTGCAATCCCATCAGTAAATATTTTTGTGGCTTGTCATAATTCGTTAGTCACTAATTCATAGTGTATCATGTAAATTCAATACTTCTCAATGTTTATTTTTGTTTTCTTTATACCTCTCGACTGTCAAACAGTCTTTTTCCTTTCCTGAGAATCCCTTTCTTACTTTGCCTACCTGGCAAATTCTTACCTTTTAATAGTTTGTTGAAGCACTATTTCTCGGTAAAATATTCCCTAAACTCCCTCATCCCACACCAGTATTCCAGGTAGAGCTAAGCACTGTCCACAGGGCCAGGACAGATTCTTGCCCAATATCAACTGAATGCTGTTTGTTGGGCACAGGGATAGGTGGTGGAGATCAAAATGTGAACCAGAGGGATACGGATCCTGCCTCTGCCGGCAATGCTCGCATTTAGAGTGGGATACAGGCACACAGTGGTGTGAAAAAATGCTATTAACAGCAGAGATTCAGCGAGCACCTCATAAACATACCTTTCCCAAACTACTTCTTTGGGAATAGTGATGGTAGATAATCATATTGAGCCTGAACTATGAATGTCTGATGCCGTAGGAACCCTGGGTTTATAAAAATACTTTTGTGTTTAAGTATATATAAACTGAAGGGTATCTTTTTCACATCACAATTGGTTAAAATGAGAGTTGTCTTTAAAATACAAATTACTGAATAGGCATTCTTATATTACATATATGCCCAGTATCACTGCAATGATTCTCTTAGCCAGGAAACTTAGGCATTGATTTTTCAAAAACAAAGAACAACAACAAAAGAGCCCCACCAGAATTAGCACGATTAAAATGAATTCCACAAAAGGTACGTAATTTACTTTCACTAATGCACTATCAAAAAGAGCTCAGGATTTCAGTGATTGGACTTTTGTGGGGTTGAGAAGATAGATTAATAAATGGTGAGCAGCTCTGTTAAGTCATCTAACAAATGGCTGTAGACTTTTTAACACTAGCATTGTTGGGCAGGACCAATACTCTGCTGGCTGGGTCAGTTGTGTAACCTCACTTATTTGAAGGCTGTTTACCTACAAGTCTCAATGATCCAAAACCCAGTTAAGGAGCAAAAACAATGCTTTTCAAAGCAACATTTGAGTAGTCTGGATAGCTGTCCCAAAGTCTATGCATTGAGGTTCATGTGTCTTACTCCTTGGTGAGCACTCAGTTTCTTAAACAGGATCTATTTAGTTTTACTGTACTGAATTGTGACAAGTGAGGTCATCTAGATTCCCAGTCTGCACCAGACTAGAAGTTGCCAATCAGAAGAGAAGGAAAATACTAGAGGCAGGCATGCTGTGGCAACAGAGAATAAGGACAACAGATTGTCAGTTAGTGAAGGGGAAGAGAGAAACTACAAAAGGCAGAAAGAATCACTAAGTCATAGCATCCTAGAGTCCTTCAGTGCAGCCATTGATAGCTTATATACTTCCTGGGAGCATCTCTTAACACCTAGGAAGAAGCCGGATATAGAAGAGAAACTTGATGTATTGTTAAATCCACTACAACCTACCACAATAAACACTTTAATAAAACTAACCCTGACTTTTCAATAGCCAAATGAAGTCCAATAAACCGCTTAAGGAAAAAAAAATAACTCATTTTAGAAAATCTTTGTATAACACTTGAAAGTTTTTTTTTTTAAAGAAGTTTGACTTTTAAAGGATCAGATTCCAATTCTGCTGATCATCACTTAATTGGAACAGTTTGCTTTGCATCAGTCCTGTATAAATGATATACTATAGAACAGCAGACTTGGTACTAAGTTGCCTTGGGCAGATTTCAAACTGTGGTATATAAACACAATAAACCATCATATGAAGTTTAAACAATATGAGATGGCAACAGATTGCACAGTTGAATCACTAAGGTGATGTAAAATAATTGTTCTAAAATGCACCATCACCATTAAGCAAACTATTCCTAAATGTGCCCAGCACTGGGCTAGGTGGTGGATTTATTAAGCATATTAAGCATTGCTTTCACTTTTAAGATTTGAAGGTATTACAGAACTTTCATATTTTTAAAGGTTAAGTGAGATTTTAAATGTACAATACAGTCATTATGTAACAGGCATAGAATAAATACTGTTTCATGACTAGGAGAGTGGTTTTTTTGTTTTTGTTTTAGTGCGCTAGCAACTCTATTTTCAAATGTTATAGAATTCTTAAGGATATGAAAACCTATATATAAGAAAGGGGTGCCTCATCCATTCATTTGTTTTGTGCAATAAGTGTTTTAACACAGGCATGCCATTTCTGAGTTAAGGGTGAGGCTAAGCTGTACTTCAGCGTTTCTCTATCAAGCAAAAAACAATTTCAGCAACGGCACTCATTTCCCCTGGTAATTTTTTTTTCATGGCGAGTTACTAAATGCTAGATGCTAGAGTCAAAAAGAAACCTGACATCTGGGGAGGTGTTGAAGGGGTGTTAATAGTTCTAGTTAGACGTTTGGCGGAGCATTGAGGATAAGATTTTTAAAACACCAAATGCAAGGGGGGGGGGTTATGGTTTCGTAGGGACTCTCTCCCCTCTCCACTCTCTCTCTCGCCACCAGTCCATATCCCCCCCCCCCCAGTTTAGAGGCGGGTTCAGCGAGATTAAGCTGCAGGAAACCGAGAGGCTCCACAGCGCTGCCGCCCCGGCCTCGTGATGTAATTGTTATTTCTTATTCGGAGACTGTACCGAGGAGAACTGCCGAAGAAGTGGCAGCCCTGTTCTTTTTGCCTTGTCTGGTAGGGTCAAATTCTTCCCGGGATGATGTAGATTCGCTGACAGACTCTGCCGGAGACTTCGCAGTGACAAAGCAGCTGAAGATAAACCCTGCTCCTGGGTCCTACGTCCGTCCAAGCAGCTGAACGGGGCACTCCTCAGGTCTCCTCCCCAGTTTTCCTCTCCGAGTCACTCCACATTTATTCCTGGGTGCCTACTACGTGCTAAGGCGTGGGGTCAAAGTGACCTGGAGTTAGTGCCCGTGCCCCCCAAGATTAAAGCAGGACACACAGATTACAAGGTGGTGGAAGCTGGGGGTGGGTGAGAAGGAGCCGAGGGAACGCGTGTCGTGGGGTGAAATGGGAGGGGGACGCCAAGGCGCCAGCACCCAAGCGGGACCTGGGCGTCCCGGCCCCCAGGCTGTGTCCCAAACGCGAGCCCTCGGCCTGTGTAACGAGAACAAGCCCCCGGGCCCGGGAGGAGCTGTCCAGGCTCCTCCGGCGGTCAGGGGCGGCTGGACAGAGCCGGGAGCCGAGGGGGCCGGCTCGGGCGCTTGGAGCACCCACCTCTCCCGGGCGACGCGGTCCTCCCGCCGCCTTTGGGCCCTGCAGCCCCCGCCCGGCCATCCGGAGGGCGGGCAAGGAGGAAAACAACAAAAAGGGGGGGGGGGGGGGCTCCTCAGCTCCCACGAGCTGCGGGGACCCGAGCTGCTTTCTCCTGCCCGGGTGACAATGGGAGGGAGGGGGAAAAAAGGGTTAAGAAACTTGGCTGAAGAGCTGAATGGCGTGGAGCGGCGAGGGGAGGGACTGGGCCGCGGCGGACTCGGCGGCGGAGGGAGGAGCGCGGCTGCGGGCGGGCGGCGAGCGAGGCGCTCAAAGTCAGCCTCGCAGACATTGCAGCAGAGCCCCGAACTCGGGAGGAGGCGGCGGCGGCGGCGGCGGCGCGGCGGTGGCGGAGGAGGCGGAGGAGGCGGAGGAGGCGGAGGAGGCGGAGGAGGCGGAGGAGGCGGCGGCCGAGGCGGAGGGACGACCCGGCCCCAAGCCCTCCCTCCCGCCAGCGCACGCCCGCCGGTGGCCCCGCGGCCGCCACTGTGCTTGGCAGCACTGCTGCTCTGAGGGAAGAGCTCGCCGGGGCGCCGGGGGAGGACGGGGCGGCGGGGCGCCTTCGTGGAGTGAGCCTGACGGAGCCCAGGCTCGGAGCCGCGGCGGCCTCGGGTGAGTGGCGGCCGCGGCCGGGGGCTCCGGGAGCGGCCGCGGGCGCCGCCGGAAACGGCCCGGGAGCGCGGCCGGCGGCGGCGGCGGCGGCGTTGGAGGCGTTGACGGGCAGGGCCGCGGGGGCGTCGGGGCGGCGGGGACCGCGCGGCCGCCGGCGGGAGCGAACGCGGACGGCGGGGTGGGCTCGGCGGCGGGGAGGAATTGTTTCCGGGGATACTCCGCCCCTCCTGCGGGGTCCGAATCTTCCCGGGAACTCGGGGGGCCCAGGCAGCCGGGCCGGCAAGTTGTGGAGTTGGCTCCGGGCTCACCGCCCGGTCCGTGGCAGTCCTGGGCCGAGGGGCAGCCGCCGTGTGTCCCCTGAGGCGGACCGGGCACGGGTGGCCCGGCCCGGGTCGCGCGCCCCGCTCGTCTGCTCCCTCGGCTCGGAGTGCCGGGCGCTTCTCGCCGCGCAGCTCTCGGTTCTGCTGCCCGGGGCGACCTGGGCGGCGCCGGGGGCTGCCACCTGCCTCTCGCCCGGTGCCTCCCTGCTCAGTGCTCGCCGGATTCCGGGTCAAGAAAAGTGAACAGGAAAAAGGGGACGGCTCTCTGGGCCCCCACCAGACCCCACAGGCGTGACCGGTCGGTCGGTCCTTGTCCTCCCCCCGCACCCCCCTGCCCCGAGGGCGAGGCTTTTTGGACCCGAGGCCTCAACCATCACTTTAGCCCTGAGCCAGAAGCGGGGCTCACATTTGGGGTGAGCCCTGTGGAGGTCCTGGGAGGCTTCTTTTCTCTCTTATATCCGTGTCCTCCTTACTACTAGTGAATATGGTTTTATGAACGGTTTCCCTGGAAGTCTACAAACCCTCCCATCCTTCCAAAGTTGTTTCCAAATTTTTAACCAAGAGTTGGTGTTCGGGCTGAAGGAACAAAGGAATCAACTGTGTCTCGTAGGCAAACAAGCTGGGAGTCTGTGACACATGTTGATCTCTGAAGCATTACAGGCGGTTCTACCTTCTATCTCATTAGTGATTTAATTGGTTTCTGAAGATAGTAAAAGAAGAACAGAATGATAAGTACTTTTGCGTTAAATTTCTTAATAGGACATTTTATTTTGGACAAAAATTAAGACGTTCCTAGCTACAAGGGCTTTTCACTCAGTCGGTGGAACTAAGTTGGAGTTTGTCTCCGGTGATGTAGATGATTAAATTGTGAGATTGTGCGGGGCTGAAAAACTGTCTTTAGAGGAAGAAAGACTGTCTAGGTGTCCAAAGTAAAACTAGCGTTGGGTTATATACGATGAGTACTCTTTACATTTGGGAGGCTGGGATCTGTGAAGCAGAGGGCTTTGGTTTAATTCATTCTTTAAAGTTATGAATTACATTGAACCTGCTTAGTAGTGAACCATAGGTTTAGCAAATGGGTGCATCCTCCCGATGGATTATTCAATGTTTAACCACCAGGTTGCCACCTTCGTGGGAGAGACACTGAAATAAGTGGAACTTCTAAACAAATATAGTGCTTCAATCGCCTGGCACCTAAGTAGGTTGCTGCCTGGAGTATGTTGAAATGTTTTTCACCTTAGAAATAAGTTGCTTTGGTTTTGCCCGGTGGTTTGGTAATGTCGAGTGGGTTTAGCTGGTTCAGAGAGTAAGGCTTCATCAGCAGTAGTAACTTTTCTCTGTCTGGAATTAGTTCCTAGAGACAAAGAAGAACAATCAGTCATTGGAACAGCTACTCCTCTGCAGACTGTGGGACTGACTGTTCTTCCAGCCCGCTTCATTCACTCTGGTGGGGAAACACCTCTTTCCATACTTACCCTGAAAGTGCCTGAAGAATAAATACATATTAAAAAAAAAAAAAAAAAAAGAGGACTGCTCATTGTTAGTTTTACTCATAAAGTGAGATCTCCGCAGTGCTTTTGAAGCAGTTGAAACCCTGGTGTAATGTCTGTGGGAAAACTTGACTTAGATCCATTTCTTGAATTTGTCTCCAAAACTCTGTAGAACTTGGATTTTACTAATTTAAACACCCTAAAAGATTGTAAGTTTGTAATAAAGAAGTGTCTGTAAAGGAGGCTAAAGGCTCTTCTGACTCTTGCAGTTTTAAGAGCAAAACATCATGATAAAAAATAACCTATACCACCACCTAGAGTCTGTTTGTTAGTTTATTGCTCCTGAAGTTTGCTTAAATTGACATGTCTCTTGTGGCTCCAGTATAGCCAGAAAATGATCAAGAAGTGCTAGCTTTCAAAAAGTCATCCAAGAGAACAATTATTTGTGTAATAAATAGAAAGTGCCAATTTAAATTATCCATGCTACCTTTAGAAATGAAAATTATGACATATCAAGTGGAGTGGCTGTTCTCCACAAGATACTAATTCAAAAGAATTTAAAACGGAGTTTTCAGTTTGTGCTCCAAGGTAGCGCTCTGATTGCTTCAAGACTTTTCTGCATTGTTAACCAGAGATTCAAGAAATCTTACAGATTAGACGTCATTAGGACTTTCTGAGGTGCATTTCAAACAGAAGCAATGATAAAATTATAAAGGAGTGTTAAAACTCCAGAAATTCTGGAGATTCAAAAGGCAAGAGAGAGTGTAGGCAAAGTAGACTTAGGGTTCAGAGATGTGAAAAATAAATCAGTGTGAAATAAAGTGGTAGTCTGTCTTGCTGGTAGTTTATACACGGTAAAGCAATCTGTTAAATGGGAGACCTGGGGATGGCAGCTTTAGTGCCATGTGGCTTATCCCATTGTCTGGAGGAAGTAACGTTCCTTCCTTACGTGGTGTAACCTGAGAGAAAGATGGCCTCCAAGATCTTTAATTAAGTACCAGTTGAACAGAGAGAACTAGAGCACTGTATTAATTCTGTCAAACATCACTATTTTAGAACATTGAGGACAACTAAAAATGAATTAACTCATATCTGAAAGCAGAGTTTTTATGGAAGGTGACAGATGAGGCAAAATATGTCAATCTAATGGAACAAGTAGGGAGATAAGAAGATATGTCATCCTTGGCTCTCTAGGAGCGAAGAAGGTTATTATTAATTGTACAGATTTCATTGCAAACCAATACTAGGCGTCAATGATACAGAAGGTAATTTTGAATCAGTGGCTTAGGATATATGATGTTAAAGGGATGAGGCTTTTAATTTTAAGACTTGCAGTTTGTAAGAAACTTGAAAGCTCATGTTTTAAGTGTTGTTTTGGAAAAGCGATACTAGTTTTGTGTATCAGGTTAGAAGATAATTCTGCCAAAATAAGTGCAAAACGTCTGATTTTCATCAAGGAAGTATTGTTCAGCTTAAATTGTGATGGGATCGGTTTTGTTTTTAAACTTTAGATTGCCGGATACAGTTAGGTTTTAGAGTGTAGGTTAATAGAGAAGAATTCTAGTTTATCTATCAGTGCTACACACCTCTGTCTGTATGGCTCTCTCCTCTCTCACCCCCTTTTCTAAAATAAATAGCTTGTACATTTTGGGATGTGTTTTTTCATGAAAATTGCCTTCATTCGTAGCTTCCCTTCTTGGCCGTGGTGGGGTGCAGTTCCTTTACTCCTGTGCTTTTTCCATATGCCCCTTCATAGGGCTAATACACCATCCAAGTGCATTTTGTTTTGTTTTAATACTGATTTACTGTTTTGTTGGGGAAGACTGGGGAAAGAAGCATTTGCTCTTTTAACAAAGCCCCTGTACCCATGTCTTCCAACTGAGGAAATATTTTTAATGAAAAGTGTATCGATTACCAAAAAGCACATTGATTACTATTGAAAAGTCAAACATTCTCAACAGAATAGGGCAGGGGGAGGGACTTCAGGATAATACGCTTGAATTTGAGAATTGGGTTGTTCAAGATGCATTTCCTTAAGTTGCTGTCTGGGGGGTAATGAGCAAACTCATTCTGTAGAATATATAACCTCAGGATGATCACTAAGACTTGAGAAGGTAAAAATCAGGAGTGTCAGATGATGAAGCAGGCCAATGGAATGGAACTGAGAATTATGTCCAGAGGTTGGAATGAACAAAAAGTAAATGGAGGAGGGAGATCTTGTTTCCGTATCCTGTTTGCATCTGATGCTGAAGCAGGGACATGAATTGCTGATGGTAATGGATTCCCTTTTATGAGGGCAGCAATATTATATAAATAGTGGTTGTTTGGAGGGGGAAAATGACAAATTCCCCTTTTTGTGCCTGTGCACACTTTGCTTTTGAATATCTCTTAAATCTATCTAAGGTGGAAAATCAAAACTGGGTACCAGGATAGAACCAGGAGTTATAGTTTGGAAGAAAATGAATTCATATTAGAATACCTTTTATTAATTCTTTTAAGGTCTTGTGTTTTCTAAGGGTCTTACTGAACATGGAAAACAGAGTGCTGAGGTTTGGGTGGTGAACTAGAGACCTCTTTTATAGGATTGCTGATACAGATAACTTGATGTCAATAATTACAGAAAGAATGTTTCCTTTAAGTACATTATCAAGGGCAGGGGAAAATTGCAAATAAGAGACATCTGAAGTCTTATCAGGGTTTCTTCACAAACTATGGTATAAATGCCCATCTGTTTTTTTGTTCCTTGAAATTTAATGTTCAATTTGATGGATATTGAATAGTTAGGATTCTAAAAATTAGAGGTCATTTAGAACAGACCTTTCCTTCAACTTTACTACAGTTATGAAGGGCCGTTTTAATTTTTCATAATAAATACAGCTATTGAGATAATGTTATACTAACTGTTGTCATTGTAATAGTATGTACTCTGCATTATGAACCTTGAAATTCAAATGGATTCCTGCACTATCTTGCAAATATTACAAATAAAGCATAACAAACCTTGTGATATTTTAGGGTTTCAATACACCTGAAACAAGGTAATTTATTTTTAAGTTCATAAAACATTGAGAAGAACAAGAAAGAGTGAAACATGATACATTTTACCACTGTATTAGCATTTTGTTAAAATTAATACCTTAAACCATGCTAGGGATAACATTTGGCCTAGAACTCTAGGAGCAATATAATGAGAAGTAGAATTAAAGAATTTCTTAGGAGACTGGCAACTCAAAAATGTAGTTATGAAAGAAAGGACTACTACACTGTATTTACTAAGTAGTAGTAAGATTTTTTTCTTAATGTCTTTAGTAGATTTTAAGGTAGATTGTTCTTGAAGGTAATGTTATGGATAATTACCTGATTGGGATAATTCATCTGGTTTGTTTTTTGGTTGAGATAAATTCAAGGATAACTCCAGGATATGTTGAAACTTTGGCTAGGAGGATGCTTGTGACATCCATGCATCCATCCATCCTCCCTCCCTCCCTTCCCTCCTCCC
>NW_027397063.1:20084445-20188517 GCF_003265705.2 Callorhinus ursinus
TTTTTTTTTTTTTAAGATTTTATTTATTTGAGAGAGAGAGAGAGCACATGAGAGGGGAGAGGGTCAGAGGGAGAAGCAGACTCCCCGCCGAGCAGGGAGCCCGCTGTGGGACTCGATCCCGGGACTCCAGGATCATGACTTGAGCCGAAAGCAGTCGCTTAACCAACTGAGCCACCCAGGCACCCTCCTTCCTCTTTCAAGAAGGGGGGGCGGCGCATTTTGTTAAGAAATTTGGAAATAGAATTGCTTCTCTGGCAGGATTAATAGTTGTGTTTGAAATTCAAACCTAGCATGCTTCACTCTCCCCAGGAAATTTTTTGACTTAGTATACCTCAGGGAATAAAAATTATAAATTAAAACCCATCTTGCCTCTTTAACTTTGTGTCATTTAGCAAAAATGTCTTTAAGGATGAAAGGAAGAGACCCTTGTTTGCCTTAAATTCCAGGTCACTCTGTGACTAAGGCTAGTGTTTCAAGAAATATTAAACTAGAAGTCTGCTGGGAACTTGAGTCATCAGCTTAAGATACCACTAGGACCAGGACAACTCTTACTGACCTGATGTTGGTGTTGATTCAGAGCTTTGGTCGAATGGAGTCTCTTGCCCTTGGACATCTAATTAAGAGTCTTTTTTCAGTCACGTGTTAAATGACAGTCAGGGCTACTTATTTTCAAATCTGTAATTTGCTAATGAATTGAGGACAAATCAGGAATTAAGGAGTTAGGAGCTTCTGTTGTTATCTGTACCAGTTATGTGAGGATACTAGGTGAAAAGTCAGGTGATTAGCTTCAGATAGATAAGAGGAAAGCTTAAGTCGCATGCATGGTGGCTACACTAGCTTCTCTTTGTAGTTGTGTGCTTTCAATTGTTGAATTTGCCCGTACTGTATGTAACACGTGAACATCTTAAATGTTACTGCATTTTTAAAAGATGATAATTTAGCATTGCAGTAGTTAGGAAATTATGTTTATATGCAGTCTTAAGAGGAGAATACTATTACAATTGTGTTGATTTAATGACATAATCTGGATAAGAGAGCTGACATGGGACAGAACATAATCAAAATTTGAGAGTTAGAAGTTCAAGATAAAAAAGGGTTTTCTCTCTTGAGGGATCTCTCCAGAATTTGAGAGATAGGAAATCTGTAAGGGATTGTAAGTGGTTTTTGAAAGGCATACTTTCTTAGGTATTTTTTTCTGATTCTTGAATTTATGAATTTATAGTAATCTACAACAGAGTGGTGGATGTATACACTAGAAAAGAAACAAATTAAGGGAAGGAGGGAGGATAGACGAAGGGGAAGAACACCAAGAAAAAGTATTAGAAAACATACGAAACCCTCCCAAATAGGATATAGTAAGAAACATCCTCAAAATGAATTAATCACAGTTTCAGTTTTTTCCTGTAAAAGGAGTATTTGCACAATGGGTCATATAGGCTCAAGTTTGATTTTTGAGAAACAAATTTTTAAGTATTTGTTTTGTTATCCCTCATATACTTTTTCTAGCTTAGGATCTGCTACTAAAACAATGTATGGGCGCCTGGGTGGCTCAGTTGGTTAAGCAACTGCCTTCGGCTCAGGTCATGATCCTGGAGTCCCGGGATCGAGTCCCACATTGGGCTCCCTGCTCGGCAGGGAGTCTGCTTCTCCCTCTGACCCTCCCTCCTCTCATGCTCTGTCTCTCTCTCCCTCATTCTCTCTCAAATAAATAAATGAAAAATTTTTAAAACAATGTATGATGCAGATAATGGGAAAGTCCTTTTATCTCTCTGGGTAACATCGATAGACTGTAGAACAAGGGAGTTCGTTTGATTTCTGAGTTCTGGAATTTCAAGATTTCAAACCTATGGTTTTAAAATGAGTAGACATGATAGGGTAAAAACTTGAAATATAAAAAAAAGCTGCCTTTTTTTTGTGTTTTCCTTTTTTATTAGGAGAAAGATCAGGAAAAGGAAGAGGATTTGGGGGCACCTGCTTTGTGCCAGGCATTGAGCTGGCTACTTTACGGTTTCCATGTGGCATAAAGCTGTCATTTTCTCTACTTCTAGTCTGAAAAATTCTTGAGGTCACACAGCTAATTTCATTGATAATAATTTGCTTTTTCATGAGAATATGCCATCTTCTTAAGAGAAAACCAGTCCCTATTTGATTTTTAGAACATCATCAAAAATCCTGCTCCCAAACTTGGCAGCCACAGAACTCAAGCAGCACATCCAGTCCACCCAGCCAGGATTCTCCGAGACCAGTCTTAGGAGGAGGGCACTGTTTCCAGTTGATAATTCTGCAGGAGTTAATGTTAATTCTCAAGAGAACTGATGCCCCATTCCCTGTGCTTGCCCGAAAAATGTAGACACCAAGGGCAACTATGCAAGTTCCTTTCCATCCTCAAATGCTAAGCCTTGTGAAGTATACCACAGAATTACGGTAGTGTTCTTTGAGGCAGAGAAAGCAACTGTGCTTCTTGATATAATTCATTAAAATACCTTGTCATGATCTTAATCCAGGTATTCCCAAGGCTAATGGTGTTTGTCTACCTCAAGGAGCAGTTGCTGCAAATTCAGACCCATAGCTCTTCCTAGTTGAAAAGTTAAAATTCTTGACTGTAATGGTTCTTGACATGAATTTTGTTTTATTGCCCTATCTTCACCCACAATAATTTTATTTTAAAGACTACGTTATGCTAATAAACTAGGCTCTTTGATATGAAGAGGAAATTAATAATACGTGAATTTATCAGAAGGAAGCAGAAATAGAAAGATGAGTATTTGACTTCATTTGGAAGTAGACTATGGTCAGAGAAGAGATTTTTGACTTAGGGAGGTTTGTGGCATGTAGTATATTTTTAAGTATACATCAGACATGCTCTTTTCTTGTTGAGGTCAGAGAAATGTAGTTATAAACCTCTCTACCTCTTTTTACTTACCTCATTTAAACTTTATGGAATTTTGAACCCAAAAGAATCACGCCAACTGGTTCCCTCTACATTAAAAGGTACAGTCAAACTAAAACTACATTTTGAGACATAAGGATGAGTAATAAGGCTCATATACATAATATTTTCTAGTGTGCTTTGGATTTTGAATTGCCAAGTAAATGTTGGATAAACAAAAGGGTTTCTATAAAAGCTGCAAAGGAATGTTTTACTATGATGTTTTATTAAGAGAATATATTGTATCTGGCCAAGTAAGAAAGAAACTGTGTAAGTGAACTATCGGGGGCGGGGGAGGGGCAAACTTTCTAGAGTTCAGGTGTGTGTTTATATTATTTCTCTAACCCATCCATGCCTTTTTAAAAAATTTAATTGAAATAGACTGAATCTCCATGAGGCCAGGGATTGAAGATAGAAATTCTATTCACCATCTGATTCCCCAAATCCAGATGTTTGGTGTTGTTGAGGCGAAACTCAAAGCAATGCATTGTTTACTTTGTTAGTAAAACATTGCTCTTACCCAGCCTAGTAGTCCTTGACTGACCTGAATCAGCGTCATCTTTTCCCTTTTTTTTTGCTTTTTTTGCTTCAGCTTTCACAAGTTGAAGTAATTTCATAGAATCCTTAGATTTTCAGATTGGAAGAGAATTTGATAAAAGCTAAGGATGCTCCAGGTTTAAGTATATTTGTCCCAGAGGTATCTTGTCTTCCCCATTTTCAAACAGGTCGGTTTATAGAGGCATCTTGCTTAATGGAAGAGCACATAGGATAGGTAGTTGGTATGAACTATAAATCAAATAGTGATAAATGCTACCGTTTAGCACTTACACACTTTGTTCTTTTGATCCTCCTTTCTCTTTTTTTGTTTCATCTTTTCCCTGTTTTCCCAATTTCTCACTTGTCCTCCCCCCCCCCTTTATTGCCAGGGTATACATGTGATGCAACGGGGTAAAACTACTTGTTTATCTTCCAACATTATTGTCGTTGTTAATGCTGTGATGAGCACTGGGTGTTGTATGGAAGTGTGGAATCACTGTGTTGTACACCTGAAACTAATATTACACTGTATGTTGACTAACTGGAATTTAAATAAAAACTTGAAAAAACTAAAATAAAATTTCCAGAACATTTGTTTGCATTTTACAGAGGAAATTGAACCCCTGAAAATTTCAGTAAATTTTAAAACTCATACAGCTAGCAGTTGGGTAAACCCAGGATAAGAAATCAAGTCTTAATTTATTTCACACTTTGTTTTATTAAGGCAGTCTCAGCAAGAGGGCTGTGTACCAGGTATTAAGAAATAGTTATTAACCTTTGGTGATGGATCCAGCAGTAAAGTCCAAGCTGACCTTATGATAACCAGAAAGACAGTCGTGAGAAGTGGAGTGACAGAGCCAACTACATCCCCCTTGTTTTTGTAGCCTATTTTCTTCTCCTGGGACTGCAATATGGTCTTCAGAACAGTCTTATGTGATTCATGTATTCTAGTATTTGGAATGTACTTTCCAGGCTGAGAATTTAAAAACAAGTTTTACAGTAGAGGTGCACATCTATTCATGTAGCAGCTTTTTTCCTACATGTTATATACATTTTGAGTTCTACTTAAAAATCAGTAGGGAAACTTCTCTTTGTAGATTAACAGGGCCAGGTACCTTGAGTTGACTAGTGGGATCAAAATACTCACAGGTCAGCTCTAGTCATTACTGAAGAGTAATGTTCTAAAATCATTAGTGCAGGTGGTTGGGTCTCTCAGGTAAGGTTATGGCCCCCGTTTCAGTGTTCTCCTGTGAAAAAGTAACAAGATGAGAGGCACTGTGTGGACTCTAGTGGTGATAATGTTCTGAACCAAGTGCATCTAGATTCACCCCTGTGGAATGAGAGCAAGAGAAGAAACCTAATGGTAGCACGGACTGACCACATTTTAACCTTGGTGAAGGAAATTGGGAAGGAATATTCTCACTCCTGGGACAGTGGGCAAGAGAGTGTAGATGCTCACTACAGTCCCCAGGCCTCCAACAAGATCAGATTTGTCCCTCACAGCTCTCGGTACTCCTGATTGTAATATCACACTTGTTTAATGTTTGTGTTTCTCAGTAGACCGTAAGCTCCATGAATAGGAGCTTATTCATCAGTGTGCTGTTGGTACTGTAGTTGCCTGGCACATAAAGGGCTAACGTTATAAACATTTGTTGAAATGAACCGTACCAATCCCAATTATTGGTAAAATCTGGCTTTTTGAGGCCAGGAATGGAGTCTTTATGTATTTATATATAACAGCTGCTAATTATTATCTGTAGCTAATTCATAGTAGCTACTGTTCTACAGTTTTTCTCTTTAGACTATTTAAATTAGGACTTCTAAAAGGGTAATATTTCTTCCTTAAAATTTGTCATCATCTTTCTAGGCATATTAATTATGAAGGAAAAATGAAACTGTTGGTGACATTATAATTACTTGGCACTTAAAATTGTTTTGTAATGCTTGGTTTCTTCAAAAATACACAAGCTACAATATATTAGAAAACACATTTAGCAAAACCTTGGGGGCAACATTTAATTATTTTTTAAGGAAACAAAATTTTTATAGAGCCTTATAGATAGTCTCCTTAGCTTCAGAAATGAAGCTAAGTATTATAGTAGTGGTAAAAAAACACCAGCTTGACGCATTTAATCACATTGGATTTGACTGGTTGGGAAGATGGAGGCATTTTGAAATCTCATGTCTAGAGTTAATTTTGGTGTTCAGTAATCTAAAAGTTAGAGGCCATCAAGAATGACTTGATGATTCAAACCCTACTAAGGTATAGGACTTAAGTAGGATATGAAGTCCCTTTGTTATTATTTTTTTAACTAGTAATTGCTCTTCTCTGGAGGTGAATTTTCTGTTAGAACACTATTATGTTCAACTAGATTAATAATGCTAAGGTAGAAAAAAATTATTTTAAAATGAAGCTCAGAAATTTCTTAACTAGCAGTTTTCAAATGCTAAAGGAAATGTATAGATTATCTGGGATATATATTTACAACACTGAGATTTCACAAATGCTCTTAAAATAACTTTAACCCAGTTTCTTGCTTTGTGAAGACAAAGTGTTTTACTAAACTTCAGGCATGCTTGGAAGTGGATATCTTTTATAAAAGAAAGAACATCTCTCATGGCTCGTGTATTTTTATGGCACATGCTTATAAATCATAGCAAAAAAGATACGCAGGCCAGTGGACTATGGTCCAAAATAAAAGGGTAGAAAAATTAGCACATTTACTAGTTATGTAATATATTCTACTTTGTGCTTTCATCATTGTTTATCCTGATTAACTGAATTGTCTTTGCCTTTCATTGTTCCTTATTGTCAGTTAATATGTTAGAGAATGCATGAATTCTATACATTAGTATAAATTTTCCAAAGTAGGATTCCTCAACAGAGACCCAAACTTAATTTCTATATTCATGAACTGACTCTTGTAACCAAGACATGATGTCTCGTTTCAATTAACAGCATTTTACTTTGTGCTAAAAAAGGTGAATAAGATTCTGAATCATTATTTTGCTGGTAATTGTCCCTGCTACAAGTGTTTATTTTAGTTCCGACTGCTCATCCATCCACGTATTTTACGTTTTATACATCCTCGTATACATTCCTTCTGATAATGCCAAGCGACACTTTCCTTTGAAGGTGTCATTCTAATAGCATGAACACATTTACTTTGAGTTTAGAACTCTGATGCCCTGTTTTCTTACTCCTTAAAACATAATAAATTCCATCATTGGATTTATTCATCATGTTAGTACAACTCTGAATGATCTTTTTTTAAAAAATTATTGTACATTCCAATTGATGGCATATTACCTTCACCTGTAAGGTTCCAGTAAAATGACAGCATTGATTAATCCTGAAAAGAGGTAAAGTGGGCTTTGGGCAGTCAACAGTAAGGATACAATTAAAATCTGACTTTTAATCTTTTGAAAATCTAAAATTAATATGCATTTTCTCACAAGAATCCCAGATGGAAATCCAAAATTTGTTATATGTTCTTGATCTTTAAGTTGTTTTCATGTGCTACAGTGAGAGTAGTAAAAAAATTTTCTAGCAGGATGAAGAAAATGGAAGAGGAGTAAAAACACTCATTGCTATCTGTTACAACTAAAATACCCCGGTGATGACAGCATGTTAGTTTGGACTACATCTGATTTTATTTTACAGTGAATTTCCAAGTTTTTTGTTTTTATATTTTGAAATTCTGGTAGATGTGAACAGCAATCCATATGCATATAGGTTTAAAAAAAAAAAAAAAGAGGTATTTTTGAAGATAGCCAGCTGTGAATTTGTCCACTGGGGAGAAGTTGTGAGTTGTAATTGCTTTCTGTAGCTTAAGTCATTTTCTTTGTTGAATACTTAAATGAAGCATCAGGAAAGAAAAAAAATTGTATTCATACATATTGCCTTATATTTGACTGTTGCAGAAGCTAGCTGTTCTTGATGACCATTGTTACTTTTAAAAAGAAAAAAATAGCAAGGGGATAGAAAGTTTTGTGTGCACGGGGAAATTACTTCTGAGGTCTATTCACATGCCCATTTATTTTGCTTTAGGCCAATTTGTGTAGTGCATTCTAGAGGGTGGTGAAAGATACAAATTCGGTGAAAAGGTTAGTATCCTTAACACATTGTTGGTTGGTTTAACTATTAATCAGAGATATCGTGGAGAATAAAGGGTTAGAGCTAGAGATGAGATAGGTTTCAATGTGGCTCAGCTGAAGCTGTAAAATGGGCAAGTCATTTAATGTTCTTCTGGCCTCAGTTGGTAAAATAAGGGGTTGGGCTAGAATCATAATTTGGTTCTTCTCAGCTCTGTAAGAATCAGTATCACTTCAAAAATGAGGTTTTACTGTTGCATGTATGGAGTAACAGGGTGTGTAGAACTAAGGGCTGGGAGGATGTCCCTTATGATTTTTTGAGCTTGGCATTTAATATTTTACAGCAAAGTTTTTAGTTTAACATAATTGAACTTGTACTAGATAGGGTTAATAGGCTAGAACAAAAGGTCAAAGCATAAGGCATTAGGCTTAATTAAGGGAGAGCAGGAGTGGCAGGAGTGTGTGACAGTTAAATGGGTTTCCCACAGACTAATGTCGGTTACAGTGCAACCATGCCTCAACTTAAGTGGGTTATTTTGTGCAAAGGGCAGCAGTGATTAGCAGTTTGACATGCCAGACACTTCTGGCCAATCCCATCTGTTTTAGAGGTTAAAAAAGCACACCTTTATGAGCTGATGGATTGATTTGTGTGCCCGTCTGGTAAAGATTAGAAGTCCAAGGCCAATGCAGTAAATGTCAGTTATGGAATATTGTACTTTCTCCATTGGCTCATTGTTTTAACCGTCAACTGTTTTATAATGGTGGATTACTGCTGTTTATGGAGTTGGATGCAAGATGGGTGGGGGAACAGGTGAGAGGGGAAGAAAAATATTTCCTAGATGGAATCGTGAATTCACGTATTCTTAGCAGGTGTTTCTTTCTTTTTTTTTTTTTAAGATTTTTATTTATTCATTGAGACAGAGATACAGAGAGAGAGAGCATGAGCAGGGAGAGAGGCAGAGGGAGAGGGAGAAGCAGGCTCCCCACCGAGCCAGGAGCCCAATGCGGGGTAATATTTTGTTCATTAACCTCCTGGGGAAGAGGAAAGGGAAAAGAAAAGAGAAAATGGAAAGAGGCATACACACACGTGCACACGCATACCCACTTGCTTTGTGGGTAGAATTTACTAGGCTCACTGTTAAAATGAAGTGTGTCTGAACCTAGACTCGGACTTCTTTCTTTCTTTGAGAGCTGGAGGAATGATGCCACTGATATAGTTCATTTTCAGTTCAAGGTTGTAGCCCATTTAAAGATACACAAAGGCTAGATTGTGGCTATAAAAATTGGTTTTAACATGTTCTCATATCCAAGGAAAGGAAAATCCTAAATTTATGTGGATGAAATAGAACTTTAGATATTGTGATTGTAATCGATGAGCTGTAGGAACAAAAGGCATTCAGTCATTTGGGTGGACGGAGGGAAGTGTTTTAGAAATAACAAAAAATTATCATCTTTATCAGGAAATTATTGTCAGCCTGAGATTTAAGTAAAAATGTGACCAAGAACACTGGAAACAGTATTGGAAGATTCTGGTTGGCCCCCATGCTTTTATCCTTGTCAAAAGATATGAACCAGGAATTGCCTGTTACGTAGGTATACACATTATGTTTATCATGTTAGACCCTCAATTGCTTCTTTTGGAAAGAAAATTTATTTAAAGAAGACATGGTCACTGAAAGTAATATGTGAATCATAATAGTAACTAGTATTTTTAAAAATATATGTATGCATTTATTTTATTAGTAAGCTATTCCAAAGTGAATTGGCTTAACTTATAGAGAAAAAAGGAGATATTTTATTTCTCATTTAAAAAGGACAAAGTGACATTATGGTATTGGAGTTTATTTAGGAATGTAGTACTTAAATAAATATGTATTCATCCTTGTGTTCTTTGTGGAGTAGCATCAGTTGAAACTATTTGGATCTAACACAGATTTACAGGAAAAAAGTCTTGCCCTTCTATACAGATAGAGAAGGTGAAGAGACATACATTTTATAATAAGGTTGTTTCTCTTTCACTAACTCATTTTTAAGTTACAAAAGATTGGCTTGAGTATAAAAGTACTTGGTTAGTAAATTAAATGTGGGAGATTTATCTAATTTAGTGGACAGAAACTTTTTTTTTTTTTTTGAGAGAGAGAGAGAGGAGGTGGGGAGGAACAGAGGGAAAGAGAGAATCCCAGGCAGGCTCCTAGCCCAGTGTGGAGTCCGCGTGGGGCTCCACCTTACAACCCCAAGATCATGACCTGAGCCAAAACCAGGAGTTGAACATTTAACTGGCTGAGCCACCCAGGCACCCCTGGATAGAAATTTAAATGAATATTCTGGTGATGTTATGTTAAACATAAAACAAATATTTGATGCTCTACATTTGTACTAATAATATAAACATTTTTAAAGTACCCCCTACATCCTATTTTAGTTTCCTTCTCTTTTCTCCAGTAAATTCAGGCGCCATTATTATCTAGTTTGTGTTAGAATTTTACAAAACTAAAGGGAGATACTTTGTTGGGTTAACTTGTTTTTGTGTGGTTTGATATATTCTGAAGTTTTCAAAGAATATGCATTGTCTCTCACAGTCTGTGGTAGTCAATTTCTGTCTGTTGTATTTCCTTCCTTTTACTAATATTGTATTACTGACTTTGAGACATGTAAAATTTTTGCATGAGACATGCAGAATAGTTGGGCATATGCTTGTTTAGGTTATAAAAAGAGAAAACAGAAACTTTTAATATCCTGTGTTTGCAGTTCTTGTCCTAAAAAATGTTATAACTTTGTAACCTGAATTTTAGTTGTTAGAAACTTCATGAGATAATGGAAAAAAATAATAGCTCTGTTTCATCTTTTGATTTTAAATGCTAGTGAGTTGTCCTTTACCTCTCTTCAGGCAGATTGATTTTAATAAGCCATAATATATGATGAACTTAATTCTAATGTATATTCTTAGTATATCTATGTATTTATAGTTATAAAGCCAGTGTTCATATGTGTGATATGTTTCAAAAAGAGAACTCTGCACCTGTTGATTGCATTAAGCATTTGGTATCTTTTAATGAGGTGGGAGAAGGTGCTATCACTGTAAGTGGATCATTCCTCCTCAGTAAATTGTGTACATTTTACTTTTTGTATTCTGTGACCTTGCAGTCAGTGACTTCAGCCCAGAATAGTTCCAAAGTCATGTAAATGAATGCAATTAAGGTATTGCTTATCATCTTACATAGTTCAGATGGAACCTTATTGGATAGAGAGATTTGTTTGCTTTATGAGGAAGGTCAAAATAAGGTTAAATTTTATTACATAAAATAATTTGGTAATGTTTTTATTTAGCTGCTGAAAAAGTAATGCCCTAATAGGAAATGATAATGCTTTTTTTTTTTTTCTTTAAACCACTGGGAGCTCTTTTCAGGGTTTTTGTTTGTTTGTTATTTCTCTCTAATAGTTATTCTATTTTAAGATGATACCTTATGTCTACTTCTAAAATTTTGGGAACATTCTGCCCTTAGTTATGATTCTGGGTATCTTTGACTCGTGCATGTAGGTGACATTTCCTGCTGCTGATGGAGGGTTGCTTAGGAGCAGCTGATGTATGTGCTTAGAGAATTTGTGTTAATGTCCAATTATCATGCCAGTTGGTGCAGGACCTCGGACAGCAGGATTAGAGTCCTGGTTCAGAAAGGAGATCTGCCACCCTACCAGGCTGATTGTCTGTAAGGGTTGGGAGAGCATTGACATAGATGCTAGAAGAGTTTTGCTGATGAAGAAATGTGTGTGTGTGTGTGTGTGTATGTGTGTGTGAGAGAGAGAGAGAGAAGTAATTAAAAGAAAGGCAAGTATTCTTCATTGTAGTTGGCCCATATAATTACCCTCTTTCCTGTCATGGTATTATTTTTACTTCAGCATGGTATATTAATTGAAGAAGTCTCTAAGATCCACTGATTAGTTGAGCAGATACTTACTGCACATCAGCTCTGGGCCTTGCACCATGTTAGGTATTGGAGGATTCAAAGATGAATGAAGGGTTCACAGTCACAGTGAAAATAATAATTAGCATGATGCAGAGAAAGGGGTCTGGAAGCATAATGGTCAAAGAGCCTGCTTTGGTAGAGTGTTGAGAAAGCATTACTCAAAGAAATTTGGTACCTCTCTGGTTTTAGGGAAACTGACAGGCACTGGTAAGATGAAGTAATGATGAAAAGTAGCTACTTTATTTTAGGAAGTTGAAGTTGCTATAGTGGAATCAGGGTGTCTGCATCATGCCTTCCTTATCCCCAACTAGCTTCACTGTCCATTAGCCTATTGATCAATATAAAGTCCCCTCAGCCACCACAGTATTAAAGTATAGGCCGTGTCTCTTGCTGGTCAAAAACTTTTCACCTACTCTTTTATTCCTGAAGGTATAAACTTTCCCATATGTTGATGTCATTCTGTATCAGAAGGCTTCTTATTCTCAGTTCAACATTTTTTGTTCCTAGTGGTCGAGAGAGAGAGAGAGAGAGAGAGAGAGAGAGAGAGAGAAAAGAGGTGTTTCAAACTCTGTATTGACTACCAAATCATCCTAATACCTTTTCTCTCAGAATTCTTCATCCCCATTAACTTCTCACTTTGAGAAAAGGTAATAGTGTTTATGTATTATAAGGACAGTGTATTTTGGTAAATAATTTTATGATGCAGATTGTTCATCAGATATGGTCAACTGCTATGCCCAAGGAAAGCATGTATAATGAATATTTTTTACCTTACATCTTTTTTGTTATTTTTTGAGATAATTTATTTTAGTCAGTAGTTAAGATTCCATTGTAAAACATGCCATTGAAATTCTTTGAGATAAGATGCAATTGAAGTAATATTTATTTTTCTTAATTTTCAGGGAGCTTTTGGACTGTGAGCTATTTCAGAACTCTGTTCTCAGGACCTGTTATTTTAACAGTCAGGAGAAACACATCCAGAAGGTATTGTATTTTGTCTATTGCTCCATTCTTTTAAAATGTAGTTAAGCCTTTCCAATTATAGAAAGAATATTATGTTGCATTTTGTTATTTATTTTTCTTTAAGTTTCAGATATTGATTAACTAGTTGTTTGATGTTTATAACAGAGGAAAGGGGTACATTTCAGTGTTGGTAATTCTGAATTTTGGGTAAGTCAGTGAAAGCTGCTTTAGGGGGGTGGCTGGGTAGCTCAGTTGGTTAAGCGTCCGACTCTTGATTTCCACTCAGGTCATGATCTCAGGGTCATGAGATCAAGCCCCGAATGGGGCTTCTCACTCAGCTGGAAGTCTGCCTCTGAGATTCTCTCTCTCCCTCTACCCTCCCCCACTCTCTCTTTCTCTCTCTCATAAATAAATCTTGTTTAAAAATCTGGTTTAGATAAAAACAGTTTTGCCTATTTTAAGCATCTGAAATATTTACATTTTACCTTTTCAGTATAGAACTATTTTAAGGAATGTTTTGATTTGAAAATGAGATATTTGAGGCACTTATTTATCTAAGACAGTATGGAATATACATTAGATAATCAGGCAGGCTTAAAGTCCTTCCTGCCTTTGACAGCTCTCCCTTCTAGTATAGGGATCAGCTGCCATCTACATTTCTGCCAGTCTTTTGTCAGGATCCATGGACACCTGACTCAGCCTCTGTCCATCTACGAAGATCCCTATCTGCATTATCACCTGTGGTTAGATGGGTGTAGCATAACAATTCCTCTGCTTGCAGAGCCTGAGTCTCAGGACATGTGATGTATTACTAGGAAGAAAGGAAGAAACTTACCTGTTTTGTGTTTTTGTCTTTTGCAACCCCAAGACCCCATGTGGATGTACCAAATGATTTGACTAAAGTCAGTGGTGAACACAGTCCCCTTTAGCCTTATCCAGTTTCCTTCTTAATATCCACCTTTAAACCTCCCCTAAGTTTTGTGTTTTCCTTAGAAAACTTGCCTGCTGTTTTGTTTGGAATAGAAATATTTAATAAAATAATGTATTTGTTGAAGTTGTAGTGAATAAGTCAACTTCTTCAAATGTATATTTTCTTATTAACTGGATATTTGTTATTTATAGTCACATGAGATAACACAGAAGTCAGTATTATGGATTTTTTTAATCACTTGTCAAGCCATGTGAATTTCTAGTATTTATAAATTTACAGTTTGTAAATTTATAAACTTACAGTCTTTTATGTTTCCATAGCACAGTATATTGAACTTTTAATGTAGTAACTTTCTGTGTTTAAAATTCTTCACCATTGACAAAGTAGCATTTTCTCCTTTCTCTTGTCAGTTATGAGAGGGAGAGTGAAAGTGAATAAGAAATTTAAATAAGCACGTTAGGACTATAAAAGAAATTGTAAATGGAATCCAAATATTAACTTTAATCTTGACTATGCATACTTTATCAGTGAAGGAAGTGATATGGTTGGAAACTCTGGATTTTGTGAAATTCAAAGTTATCTTTTTATTTTGGAAGGGGTTTACTGGTGTTTTATTTATTGTTTTTAAATTTAATTTAATTTTGTTATAATTCCCGTATAATGAACATACGGTGTTATATTAGTTGCAGGTATACAATGTAGTGATTCAGCAATTCCATACATCACCCCATTCTCATCACAAGTGCCCTCCTTAATCCCCATCACCTATTTCACGCTTTCCCCATCCACCTCCCCTCTGGTAACCATCAGTTTGTTCTCTATAGTTAAGAGTTTGTTTCTTGGCTTGTCCCTCTTTCTCTCTCTTTTTTTTCTTGCTCTTTTGTTTCTTAAATTCCACATCTGAGTGAAATCGTGTGGTGTTTGTCTTTCTCTGACTTACTTCACTTAACATTATACTCTTTAGCTCATCCATGACGTTGCAAATGGCAAGATTTCATTTTTTTTGTGTAGAATATATAATATTCCACTATGTATGTATATATATTCTGATTCTCTGATTCTCTCTATTCTGATGTCTCTCTGTCTATCTCACATCGTCTTTATCCGTTCACCAGTCGATGGGCACTTGGGCTGCTTCCATAATGTGGCTATTGTAAATAAGGCTGCTATAAACATAGGGGTGCATGTATCTCTTTGAATTAGTGTTTTTGTATTTTGGGGGTAAATACCCAGTAGTGTGATTGCTGGATCATAGGGTAGTTCTATTTTTAAGTTTTTGAGTAACCTCCACACTGTTTTCCACAGTGGCTGCACCATTTGCATTCCCACCAACAGTGCAAGAGGGTTCCTTTTTCTCCACATCCTCTCCAACACTTGTGGTTTCTTGTGTTGTTGATTTGAGCCATTTTGACAGGTGTGAGGTGATATCTCATTGCAGTTTTGATTTGCATTTCCCTGATGATGAGTGATGTTGAGCACTTTTTCATGTGTGTGTTGGCTCTGAGGATGTCTTCTTTAGGGAAATGTCTATTCATTTCATCTGCCCATTTTTAATTGGATTATTTGGTTTTTGAGTGTTGAGTTGTATAGTTCATTATATGTTTTGGATACTAACCCTTTATTGGATATGTCATTTGCAAATATCTTCTCCCATTCACTAGGTTGCCTTTTAGTTTTGTTGATTGTTTCCTTCACTATGCAGAAGCTTTTTATTTTGATGTCCCAATAGTTTACTTTTGCTTTTATTTCTCTTGCCTCAGGAGACACATCTAGAAAAATATTGCTATGGCCTATGTCAGAGACCTTACTGCCTATGCTCTTCTCTAGGATTTTTGTGGTTTCAGGTCTCACATTTAGGTCTTTAATCCATTTTTAGTGTATTTTTGTATGTGGTGTAAGAAAGTAGTCCAGTTTCATTCTTTTGCATGTTGCTCTCCAGTTTTCCCAACACCATTTGTTGAAGAGACTTTTTCCCATTGCATATTCTTGCCTCCTTTGTCAAGTAATAATTGACCATATAATTGTGGGCTTATTTCTGGGCTCTCTATTCTGTTCCATTGATCTGTGTGTCTGTTTTTCTTTTAATACCATACTATTTTGATTACTACAGCTTTGTGATGTAACTTGAAGTGTGGAATTGTAATACCTCCAGCTGTATTTTTCTTTTGCAAAATTGCTCTGGCTATTCGGGGTCTTTTGTATAAATTTTAGGATTTTTGGGGGGCGCCTGGGTGGCTCAGTCAGTTAAGCCTCTCCTTCGGGTCAGGTCATGATCTCAGGGTCCTGAGATTGAGCCCCCAAGTCAGGCTGTCTGCTCAGCAGGAAGCCTGCTTTTCCCACTGCCCCTCCTCCCCCAGCTCCTGCTCTATCTCCCTCTCTCAAATAAATATTTAAAATCTTTAAAAAAAAAAGTTTTTTAGGATTTTGTTTTGTTTTGTTTTAGCTCTGTGAAAAACGTCATTGTTATTTTGATAGGGATTGCATTAAATTTATAGATTGCCTCCAGGTAATTTAGACATTTTAAGAATATTTGTTCTTCTAATCCGTGAGCATGAAAAGTTATCTTTTTAAATTGAAGATAGGAATTAAGTATTACAATTAAATATTTGAAGTACAAACATTCAAATAGTTTATTAGTTATATAGAGGATTGTTACACTTTTAAAGTCATTATGAATTATCCATTTATGAAAATTGATCATGTCATCTCTAAGAGTATGTTTGAATAAAGTTGAACTGGTTGCTATTTTTAAAAAACTGCACATAGCGGCGCCTGGGTGGCTCAGTCATTAAGCGTCTGCCTTCGGCTCAGGTCATGATCCCAGGGTCCTGGGATCAAGCCCCACATCGGGTTCCCTGCTCCGCGGGAAGCCTGCTTCTCCCTCTCCCACTCCCCCTGCTTGTGTTCCCTCTCTTGCTGTGTCTCTCTCTGTCAAATAAATAAATAAATCTTGGAAAAAAAAAAAAACTGCAAATAAGTTTAGTTGTAGGATTAAGTAAATTCAAAATAGGAATGTAAATTTAAAATAGGAATTGGTTTTAAGTAATTCTTTTGAAACTAACTCATGATACTTAAGGCCCTTTAAAAAAAAAACCAAAAAAACAAAAAACCTTTTACCAAAGTATAACTTCATGTAGTCAAACAGACACTCTTACTTGCTAGTTCAGTGATTTTTTTTTTTCTTTTCACATAAGCGTACCCCACGTAACTAACACCCTACCTCAGAAGGCTGTCTTTCCTAGTCAGTGCTACCTCTATGTAACAGAAACCAGGCTGTGGCATTTTTTACTGTGTGTCAGTTTTGCCTGTTTTTGAACTTCATATGGTTGGAATCATGTAATATGAACTCTTGTGTGGGAGTTTTTTGATCAACATTATGTATCTGAGAGTCATCCATGTGTGTATTATTTGTCCCCCCCCAATTGTCTATATTCCATTGTATGATTATACCACCATTTATTCATTCTACTGTAAATGGATATTGGATATCTTTCCAATTTGGGGCTACAGATAAGGCTGCCATGAATTTTTTTATATCTTTTGGTAGAAATAAGCATTCATTTCTGATGAGTGTTTGCACAGGAGCAGAATCGCTGAATCGTGGAGTATGTATATGTCTAACTTTAGTATAATACATACTTGCAGTGCTTTTAAGGATATTTGGGAAATGTCATTCAGTGTATCTTTTCATAATGAAAGATCATACTGTGATATAGATTTATTTTTCTCCAACTTTATGTAAACTCTAAAGTTGTTTTTTTAGGAGGAATGAAATTTTCCCATCTCTTAAAAATAAGTTGCCTGTTTTCTGATGCCATCATGGTATGTATGTGATTTGTGCAACTTAGATCTATCCTAACCCTACTGAAGGAGAATAGGACATAAAACCCTCCTATATATACTTAGTACTGTGGAAATACTGAAAATTAATTTTAAATTAAATCAGACATTTTATACATGAGGTTTTTATCTTATTCTTTAATTTTGGGATACCTCTTGAATATCTAAAATAATACACTCTTGAGTTACAAAAAACTTACCTTAGCCTTTCTGAAAAATATTTCTTTCTTACCTTTATCTGTGTTGTATTAATCTTTTTGATGATCTAAAGTAAAATTATTCATTCTAGAACATAAGTACTTGGGAAATTTTTTGTCAGGTCTTTTTCTCAGTCTTTACTAGGGAACAGTGCTGTTCATTCAGTAGTAGTATAATGTAAGCTGCACATGTAATTTTAAATTGTCCAGTAGGCACCTTAAAAAAGGAAAAAGGAACTGATCAATTAATAAAATATTTAACCCAGTATCAGCAAAATATTATTCATTGCATAATTAATATAAAATTATGAGATATCTTACCTTTATTTTCTTATAGTAGGTTTTTGAAATTCAATGTCTATTTTTACTTATAGCACATCTCGATTCAAACTAATCACCTTTCCTGTACATTGTTAGAGCTTGGAGTTGAGGCCACTGTCTGGCCAGTGAACTCACAAGTGTAGGTCATGCTACATGAGGAGGAGCAAGTCTTTTGCTAACAGCACAGGGGGCTCTGGCCAAATCAGTGACTGTGATAGTAATTCTTGCTACGTGTGTGTGTGTGTGTGTGTGTGTGTATAAATACATATAAAAATAAAATTAAAAATTAAATAAAAATATTTAGAAAGGCAGACTAGTCCCTTTTCATGGGCTCCATAGCCCACGTGTCTGGTGGCTACCATATTGGACAGCACAGTTGTAGAGTTACATCTTGAGTTTTTAAAAGACAAGGCTTTAGTCAAATTTATATCTAGTTAAAATTATCCTTTAGGGGCCCCTGGGTGGCACAGTCAGCTTAGCGGCTGACTCTAGGTTTGGGCACAGGTCGTGATTTCAGGCTCCTGAGATTGAGCTGCCTGTCGGGCTCCAATTCATCACGAAGTCTGCTTCAGATTCTCTCTCCCTCTGCCCTTCCTGCTAGTGCTCTCTCTCTCTCTCTCTCTCAAATAAATAAATAAATCTTAAAAAAAAATATTATCCTTTAAAATCCAATAGAAAGATGCCATGTCGAAGCTAATTCACCATCTTTGAGTGGGTCTCAAACTGCCTGTTTTTCCTTCATTGTTGGAATAAATAACATTTTCTTTGGTTAGACATCAGATAAAGCAATTAGCCAATGTTTAGGGGATGTTTTGTATGAAAAATACATATCTTTAATCTGTAAAATCAAAACCTGTAACAGCAGATGAGTAACATCTTCCATCTTACTCTAGGGTATATGCAGGATATGCTGGATAGAATTTTAATCTTATTGTATGTTTCTTTTTTCCTTTCTTTTTAAAGCATGGCTGGTTTAATTTGAATGTGATAACCTGAATGATGTAACTCCACTATCTCCTGCATAAAATAGGGCAGTTAAAAAAAGGTTATATGTATACATATAGATGTACCTATGACTTTTCGTTAATTAGGATATTTAAAGGTTACCTCCATTTTGAGGGTTAATTAATGTTTCTTCATGTATATATTTGCCAAGTAGGATAAATCAAGAACCATATGCTACCTAATATGAACTTAGGTCAGATTTTACTACCAAATTGGCTTGCTTTAAGCTTTTTTAGTGTTTGGAATGTGGATAAGGTACCATTGATCTTTGAATGTGGTCACACATGGGGTTGTTGTGAGGGATAGGGCTCCTTGAGCAATACCTGCTGTAATTGTATATGTTAGCTATTATTTTGGTTTCTAGATCTGAGGTAGCTGTTTTACAGTCCTACTCACTAACTTCTTCTTTTTTATTTTTTTTATAGTACTTACCTCTTCCTTTTTAAAAGAAATCAACTTTACTTTCTTGACATCCAGTGCTAACAGTACATGTTATTGGCTACTTTTTAAAGACGAAAATCCTCCCTCTGCTGAAAAGCCCTCATCTTGGTTGTAGTAAAATTTAAAGTTCCTGTCTTTGCTGACCAGGCAATCGCATCTTCTTAATGAGGCCTTGCCTGGCAACCATTCCACTCTGAGTGGAGGCTTCCCCTCTTTCCTGTCTCCTCTTTTCTTTTTCCACAGCGCTTATCACCTTTAAAACTACCATGACATTAATTTTTTAAAATTATTGTTTAATGATTATTTTCCTCTTCTAAAGTGAAAGCTGTCTGAGGGCAGGAATCTTTTTATGTTGTGTTCATCACAATATATCTGAAAGAACCAAGAGTAATGCTGGGTTTCAGTTGGTACAGCTACTACAGAACACAGTGTGGAGGTGCCTCAAAAAACTAAGAACTACCATCTGATCCAGTAATCTGACTTCTGGGTATATATATCTAAAGAAATTGGAATCAGGATCTTGAAGAGCTATCGGCACTCCTACATTCTTCTCAGAAGTATTCACAGTAGCCAAGACATGAAAGCAACCCACGTGTCCATCGACATGTGAATGCATCAAGAAAATGCAGTATTTCCATACCTTAAAAAAGAAGGAAGTCCCATCATTTGTGACAACATGGATGAACCTAAAGGACATTATCCTAAGTAAAATAAGCTAGCCAGAAGCACAAATACTACATGATCTCGCTTCTGTGAGGAATCCAAAAAGTCAAACTCCTAGAAGCAGAGAATAGAATGGTGGTTACTAGGAATTGGGAGGAAGAGGAAACTGAGGTTTTGGTCAAAAGGTATAAACTTAAATTATGCAAGAGGAATAAATCCTAGGGATCTACTGTACCGCACAGTATCTAGAGTTAGCAATAATGTATTTTATACTTAAAAATTTGCTAAGAGGTATGTTCGGTGTTCTAATCACACAAAAAAATAAGGAGGGCAGGAAGAAACTTCTGAAGGTGTTGGATATATTTATGGCATTGAGTACTTACTTCCAAACTCATCAAGTTGTACAGCATTTTGTATATCAGTTATTCCTTTAAAAATTGTTGTTGTTTGATGATAGGCATTTAGAAGGAGCTCATAAATATTTATTGACTAAATATTTCTTGAATGCATGGAGAAACTGCACTTTTTCCCTACTCCTGGAAATTTGCCTTTAGGAATTTTCTGGGGGTGGGCGCCTGGGTGGCTCAGTTGGTTAAGCGACTGCCTTCGGCTCAGGTCATGATCCTGGAGTCCCGGGATCGAGTTCCACATCGGGCTCCCTGCTCAGCAGGGAAGTCTGCTTCTCCCTCTGACCCTCTTCCCTCTCGTGCTATCTCTCATTCTCTCTCTCTCTCTCAAATAAATAAATAAAATCTTTATTAAAAGGAATTTTCTGGGGGCAGGGAATATTTAAAGCAAGAGAAAACAAAGATCTTCAGTTGTATATATAATAATATATTTTGATAATTTGAATTAGTTGAAAATAGTTCATCAAACTGATATGTATCTACCTATATGAAAGATAACATGTAAATATGAGGTTTCCAAAATACAGAGTTTATTATTGTGGTCAAGTAATTTATCTTTTGGCTATTTATATGTGTATTTTTCCATTTGGGTCATAAAAATAATGTTGGTAATCAGTTAGAGAAATATATTTATAAGATACTTCTTTCATTCTTATGACATATAGAGATACACATTGTATTTTGGTATCTTAAAATTAGTATGAATCAAACAGACCTCGGTAGTTTTTAAGAAATAATTTATATGTAGCAAAGTATAGATTGCCTTTCAATTTAGTAGACATTTTCTAGTTGTAGTTTTTAGAGTTTTATTTTTAAGACATTTACAATAAATGTCTTTAAAATAGTACAAAAATGTAATCAAAGACATACTAAGAAGTGGTGTATGCTACCTTAGAATACATTAAAAAGAGTTGTTATAAGTGGTTTTTCCAAAACGGTGAATGGTATGGTATGTGATTATATCTCAAAAGCTGTAAAAAATGTAAAAAAATAATTTTTTCTAATTAAAAAAAATAAATGGTTTTTCCAAAGTAGAATAGGTAACTTTATGTGATAATTTAAGCAAAGTTTTTCTTGGAAGTCTGTTTACAAGTGTTTGGTTTATTTTATGCCTTTATATATCAACACATGATATATATGACTATTTTAGTAATCATTTTCATGAGAACAGGAAGAACTATAAGTTTGGGTTTATTTCTTTCTCTTTCCACTGCCGTTTTCCAAATTCAAGTGTTCGTGCTTCATGCTCATTAGACAGTTACTGCAGTCACTTTCTAACTGGTCTTTTTGCCTTTTCGTTTTTATTATTCAACCCATTCTATACACCATAGGACAATAAACCTTTCTGAAGGAAGCGTTAAAATTCTGAACAAAGGCCTTCGCCTAACAAGATAAAGGCCAGGTCCTATTTTTATCTGGCTCCTACTTATGCCAGCATCATATTCCATTTGTTTCACCCTCAAAGACGTTAACCGCACATTTCATATGCTGCCTCACGGGTTGTACCATCTTGATCACAGGTGTCTTGTGATCCCTGCTCATTTTCTTTTACTAAAACACTACCTGTTCTGTGATTTGAATAATCACCCTGAAGTGCCCTCTTCTATTCTCCCTTAGTAGTTGATGAGTAACATTCACACTGCATTTATTTTATTCATCTGTTCTGCAAGATTGTAAACTTCCAAAGGGAAGGGATCATATCTTTTATAAATCTTGATTTGTAAAGCACCCAGCTTCAAGCCTTACATGTATAGGGTGATTAATCAAAATGTTGATGAGTCAGCAACTCCAGGGTATATCCTGGAGCTTTAGAAACAATTAAGAGAAGTATACAAATTCATCCTGTACCCTGTTGCACAAGTTACTTAAGCTTAGGGTGCAACAATTTTTACATGTGGTTTGAAGATTTTACATGCGGTTAGAAATTTGTAGGTTCCAAAGTGTGATCAAAGCATTTGTGATAGTTCTCAAACTGTGTTTTGTGGACTATATAAGTTTCTTTGTCTTCATGTAAAATATATAGAATGTTGTTTTAATGTTCCTTACCTGACTAATGACAAGATTGATTTAATATGTTAGCTAAATGTTTACTGTAATAAGTCTCTTTACAATTCATCTGAAACAAGAAAGAAAATAGAAGATGCCTTTGGTGAAAGTAATAAATTACCTGTGTGAATGCAACAATTTGAGAGATGAATGAATTTGAAAGTTTTGTTAACAACTTTCCAAAACTGATCCTTAATTCATCATATTGAATTGCATGGAGTAAAATACATTTTTTGAAGGGCATCATCTCACAGATTTCCATAAATTTCTCAAAGGTGACCCCATCCCTGTCAATTCTATTTCCTAGGGGTATTTAAAATTAAATAGCTCACCAGGCTAGTGGACGTTCTAAATGGGACTAAAATCAGGATAATGAATTTTTTTTTTTTTAATTGGGGTATAGTTCTGGTGCTAAGAACAGCATCTACGAATGGAATAAGTTTCTGATTTTCAGAGATTTTTTTTTTTCTCTCAGAAACAAAATCTGGATATCATGTATATCTGGGTTATAGCTGTGGAATTAGTTCAAAGAAAGAGATAGGTTGAGGTTCAGGGAGGAAACAGTTTTATAGAACCAGCATCTTGAACCATGAATACAGTCATCATCTGTAGACCCTGAAAATGTGGGCCCATATTGTCTTGTGTGTTTAAATGCTCAGATGTTGGTGACACAAATTGGTAACAGAGACTGAATTTGTAAGGAGGCGGCAATGATTATGTTTCTAAGGCTTCCTTACTCATGACAAAATGTGATGTGCAATCTGGATACTATTCTTTTGGCAACTAAATAGGTTTGAGAAGTTAACCTTAGAGGCCATCCAGATATATTTTAAGGGGTTATACAGAGCCCTTATTTATTACCTAGGTCATAATAGAAAATATTTAGCCTTTTTTTTTTTATTGGTGGCTAAAAATTTGACCCTTTGGTTTTATTTTATATTACAGACAAAAATTCTGAAAGAAAGTCTGAGTGTTTTCCCTAATAGAAATGGATATAACCTGAACCTGACAGTGAATGTTATTAATGTGACTTTGAGAAGTGTATTAAAAATTTGTGCACGGAGTTGGTATTAATACTGAGTTCATGCTAATTTGCTATTTTCACAGTAATTTCAGTAAATAAGAAATGGATAAATAACACTTTCATTTTATTTAAGTACTTCCATGGGTTTCTGTTAAGGGTGAATAGTATTTGTTGGAAAGTTACATACAATTTAAACCTAGTCTGGTGACCACAGATTTTTATATATATATATATATATATATATATATATATATATATATAAAAATATATACACACACATATATATATATATATATATAAAACCAAAGGATATACAATTGACCTTTGAACAACACGGAGGTTAAGGGTACCAATCAAAAAGGGCAAAATCAAAAATCTGTGTGCAATTTTGACTTCCCGAATACTTAACTAATAGCCTGCTGTTTACTGGAAGCCTTCCTGATAACATGAACAGCTATATGTACTATATACTGTAGTCTTATAATAATAATACTTTTTTCTTAATTTATTTTGTATTTCTAGGCTACATGGTTCATCTCTTTTTTCAAATTGTTGCACATCTCCAAAAAATTTTCCAATATATTTATTGAAAGATACTGGAGCTACACAGTACAAACTCGTGTTGTTCAAGGGTCAATTGCATTTCTTTTACCCCTTGTGTAGATGCCAAGAGTAGTCCTGTAATGGCCACAGTTTAATACAGTGACATGAAAAATGCTGGTTAGAGTCATAAGATTGATGTTTGAACTATACCTCACCAAACAGACTGTTTAACCTGAGCCTCAGTTTCCTAATCTGTAAAATGGAGACATAACCACATCAAAGGAATATTATGCAAAGTAAATGAGGAAATAGTTTGTTGTCACCAGTGTCATTTGTAGAAAGATAATGTTTTATTGACAATATTTTAATTCTGTATATTCCAAACGAATTAAAATAGGTTTTTGGATGACTACTGTTTTACTCAGTAGCACACCCTTCTAAATCAGGACCTCTCTTCCACACATTATGCATTTTTCTTTTTTCTTTTTTTTGCTTCTGTTTCACTTGAAGAGTTTTCACAAACCCTGCTCCACGCTTTTGAACTCCTTTCAAGTTTGAACCAGTTACCATCTGCCACCTACTGACCCAGTTCTCTCTACTTCCTTCAGCTGTGTTCTCCCCATACACACTTGCTTATTTTTGTTGGGTGATTAAATTGGCCTCCATTTGATTTTTCCAAAGATCTAGATTAATACAGGGTTACAAACAGCAACTTCCAAATGTGTTTGAACTATAAAGTGCAAGGTACAGAGGAGCCAGTAAGTAATAATACTCTTTTTTTTTTTTTTCCACCTAAGGAAGACAGTTGTCAGAGAAAACAACTGGTAAAACCCCGAACGGACTTGCTTTTTCTTTCATTGTATAGTACTTAGAGGTTTTTAAAGTGATTTCTGCCTACATATCCAGGTTAAAAAAGTTTTCAGTATAAACTAGGAGTTTGTAAAGTGACTCACCATATATGCAAGTACTTCAAAATGCATGCCCTTAACTATTATTTGAATTTTTATAGGTTTGTATTTTTGCTGACTGCAAGAAAATAAAAGGCCTGGTGCCAGTTTTTACTGGGTCAAGATTTATTTTAACGAATCAACATTTCATCAGCATTTTGATGCTTACAAAAGTCCTAGAGATTTTCCTGCAAAAAGACTTGACAGGCTTTATTCCAGTAAGGAAAATTCAGGGTGCTTATGCCATGGTAGTAACAAAAGCAATATATTTGGTGAATTTGTTTATAGAAATTTCCAGAAGCCAGACTATCCTAGAGATGTATTTTTGTTTAAAGAGGAAAGGACGAGTGTTTATATTTGTACAGCTCCAGGTACAGAAAATTTGACCTGTAATTTAAAAACAGACTGTTAGTCTTTCATGAAATGATCAGCAGCTGGGTTGACCAAGGCAATTGGTCTCACACTGTGGAGGCTTCATTCAGTAGTGGTTTGTGCAATGCATTATAGGGGCACACTGGCCTGGATTTGAATCCCAGGTCTACCCCTTACCTGTTGTATGACTTTGGGCAAGTCACTCCACTGCTCTGAGCCTTAGTTTCTTCATCTGTAAAGTTGAATAGCATCTATTTTATAGATAATGATTAAGTGAGATCATATCTGACTTAGTGTGATTGTAAAAAAACACATTTACTTGCCATCTAGTTAATAAAAGTTAATTATAATGGCTGGGAATTAACCCTCCAAATTGTAGTTTTAAAAAATTTGCGTTTCTAAAGAGTACACTTTTAAGGCACCTGAGTGGCTCAGTCAGTTAAGTGGCTGACTCTTCATTTTGGCTCAGGTCATGATCTCAGAGTCCTGAGATTGAGCCCCTTATGGGGCTCCGGCTTACTGTGGAGTCTCTGCTTGAGATTTTCTGCCTCTCCCCTTGCCTTCCTCCCCCTGCCCCCGGCGCTGTCTCTCTCTCTCTCTGTCTGTCTCAAATAAATAAATAAATAAAATCTTTTTAAAAAGGAGTACACTTACCACGATGAGCACTGAGTAATGTATAGAATTGTTGAATCACTATGTTGTACACCTGAAACTAATATAACACTATGTTAGCTATACTGGAATTAAAAAATTTAGTTAAAAAAACTTGCATTCCATGTTGAGAGTCATTAAAGTATAGAAATATATTTGAGATTTCTTTAAAATCTTTAGGAAACCACATTAGAATCAAAGCAGTGTTTATAACTAATAGATTGAATTTGACAAGGATTGAGACACTGGTGGGGTGTTTTGAACAGTGTGAATCCTGACTCTGCCACCTACTTTGTTGACTTTGGACTAATCATCTCACCTCCTAAGGCTCAGTTTTCTCATCTGTAAAATGGGGATAACTTAATAGGATTGGTTTTGAGAATTGAAAGAATGAAACCATAGAAAGCACTTAATGTAGTTCCTGGCACAGTAAGTTTTGGTTATTCTTGTTAGTCCATAGATACCCTTTTGGACATGGCCTTGGGTACTTGTGAGAAATATAGCCTGAATTTTTTTGATGTAATAGTTAATGTTGGAATTTTGGAATTAATACTTTTTTTCCCCATTTGTATAATGTTTATCTAGTTGACTTCAATGAAGATAAAATACTAAAATATTTTGAATCTTCTATAGTCAAATAGCACTTAATTTATATTTGGAAAAGACCTTTTTACCTATCATCTGCTATGGTCTGAATGTTTATTTTGCCCTCAAAATTCATATGTTGCAATCCTAACCCCAAAGGAGGGGGAACCACTGGGAGGTGATTAGATCATGAAGGTGGAGTTCTCACAGTGGGATGAGTTTGCATATAAAAGAGGCCTTGCAGAGAGCCCCTTCCCCTTTCTGCTGTTTTTGGTATAGCTAGATTCTCCCTGGATACCATGCCTGCATGTACCAGGATCCTAGACTTACCAGCCACCCAAACTGTGAGAAAGAAATTGTTGTTGTTTATAAGCCACCCAGTCCATGGTATTCGTTATAGCAGCCTGAATGGACCAGGACAACATCCGTTTTTTTTTGAACCATTTTATGGCTCCATACTTTTAATCCGGTCTTTATCCATGTTTCTGCTTTCCTTCCTGTGTCATTGCCTGAGAGTGACCCAAAGGAGAAGCAGGGGGAGTGGGAGGAGGCAGGATTGTCAGTAGATGGTCAGCCTTACCATGATCAGATGTACTCTCAGGACTAAAGTCCTCAGCTAAATGGATTCATGAATACTTTTTGAAGTATTACCAATAGAATAATTTTCATTGCTTTTTCACTATTGTAGAACATGCTGAGAAGATTGTAAAGGAAATCTCTACTTTTCCCACCATCCTTCAATAATTTTTTTTCAGAGCCATAATTCATCCAGTAATTTTTCGAAGTGACAGCTAATAGAAGATTGGCAATTAAGTAGTTACCATATATTATAGGCATTATATTAAGTATAGAGTTAAGTTAGTGCCCATTATGTTTAAAGGAAGTTATTTAATAGTCTAGGGATTTTACATTTGTAGGAATTTTCTAAGTTTATAAGACTTCAGTGAGGAAACACTATAGTTTTGTAGGTTCTTACAGTGAGAACTTGAAGAGTTAGAGTTTTGGATAGACAAAGCTTTGGCTTTGTTACTGACTAATGGTTTGGCTTTGACTTAAAAACCAAAACCTGATGACTCTTAGCCCTTGGACTCAAACCATTACTGAGTCACGAGACCCCCCTTCCCTGTAAATCTAGAATTACTTCACAGGTGAAGGGGAGCATCTGAGTTGAATGAAGTTGTCCCCTAACTGCCTTCCAGTGTGTGGACACACACAAAGAAAGTGTTAATTATTTATGTTAAAAATTCATCATGTCCTGATTTTCTGTGGCCCTGAGACCTCCCACATCCCTCGTTACCACCTGACTTCCTCTCTCTCCCCTTCCCTTTCTTCCTTCCTTTGGATAAGTACTGATAGTTCTGCAGAACCTGGTGAGGCAGATAGTGGTTTAGAGCACAATTTACTATTTAAATTATTTCAAAGCTCTATATTTGGATTGCCTTTGCTTTGGTCATATGTTTCTTTTCAACTCTTAATTAAGAACACACTGTTTATAAATTAATTCCTGTGAGAAAATATGACTCATATTGAGAGATCTTGTTTTATTGTCACATGATATGTTCTGTACGCATGCAGTATAAAAAAGGGGGAAAACACCTGACATCCATCTTCATTTTAGTTTGATTAACACATTGCAGGAAACTGACTTTAAAAAATTTTTTCTGTTAATTAAAATATAAGTAATTAAAGACCTTACTAAAATAACTTAAACAGTGAGGGATAAATATCCTACCCAACATGAAGTTTAGAGTACAGGTAGCTAATTAATTGCCATAATGGTATTATCAGGAACCCACAGGCTATTTTCTATTTTTCTACTCTGTTGTCTTGAGTGTTTTGTCAATCTTTGGTTACAAGGTAGACATTTTTCCATGCTACTTCTTTTTTAAGTGAGGAAACATTTCCTAGTAAACTTCATTGGCCATAATTGCATCATATGCCTGCGCCTAAACCCCTGATTGGCAGAGTAAACATTAGTTGTCATAGTGGCTGGAGCTAATCAGTTTTCACCTCTTAAGACTTCTGCCAGCAAGTGAGAAGGGGAAGGTGTGTCTTTGAGAGGGCTACCACAGTGGACGACACAGCTAGGGAAGGTCACAGTTTTGTTAATTTCTGCAAGCCTCCTTATGGGATCACAAAATATAGACAGGCATGCCTTGATTCATTCGATATATGTTTATTGAGTATCTAGTGTATTCCAGTTATTCTCTCTTAAGGATAGGGCAGTGACCAAAAAGGGGGAAAACTACTGCCCCCTTGACGCTTACGTTTTATTGGTGAAATAGACAAACAGTATACAACAATTCAACGTCATGGTGTCTGACGAACCGTGCTAAGTAAAAACTGGAGCAAAGAAGGGAGCATGGAAGGTTTTGGGCAGGGGTGTATGGAATTTTAGATTATGTCCAGGGAACGTGTCATCCAGAAGATGATTTAAGTAAAGGATGAATTGATGTGATACAGCTCTCTGGGGAGAAGAGTATTCTAGTCAAAGCCCCTGTGGGTGAATGAGGGAGAGTCACAGGAAGTGAGGTCAGAGTGGGGAGCCACTAGACAGTCTTGAGCAAAGGGGTGACACAATAAAATGTGTTTGCAGAATCACTTTGGCAGTTGTATTAAGTAGACCAAAGGGCATTAGAAACAGAAGCGGGAAAACCAGTCAGGAAGCTATTGTAATAATCCCAGAGAGACGATGGTGATTTGAATGGGGGCAGTGAGAAGTAGTTGGATTCTAGGTATTTCCAAGGCGAAGCCTACAGAATTTGCTGACAAATTGGATGTGGCCGGTGAGAAGAGGAGAGGCATCTAGGATGGCAGCCAGGTTTTTAGAATGGAGTTGATATTAGCTGAGATTAGGAAGAACAGGGACTCGGTTATTGACATGTTAAATCTGAGATGTCAAATAAACAATTTATAGATGTCAGATGGAGATGTCAAGTAAAAATTGGATATATACATATTTATTGAAGATGGATCAATATATGTTTTTTAAAAGGATGACATTGGTCATTAATAATAGGGAATGTCTTTTAAAAGAATATAAATTTTTTAAAAAACAACAAGGGGAGAATAGGAAACAAAGTCTATAAGGGGAGGGATATTTGATGTTCCGTTGAACAAATACAGGGAAATATTGGAAGTAATTTTAAAATAGACTAATGAGGGGCACCTGGCTGGCTCAGTCGTTAAACGTCTGCCTTTGGCTCAGGTCATGATCCCAGGGTCCTGGGATAGAGCCCCCACATCGGGCTCCCTGCTCTGCAGGAAGCCTGCTTCTCCCTCTCCCACTCCCCCTGCTTGTGTTCCCTCTCTAGCTGTGTCTCTCTCTGTCAAATAAATAAAATCTTTAAAAAAAAATAGACTAATGAAAAACATTTATGCACTGAGCATTTATTTAGTGCCTACTATATTCTAGTTTCAGAAATTGCATAAGAAATTATTCTTTTTTTAAATATATTTATTCTTTCAATCAATACTTCATTCCTGAAGCCCCAGCCTTTTCAAAAATATACATGAAAAGTGAAATGCACCGCAAGGACCAACGGTGTGGATTTAGTTTTTGTTCATTCCTTCTATAACATGATGCAACAATTCCTCTAAAGGACGTCGGTTGTTCACCAAGAGACTATCGTCCTCACCCCAGATTCCTCAGTATTGTGCAGCCTAGAGTTAAGGCTAAGGCATAATATTCAGTAATGATCCAAGCCAGGAAAAGGAATTGCTATTCTGTTACACACACACACACACACACACACACACACACACACACACACACACATGTTACCAGGATGAGTGGCTTTTCTTTTGAAGAATTAGTCCAAGATGCCTTTTAATCAGATTATTATATTTGTTTGCATTTAACAAGGATGTAGCACATAGGTAAGATTTTCAATCTGTGTGTATCACATAAAATGCTGAGAAGCACCTTATAAAGTACCTTTTATATTATAGGTACTCAATAAATATTTAGATAGAAAATTTGATTTAGAACATCATTAACATTTCTAACTTTTTTTTAAAGATTTTATTTATTTATTTGACAAAGAGGGTGAGAGAGGGGGAATGTTAGAGGGAGAGGGAGAAGCAGGCTCCCTGCCAAGCAGGGAGCCCGATGCGGGGCTCAATCCCAGGACGCTGGGATCTTGACCTGAGCCAAAGGCAGACGCTTAACCATCTGAGCCACCCAGGCGCCCCTCTAACTTATTTTTAAACTTTTAAAAATACTACGCTGCGTGAACTAAGTGTTGCTTGATAATATGTGCCTTACCTATAATGCAAGGTTGTTGAGAAAATTGAATTGTCGTGGGTTTTGTCAGATAAAAAGTATTGTATAATGAATATAAGGAATTGTTTATTGGGCAAAGAAATTTTGTTCTTTAATATGGGTTAGGCTTTTCTCATCATACTTTTGGCCAGTCAGGATGAGTATATGACCACTAGCCTATATGACCAATGAGGGGAAATGCTTACAATTAGAGGGGAAATATTGTTTAGTCGGAACCTGAAGTATATTGAATTACTTCAGTTTGCCTATTTCTCCTGTTAAGTAATTTTTGCAAAATGACCATCTCCCATGAGAGAGTTCTGCAAATTTACAGTAATTAAGCAAGCATTTATGCTAGTTTTGAGACCAAATTGATGGTAGATATGAATTAGCCTCATTCTTTGGTTGACCAAGCTCTAGGTTTCTATCTACAAGTCTACCTCCCAGTGGAGTGTATCACTTTGTATACTCCTTTGCTTTTGTTTTTGAAGAGGAGATTTAGGAAAATCTGTTACACCCAGCGATTAGCATTTGTTCATGTGTGTGAATTAGGATGCTTACCTAAAAAATATTCTTGTCAAAGTAAAACTCTGTTTTGCTATAATGGGGCAGCTTATTTTTTATTATGCAAACAGGAATGTATTTATATTATAAAGCATAATACTAAAATGATCTACCAAGAACCCACCAATCCACCAGTCCAACATGGAACTAGAACTTTACTGATAAAGTATGCATCTACCAGCATAGGCCTCTTCTTGCTTCTGGTGCTGCCCTTACTGCCCGTCCTGATCCCCCAGTCACTCTTCAATTTTGTGTTTATCATTTACTTTTTAAAAATTCTGCTTTTATCATATGGGTCTTTAAGTAATATACTGTTTAATTTTACTTTTTTGTAAAGTTTTATAAAAATGGTAGCATTCTGCATAACGTCTTCTGAGACTTGCTTTTGTTGTTCATTGTGGTTTTTTTGAAATTTATTATCGTCTGTAGTTTGTAGTTCATTTATTTCACTGCTGAGTAGTACTTCATTGTATGAATTTATTTATTATCCCATTAGTAGACCTCTGGATTGTTGTTGCTGTTGGGTATTTTTGTTTGCTTGTTTTGTTTTTGGTATCTCTATATTGAGGTTGGTGTCTATCTGTAGGTTGATACCGATATATGTTTGCTATTACAAGCATTGCTAATGTCTGCGTTCTTTTATATGTGTTCTAGTGCACACGTGTAAGACTCTAGAATATATACCTAAGAGTAGAGTGTAGAGAATTATGAGTATTATATGAGTATATTAATCAATTATACAAATGAATGCAAATTGTTTTCCAAAGTCATTGGACCAGTTTATATACCACCAGTAACAACACAGAAGCTCCCAGTGAACCAAATCATTGCCAAAACTTGGAAACCTCAGGCTACTTAACTTTTCCCAATATAGTAGCTACAAAACAATATCTTATTGTGTCTTCATTTGCTTTTCTGTGATTGCTGATGAGGTTGAACATCTTTTCATGTGATTACTCACCATTGGTATTTTTTGTTCATGAATTGCTTGTTTATGTCTTTTGTCCATTATATACTTAAAAAACTATGCATTAAATATATTTATTTTTTAAATTTTTAAAATTTTAAATAACACAATAAAGAGGAAAAATTTTCCCCTGAAGATTTGATGTGATGCCTCATCACCCCTGAATAAATGAGTGTATATTTCCTACAAACAAGGACATTGTCCTATAAGCCACAATAAAGCCATCAAAATCAGGAAATTAACATTGATGCATTACTACCATCTAATCCTCAGATCTCATTCAATTTTTACAAGTAGTCCCAATAATGTCCTTTATAGCAAAAGGATCTAGTTTAGAAGCACAGCTTGCATTTTACTTGTCACATCTTTTCAGTCTCCTTCAACCTGGTGGAACAGTTCTTCAATCTTTGTTTGACTTTCAAGACCTTGGCACTTTTCAAGACTCTACTGTATAAGCCACTTATTTTATAAAATGTCTCTTCCTTTAGGTTCTTCTGCTGTTTCCTAATGATTACATGCAGTTATGAATATTTGGCAGGAATATCACAGACATTACGCTGTGTCTTCTGTCTTCTCTTTGTATCTTGTCAGGTGACACACGATTTTCATTTTGACCCATTACTATTTATGTTAACTTGATTACTTGATTAAGATGGTATCTGCCATGTTTCTCTACTGTGAAATTACTGATTTTCCCTCTGTGTTTAATACTTATTTTGTGCAGAGGTACTTTAAAACTATGTGACTATCTCCTTCCTCATCAAACTTTCACTTAATTAATTTATATCAGTATGAGTTCATGATTCTGTCTTTTATTCAATGAGCTATCATCAGTAACTATTGTTACTTATTTTGATGCTCACCTTGCCCCGATTTAGCCAGTGGGATTCCTTTAAAGTTGACTTCTGTGTTCTTTTGACATGTCATTCATCAGTCATGCTGCTACTTCCAATTTCATTCCTACACTATTGAGTTATTCACATTTTCTCCCTCCTCTCTTCTTTTTTTTTTTTAATATCCCCTTCTCTTAACAGTAAGAAACTGGCCTATCATTAGCCTAAATTTATTTACTTAATTTGACCAGTTCCACTGTATGTACTCAGTCTGCCATATCCATTGCACCCTCCTGCCCAAATTCTATTTAAGCTTTGAAGACCCTTCATGTGGAAGCCCCTTTCACCCTGTTTGGATTCCTACATTCCTACACATACAGCACAGTGCATCTTTTTATGGGCAACCTCCTCCTCCTGATTAGTCATTGACATCTGCTGTTAGATTAGGGCTCTGCAGGTCCTGCTCAACCCACAGCACTCTACCAAAGCTTGGACTCTGACTGCCACGCCTCACTGTTCCCTCCCTTCTTACACGGGTACCTGCCTCATCCTGCTCAGGCCCTCACAGCCCTAATCAGGGATACTTTTTTGTATTTTGCCTATTTTTATTTTTATTTTAAAGATTTTATTTATTTGAGAGAGAGGGAGAGAGTCTGCCTGAGCATGAGCAGGGGGAGGAGCAGCAGGAGAGGGAGAGAATCTCAAGCAAAGTCTCCGCTGAGCATGGAGCCCTACACAGGGGGGCTCGATCTCATGACTCTGAGTTCATGACCTGAGCTGAAGTCAAGAGTTGGAGGGTTAACCGACTGAGCCACCCAGGCACCCCTGCATTTTGCCTATTTTTAAATAAAATACCATAGGATACATACACGCGCATACACACACATAATTCTGGGTACTGTAATTTTTTTTGGCAGTGTGCTTTGTGGTATTGTAGTTAATCTTTTTTTTATTTTTCCTTGTATTTGTTGAGGAATGGAAGTTTTTAATTATAATGTAGTTGAATTTATTGATCATATGCTTTATAGTTAACCCTATTCTGTGTCTTAAGTTTTAAGCCTTCCATACTCTGAGTTGATGAAGATAGTCTCTTAGGTTTTATTTAAAAATATTAAAGACTTGTCTTCTCAACTTAAAATTTTAATCCTTCTGGAATTTATTTTTTACATATTATATAGGAGGGGTCCAATTTCTTTTTTCCCCCAAACGAATAACCAGTTCTTTCAGCACTGTTGAATGATTCCTCCTTCTTTCAGTGACCTGCAACGTTGTGACTTTTGTCAAATACTGTTTTTGTTATATGCGAAGGTCTGTTTCTTCTCCAGCAGTCAGTTTGTCTCTTTTCTGGAAGCACACTAACTTCTTTAGTACAGCTTTATAATAAATCTCAGTATAGGCAGCGCAAGTTCCCTACTGTATTCTGTTTCTGGTTGGAAGGCTTGTCTGTTTGGGCTTTTGCTGCTCCATTGTAAATTTTAGAATCAACTTATAAAACCTTTTGAATTTTGACTGGCATTGCATTAAAATCAGTTGAATTTGGGAGAAAATTGTCATTTTATGATGCTGAGTCTTTATCATGAATATGGTATGTCCTCTTGTTTATTTAGGTTGTATTTAATGTCTTCTGATAAATTTTCAAGCTAACTTTTATTCTTTAGGTACATTTTTGTTGGATATTTTTAAAATTTTATTTTCTTGTTTGTAACTGGTGAGTAAAAATGCAGTTGATTTGTTTTAAGTGTGGTTTTGTTTTTTAAAGATTTTATTCATTTATTTGACAGAGAAAGAGAGAGAGCACAGACAGGGGGAGGGGCAGAGGGAGAGGGAGAAGCAGGCTTCCCACTAAGCAGGGAGCCAGATGTGGGGCTCCATCCCAGGACCCCGGGATCATGACCTGAGCCAAAGGCAGACACTTAACCGTCTGAGCCACGTAGGTGCCTGCAGTTGACTTTTTTTTAAAGTGATTTATATTTACCCACAATGAACTGAACAGTAACATACCTGTTTAGATAAATGTTAGACATGCTCAAAAGCAAATAAACAAGATTAGAAGTCCAGATATTTACTCTGAAATTATTTTTGATATTTTAATAAGTCCTAGTTTAACAATCATCTTTTTTTTTTTTTTTTTTAATATGGAACACTTCACGAATTTGTGTGTCATCCTTATTCAGGGGCCATGCTATTCTTCTCTATATCGTTCCAATTTTAGTATATGTGCTGTCTAAATGAGCACAATGATCATCTTTTTAAATAGATCTATTGAGATACAGTTCACATACAATAAAATTCACCCATTTAAAGTGTTCTTTATAGTCTCGCAGGTATGCAACCATCAACCACCATCTAATTTTTGAACATTTTCATGACCCTAAAAAGAAACCCCATACCCATTATCAGTCACTACCCATTCCTATCCTTCCCCACTCCCAGCCCTTAGGCAGCTATGAATCTATTTTCTGTTTCTGAATTTGCCTGTTCTGGACATTTCACATAAATGGAATCATATAGCACATGTTTTTTTGTGACTGGCTTCTTTCACTCAGTATAATGATTTCCAAGGTTCATCTATGTTGTAGCCTGTATCAATACTTCATCCCTTTTTTTGGCTGGGTAATATTTTCTTGTTGAATATATCACATATTGTGTACCCATTCATCTGTTGATACACACCTAGACTGTTTCCAGTTTTTGGCTATTATGAATAATGGTTATGAGCATGCATATACAGATTTTATATATGGACATAAGTTTTCGTTTCTCTTCTATTTATACCTAGGGGTTAGAATTTCTGGGTCATATGGTAATTCTGTGTTTACCTTTTAAGGAACTGCCAAACTGTTCTCCTTAGCAGTTGTACCGCTTTACCCTTCCTCCAGCCATATATGAGAGGCAAATAGTCATCTTAAAACTACTTTCGCATTCTCCAGAGTAATTGGTATACATTAGGTTTACTTTTAGTTATTATTATTTTCAGTGATGGGAGAAATGGCAATTTATTTTAACATCGGATTCATTTTAAAGCAATTCACGATTCTATGTAGAATATATCCTTTTTATTTTTTATAGTCTTATTGAGGTATAGTTTACATACCATACAGTTCACCCTTTCTAAGCATTCAGTATGATGATTTAGAGTCAGTTTATTTAGATGTGCAACCATCACCACAGCCCAGTTGTAGAACATTTTCATCACTCCAAAGGGTTCTTTCATGCTTGTTGGAATTTCTGTTCCCTTCTCCTGTCCCAGGAGATGATCTGCTTTCTCTCTAATTAATTTTGGCTTTTCTGGACATTTTACACATAAATGGAATCATATAAATATGTCTTTTATATCTAGCTTTCTTCACTAAGCATTATGTTTCTTAGGTTTATCCTTATTGGATGAACTATTAATTTCTTTTTTTTTTTTTTTTGGTTACTACTTTATGCTTATCCCTTTACCAGTTGATGAATATTTGGGTTGTTTACAGTTTTTGGCTATTATGATTGATGCTGCTATGATCATTTACATACAAATGACATATGTTTTCATTTCTCTTGGTTCGATACCCAGGAGTGACACTGCTGGGTCATGTGGTTAAGTATGCTGTTAAGAAACTGCCAAGCTATCTTCCAAAGTGGCTGTGCCATTTTATATTCTCATCAGCAATGTATGAGGGTTGCAGTTTCTCCTTATCCTCCCAAACTTTGAATTTTTCAATTTTAAAAATAATTATAGCTATTCTAGTGAGTTGTGTAGTGGAATCTGATTGTAGTTTTATTTGCATTTCTCTATTAGGTAATGCCGAGGAGCATCTTTTTGTATGTTTACCAAACATTCATGTATCTTTGGTGAAATGTCTTCATAACTTTAGCCATTTAAAAAAATTGTTTTATCTTCTTACTCTTCTGAGGATTTTAATATGTTAGATACCATTTCTTTTTCATGTGTATGATTTGCAAATATTTCCTCTTATTCTGGGGCTTGTCTTTCATCTAAATTATGTCTTTTGAAGAATTTGATGAAGTCCAATTTTTCCATTTTTCTTGTTTGTTTTTTAATGGACTGCACCTTTGTTGTCATATTTAAGAACTCTTTCCTTAACCTAAGGTTACAAGATTTTTTCCTATGCCTCCTAGAAGTTTTGAAGTTTTAGTTCTATAATTCCAGCTATGGTCCATTTTAAGTTATTATTTTTGTATGTTGTGAAAGATTTACACTTGTCTATTTTTGCATGTGATTATTGACCTGTTGCAGCATCATTTGTTGAAATTCAAATGACCATGAATGTGAGAGTTTATTCTGGGCTCTATCCTATTTCATTATCTGTTATGTCTGTCTTTATGCCAATATCACACTGTGTTGGTTATTATAGCTTTATAGTAAGGTTTGAAATTAGGTAGTATAAGTCCTAAAGCTTTAATCTTTTTCAGAATTGTTTTGGATATTCTAAATCTTTATTTAGATTTCATATATACATATATATGATATATAAGATATTATATGTGTGTATACACACATCTTTCATATGTATCTTAGAGTCAATTTCATGTATATCTTAGAATTAAATTCCACCAAAAAAAAAAAGAACATGGGATGTTGATAGATCAATTTGGGGAGACTTGCCATCCTTTTTTTTTTTTTTTTGCTAAGTATATTTTTTTTTATTTTAATTCCAGAATAGTTAACATACGGTGTTATATTAGTTTCAAGTGTACAGTGTAGTGATTCAGCAGTTCCATACAATCACCCCATGCTCATCAGGACGAGGGCGCTCCCTGATCCCCATCACCTATTTCCCCCACCCCCCATCCACCTCCCCTCTGGTAACTGTCCGTTTGTTCTGTATAGTTAAGAGTCTGTTTCTTGGCCTGTCTCTCTGTCTTTCTCTCTCTCTTTTCCTTACTTGTTTGTTTTGTTTCTTAAATTTAACCTTTTCTTTTCCAATTTATGTGTCTTTCTATTTCTAGTCTTATTGCGGTGAGTAAACTCTCTAGTAGAATGTTGAATAGTGGTGTCGAAAGCAGACTTCTTGCCTTCTTACCAGCATTATAGGGCAGTAGGACAGAGCATTCAGTCTTTCACCATTAAGTATGGTGTTAGTTGCAGATGTTTGTCTCAGAAAGGAAGAGTTGTTTTCACACTGAAACAGTCAGTTATGTAATATACCTTATTAATAAAATAAAAGGACAAGAGCCTCATTAAGTATCTCGGTAGACGCAGATAGCAGATAAAAGAAAATCAGGGAAACAGAAACAAAGAGTTTAAACAAAAGAAGAGGTAGAGGGGAAGCTACTTCATGTAAAGTGATGAGTACAAGCTTCTCTGAGGAAATGACATTAAAACTGATATCTAAACAACCTGAAGGTCCTAATCAGGCAAAGTGAACATACAGTGAAGGGTAGTTAGTTCAGCACCTGGGATTGTGCTTGTCTTGTTCACTTTATAATTCCAACACTTAGCACAGTGCCTAGCCCCCTAAAATTTGTTCAGCTTAACAGATAGATAGTTGAATGTCTTGCTTTCTTAGCATCGCATTCATTTTACCGTATCTGTCATTAAATATTATTTGAAATTATATATTTTGATGATCACATAATATTCTACAGAAATATTGCATTTCTATAATTATAACAGTTATTTAAATGCTGTTTTGTTCATAGAAATGCTTCCTGTCTTCATGATCCAAAACATCTGGTAAATTCAGTGCCATTGACTTTGGTTTTAAGACTGATTTTCTCATTTATTAATATAAGACAGTTTTAAGATATTAATAAATCTGTGAGTAGTTTCCTTAATATTATCTTTTGCTAACTTTTATTTAAATATTCTTTTAAATTATCTTTCATGTGATCATGTTGGCTCAAAAGGGTTAAAACAGTGCTTTAAAGAGACCAGCCATTAAAACAAACTATTCTAGAATGTGGCAAAATATAAGACACAAATTGTGGGCTCTAGATATTTTTCTCTTTACATGGAAAATATAGACTCGGGAACTTCATATACCATTGCCAAGTGTTCTGTATTACCTGAATTAAGACCATTGTAGGTGGGTTACACTGGAGAAGTCAGATGTCTGTTCCAGAGAACTGCCAAGGCCCCATCTTTGTTGCAAGTAAAATATACCAGAGTTTGAATTCCACTTTAAGCTTTTACTGGTATTATGATTTGGGGCAACTTAAACTCAGGTTCCTCATCTATAAAGTGGGGTTGATAATAGTCATCTCACAGGGTTGTTTTAAAGATCATGTATATAAAGAGGTTAGTGAAGGGTCTGGTACACACTAAGTGCCCAGAAAACAAGGGCTACTATTAATCACCTTTTAAGTCTCTGGTAGTCATGGGAGTGTTCGTAGGAATGCTGGCTATCAGCGTTCCTTATGCTTCAAGGTTTCATTAGCAGATGCTGACCAGCTTGTTAATAATGTGCCTCTGAAGATGTTTACTGATATTTTTGTGAGGAATTGGTCATTTTCTTCACTGAGTATACTCGGAGTTGTCTGGAGACTGTTTCTTGTCTGCACATGTCCCAAAAAAGATCTGGCCCCAAAGGTGGTATTTTAAAGTACCATTAAGTTAGAACTTTTGACATCAACTTGTAAGTCATTGTAGCATTCATAAATATAGTTATGGTTACTTTCTTTTACCCGCTTTAAAATAAAAGGTAATACTTTTTTTTTTTCAAGAGGAAAGAAATGCAACTGAAAACTAAACAATTGAATTCTGCTTGAATTTCGGTGCTTTAATAGGTAATGTTGACGAGGGGCAAGATAGGGTTGCCAGGGTATAGCTTCTGAGGTTGGGCCCTGGGGATTTAGGAAATCCCTAGGGCCCCCAGCAGATTCTAATAGGAATACCAATACGATTGCAAATGTGGTTATTTTTAAATTCACATATAAATCACTGCCTTCTAGTTATAAATAATCAGAAGTGATTGTTCCCTATTCCTCGTAGAATTCCTGTCAGAATTTATAGTCAAGGCTCAATTTAAACCCAAGATTTGCAATTTTGGGACATGACACTTAACTGGCCTTGCTCATTGTCTGTTTCGCCTCTATAAAATGGAATAATGCCTTCTCTGCTCATTTCTCTGAGTTATGAAGATCAAATGAGGTCATGTCCATGAAAGCGCTTTGTAAAGCACGTAGCTTACTAATTATTACTACAGTTTATCCTGTCAGACCTGCCCCTTTCTCACGACTATTAGGTAGGTCACTGGTGGAGGTGACATGATAGCTCAGAACTCTGTAATGTGCACCACCTCTGAGGAGTCTTTCACTTGTACGAGGAAGCAGACAGTTGTAGACTGTTGGTATTTTTATCCTTTAATTCATTTTATTTATTACCAAAGTAATACATGTTTATTATAAAGAAACTAGGAAATATAAATCAGCAAAAAGGAAAAATAAAAATTACCTTTAAATACAGAAATAATTGCTACATTTATTTTCATATACTTTTGAAACAAATTCAACTGTACTGAACGTAAGACTGTTTCCTGTTTTTATCACTTAATATATGTTATATGGAATGATATACTATAATTTTTTATATATGTTAGTGGCTACATAGTATCCCACCATGTAATATACCAGAATTTATTAAACTTGTGATTTTGACATTTATTGGCTGTTGTCAAGTTTTTTCTTACTATTAGAAATAATGTATATTGTCACATCCTTATATCTAAATACTTGTATATATCCTCATTTTGTTTCTCATTAAGATAAATCCTAGACTTGGAATTGCTACATCAAGGGGCATGCAACATTTTAAGAAATTTAATATTTCATAGCTTTTTTGAGTTATAATTGACATTCAATAAACTGCACATGTTTAGGGTTTACAGTTTGATCAATTTTGAATATATATACACCCATGAAACCATTGCCACAGTTAAGGTAAGGTCCTTTTGTAATTCCTCCTTCCTGTACCTTCCCGCCCCTCGATCCCCAGATAACCACCAAAATGTTTTCTTTCCCTGTGGATTACTTTGCATTTCTCCGGTTTTATGCAAATGGAATTACGCACTATGTATTCCTTTTTGTCTGGCTTCTTGCACTCAGCGTAATTATTTTGAAACTCATCCATGCTGTTGCTTATATCAATCATGCATCCTTTTTTGTTGCTGAGTAGTAAATATTCCATTGTATGGGTATACCATTAATTCATTTACTTACTGGTAGGCATTTGAGTTGTTTCCAGTTTTGGGCTATTTAAAATAAAGCTACTTTGGAGATTGGTGTACAAGTCTGTCTATGGACATAAGGCATTTGATATTTATTACAAATTTTGTGCTAGAAGGTTTTTTTGTAAAGAAAAAGCTTAATATGAAAATCTATTCTTCCTTTTTCCTTTTTAGTTTTCTTCTTCTTTTTTTTTGAAATATACCTTTGGGAGGATTTAGGATTTTTAGATGTAACTTAATTGGATTAATTTGACAAAAACTTGAAATTAACAGAGGTTAACAAGCACATCCTAGCAACAATAAACCTTACTCTGTTTGTTGTCTTGAAACATCTACTTTGATCAAATGTATTGTCTAGAAAGCAAAAGTTACATAGTTTCCTTTAATGAATGATTCATATTTCATAAAACCATATTTCTCTGTTAAATAACTACTTCTGCATTGAACTTGAACAAGAAAAGATACTGGGAAAATTTACAGAACTTCACAAAAGATATTCCAGAATCTGGTTTTCCTTTTCCTCAGGTGCACACTAGACCAAAAGAGGAACAGGGAAATCTAAAGACTCCAGATGACATCAGCGCTACTTTTCAACAGCCTTCTCCATTTCCTTTCTCAGAAGTAGAGACAGACCTCAGAGACAGATGGTGAGAATACTTTTCCTGACTTCTTAAGGCTTAATCATGGTGATTTTAATATATTTTGGAGAATCCTTTCTTAGTGATAAATTAGCTTGTAATCACCAGATTTATGTTTTGTGTTTTATCTGTGCAAATTATTTCATTAGGTGCAGTGTGGTTTAAAACAAAAAAAGTGAATAGTGAATAAGATACAATCTTAAGGAATTTAAGGATGAGTACAGATAAATAAATTTAGTCAAGCAGTAGAAAGAGCTTAAATGCCATAAGAAAGACACAAAAAATATTCTTCAGAATTCGAAGGTGTAGATTACTTCAGGAGAGGGAGATTGGGAAGCTTGAAATCAGAAATAGTGTTTGTGTTGATGATACCTAATTTGTTTTTACCAAAAACCAGAGAAAATGAACAGTTAATATAAAACCTGAAATAGCAGTCTGATTTCAGATAAAAAGTTAATTATTGTTTTGAGGAAAAATAGAAGCATGTTTGGTTATTGTGGGTTTATTATAGTCTAAGTCAATGATTACTTTTTGAATTATATAAAATGGTTACCTCTTGTAAGGCAAATAGTATATAATAGTATATTAGCATTTCTGAGAAGTGATAAAATAGTCTGATTAAATTAACACAAGTAGGTGGGCGGTACAACAGAAAGAGATGGGTGAGTGGTTAATTCCGCATGGATTAACACTCCTGTTATCTAGTATAGCTCCAACCTAAATGAATTTGTCATGTCTTAAGCTCTTGGACTTTGTGCTGCTTACGCCTGGGCAGAGAAGCACTCCAAGTAAACTGGGAAAGGACATAGTGATTAATTATTGTGCTCATAATTAGTTGTGAAGAGTTCACTCTCAATTAACTAGCTGAAAATTCTTGTTAGAAGAAAGCGGATAGGCCATCCTAAAATTCATGGTGTTTTAATGGACCCTGAGGTTTCTAAAGGGGGATGGCAACTTGGAGCCAAATTTGTCTCTTACCTTCGGTGTCATATGGTTGGTACAGTGATAATACAAATTCCTTTTTCTTCACTATTCTGATTATATTCAGAAAACCTAGTGATTTAAGTTATTTAATCATTCTACTTATTTCTTATTTTAATCATTGTTTATTCTTTCTTGTCATTTAAGCAAGAAAATCTTTAAAACATCTTATTTAATAAAAATTACAGTTACTAATAATTATTTGGTTGCTAGTCATTCGTCACATACTCACATACTATTTTTTCCCCTAAATTAAGATTTTAAATCAACCACACTTTTATTTGTTAAATGCTGAGTTCTTTCATTCAGGTATAATTATGTGTTAATGACTGATAGTCTGAAATCTGTTTTTATATTTGATGAGCATCATTGTTACTGCACCCTAATTCCCAACTTTTAATTTTGTTAAAATGAAAATTATAATCATGCATTTTCTTGTGACCCACAAGATATAATTAGTTTGTTGTTCTTAATTTGTCAACGCCCTTGTTTTACCAAGTACCAACCACCACTTATGACAGTTGGATAAATAAATCATAGATAGCCAGCTGGCAAATTTACATAGCCAATAAGTTGTCCTTGAAAAATGATCAAATTTAGATCTTTCTCCCAGATAGAAAAGACAGATTATTTAGAATGTACAATGAATAGCTTTGAAAGCATATAAGAATGAGCTATTCTTGATTATCATTTATGTATATTTAAATTTTTTCAAGATTTAAAAGTGAATTTGTTAAGTATATGTTTTCTAAATTATGTTTTGAATGAGAGTCCATGGTCAAATAAATTTGGAGAAGTTGTCATTATATGAAATATCTTTTCAGTAGGCATTCCATTAGCCAGCCATTGGATTTTCAGTTTCCAAAAAGAGGGCCTTGTATAGACTAGTATTTGATAGAAAACAGTTGAAGACTCTGAATTAATATATTCCACAGGGTTTTACTGTAGCTTGTCTGTGATACAGCTACACTCCAAAAACAGGTACGTCACTTTTTTTTTTTTTTTTTTTAAGAGGAAGAGAGAAGGGGGTGGGGAGAAGGGAGAGGGAGAGAGAATCTCAAGCAGACTCCACACCCAGCACAGGAGCCCTATATGGGGCTCAGTCTCACGACCCTGAGATCATGACCTGAGCCAAAGTCAAGAGTTGGACCCTTAACTCACTGAGCCACCCAGGTGTCCTGGTACATCATATTTTTAAGTAGGATAATGTCCCGAATGAGAGGCCAAAGAGTAGGTGATTAGGAAAAAAGGAGTCAAATTTGAGTAAATGAATATTGCAAACCATATAAAGCATGAAGTGTTCATAAAGCTTCTCAGTGCCTTAGGCCAGATTTCCTTTGCTCACTTGTCATCTCCTTCTTTTGAAAAAAAAAAAAAATAGACATCCCATATAAATAATAAAATAAAATCACCCTTTTTTGTGTTTTTTTAGAACTCTATATACTTTCTGTGCTCTGTTTGTTTCAGAGTGCAACATTTATTAGCTGATTTTGGCAATACTGATAATATAGAAAGCAGTGACTATCTCAGGGAGAATTAGATAATTGGCCATAAATCAATTTAGCTTAAAACACTTGAATATACTCATTTTCTCACTAAGTGGAGTTCTTATTGTCATATCTCATGAGTTCTCACTCGGAAGAGTTCTTTAATGTATGTTTTTTTTTCCTAGTTCAATTACATTATTGATAACTATTTCAATACACATTACTATTTCAACACACGTTTTAAATGCTAGAACTTTCCCATCATACAAAGAAGTATTGGCCAGTGATTCAGTTGGTACTAACAGATTGGGTCACCAGGTTGGTAAAGTGAGTCTAGTCATCTACATGGAATGCCTTCCCCAAACTTTATAAAACATTTCTCAAAGTAATGTTTTTAATTAAGAAATAACACTTTGAGAGGCACCTGGGTGGCTTAGTCAGTTAAGCATCTGACCCTTGATCTTAGCTCAGGTCTTGATCTCAGGGTCATGAGTTCAAGCCCTCTCCACACCCAGCGTGGAGCCTCCTTTAAAAAAAAAGAACACGTTGAAAAAGTGTTTAAACTCCTACACAAGGTAATCAGTTGAGAATGTGGTACTGGTGAAAGCAAGATCAATCCAGAATCTGGGTGAGTTATTTTAGTTGGAATTAATTCCCATAAACTTAACTTGGCTTCCTCAGCTGTTGTTTCCCTGGCTTTGTGGACAACCTAGGCAAGAAAATTTGGATGATGGGCTCAAATGAAGCATTAATTTCCAACATTGCTTTTACCCACATTTTAATTTCCTTTCCCATAGCCAGCATCTTGTCTCAGAGTGCATTTCTCATCTGGAATGCTTATGCTAGAAGCCTCCTTACTTACGCCTTTGTCTCCACAACCACCACATTTTCCTAAAACTTCCAATTTGCTTCTGTTACTTCTCTGATAAAATGATTCAGTGATCCCAATAACATAACCACCATAGGAAAGTAACAGGCCTTCCTTAATCCTAATTCACTGTTACAATGGGAAACGTTAATATAATTAACTTTTTGCTGAACTTGGTGTCATTAAAGAATTGACTTTTTAAAAGTCTTTTACTTAGTACCTTAATTGATACAACTAACGTCATTTTGAGAGGAAAATTCCCCACTATACCAAGCCTCCATGTCAGCTTAGGTTTTTTTCTCTCCCATGAAAGGTTTCAAATGAAATAATTAAAATAATTTTAAAATGTCTTGGTAAGAGTGTCCATTCGCTTTCTCTTCTTACTCAGACCCTGGTCTTTTTCACTTAAAATAACTGTAGTGAACCTGGTACTCTCCTTGATTCTCTGCTATGTTTGCCCTTCAACCACATGGCCTGCAATTTGCACATCTGAAATTAGTATGATGCTAACAGTACAACTTATGCATTTTATTTGGATAACCAGAATTTCCTCATTTTAGATTAGAGATATAGTAGTAATTTTCAAACCCCATTTATTTACTTATTTATTTTTGCATTTACTTATAGAAAGATTATTGATGGGGCGCCTGGGTGGCTTGATTGGTTGAGTGTCTGACTCCGTATTTCAACTCAGATCATGATCTCAGGGTCGTGAGATTGAGCCCCAGGACAGGCTCCCACACTGGGCATGGAGCCATGCCTAAGATTCTCTCCCTCTCCCTCTGTCTCTCCGCCCCGTCTCTCCCCTCAACTCGCCCCATGCGGGCATGTGCACTCATGCCCCTCCTCTCTCTCTTCTTCTAAACAAAAGAGATTATTGATAGGTTGAGTACAACCTATGCAAGCTCTAGCTCGAAGCTTTTCTCTCCAGTTGTCCTTCCTCCATCCCGTCATCTTGCAGTTTGTTCTCTAAGGTTCTCAGAATATCTGCGGTGAAGGACCAGTTTTTGTTTTCACTTCATTTTTTTTTAACAAATTACTTTTACTGTATTTTTAAAAAGCTGCTATCTACAACAGATTGGAAATGAAGAAAAAGGCCTACAAATTACAAGTCCCAATTTTTCGTCATTGAATCCAACTGATAACAAATTACATTATCACATTCTATAAAACTTCTTAATTACTCACAATTTCTGATATTTGAACAGAATTCAAATATCTGTCATTAGAAACTTAAAGTTTCTAAAACATACTGTGTACTGTTGTGCTTCCCTGCTGGGACTGATGCTCCTCCCCCCTGCTTGTAGAGCGCTCTTTAACTTATGTTCCATTTGGCAAAGCCTTGATTTTGCTAGTCATTTCACATGCCACCTCTGTGGCAGAGTGCCTTCACTAACAAACGTGTTCCCTGCCTGTCTTCTTCCCAAGAATTTGCCCTTCCATGCTCTTTTCACTTTTTGCCTGCCTTTTCTTATACTAGTATCTCACTACATGTGGATTATATTTTTCCTGACAGGGGGTGAGCCTACTAAGGGCCAGTTTATCACTTAGTTATCCTTCTGTCTTCAGTTCTCAACACATAGCAGCTTCTTTATATATATTTGTGGATTTGTTATTTCTGGCATGGTGAATTCAGAAGAGTAGTGACTGTGCAAAGGTGGTAGATATTTCGTATCATCTTTAGCTTACTAATTTTCTTTTTTAAAAGGTCATTTTTTTTTCTTTCCCCTACCCAGGTCTTTGAAACATTTCTGCATAGAGAACAGTATTTATCTGGCATGGTTATAGCATAAATTCTTGAAAATTAGAAAGTAGAGATTTTGTTTGAAGATTAAAACCAAGATTGAAGTTCTTGACTCTGTTATAGTAGACTGGGAGCAGCTCTCAAACTTTTAGTCTCAGCACCCCTTCACACTCTTAAAATTACTGAGGACCCAAGAGAACTTTTCTTTATGGGGGTCATATCAACCAATATTTTACCATACTAGAAGTTAAAATGGAGAAAAATTTTAAAACACAAGAATATACAAGGCTACACTCCATTAGCCATTAACACATTAGCCATGACACATCACATGGCCTCTGGACAACACCATTGTACACTCCCGAGAGAGACAAAACAGATAACAGGTTAGTAGGATGAAAATAGTTTGACTTTATGCACCTCCTAAACGGATCATGGAGACTCTTGGGGTCCCTGGACCACGCCTTGAGAACTTCTGCTTTATAGGATTTACTTGTCTAATTGCCAACAGAATATTCTGTATTTTTATTTCAATGATGTATCCTAGCTTTTGTGTTTGTAGGTTAATCAGTTGTTTTGTTTTGTTTTGTTTTAGTATCTGCCAGTCTTATCATATTACCCACCCTCATATTAATGTCTAGACGTACAGTGTGCTGGAAATGTACCAGTGGGATGGAGATGCTTACTCAAGAAGTCATTTTATTTGTAGATACTTGGGAAGGTCATTCCTAGTTGTGCCCTATCATTAAACTGGCTTTCAGTTGCTAGACCTTTTTATGACTTGTGAACCTCCAAATACATCTCCTGTGATGATGATTCTTCCTCCAGAGCGTTTGGAGATTCGGTCATTTCTTAATGAGTTCACAGAGTAAAGTTTACTTCTTCAGGGAAGTGAGAAATACTCCCTTCAGAATCTTTCTTCTCTCCTTTGTTTGACCTTCCCCTCCACTCGCCTCAACCTGATCCCTGATGCTGGCTTTCCTTTTCTGAGAGTACAGTCTGCTCTCTGGCAGATTGTTTCTTGGCCTGGTGACTCCTGTTCTTTTTTACTCCCTACCCTTTTACCTTGGCTGATAACTCTGTTAAATTCTTTCTGAGGTCTTAGCAGGACAGTCTCTAGAGTATTTGACGACTCTCTTCAAATTGCGTGGGTACTGGGTCTTCCCAGAGAGTTCTGGGATTTCTTTGTGTACCTTGTCAGCTGCATGGGAATACCAAGATGGCTGCTAGTGGAGACCTAATTCCCTGACAACTCAATATTCTTTTTACTAATAGGCTTTTTATTGTGTAATGGTGTCATGGTGTGAACTATAATTTAGGGACTTCCCATTATAAGTGACACACTAGTAGAAGCACAAAGCTGATAGGATGTTGGGGATTTTTTATTTTTTAATTCTGAGTTCTAAACATAGTACATACTCAATAAATGTTTGCTGAATTAATTTTATGCTCATTAGTGTTGATGAAACTCTTCATAATGTGGTAGCCTCATCAACCACATTATGATTTAAGCCAGATCTCTTATAGCCAAGGGAAATATGCCTTCACACTGTTCTGAAAAGGTACACATTGCTGCCTTAATAAGCAAAAATCCTTACCTGATACTTAATAAAGATTCTTACTTGAAATGTAGAAAATTCAAATCTACAACAGATTCTGATTCTGACTCTTTGTTACATACCTCTATAGGAGTTCTTAGTTTTCTTGAAACTTCGTACAAATCATGTCAACAAGGTGATTTACAAACCTGGGCTTGAGATACAATAATTATTTCCATTATTTTTTGACAGTGAATTTGCTATTAAAAATACCCTTTTTGGGGGGCAACTGGGTGGTTCAGTCGTTAAGTGTCTGCCTTCAGCTCAGGTCATGATCCCAGGGTCCTGGAATGGAGCCCTGTATATCCGGCTCCCTGCTCAGCGGGGAGCCTGCTTCTCCCTCTCCCACTCCCCCTGCTTGTGTTCCCTCTCTCGCTGTCTCTCTGTGTGTCAAATAAATAAATGAAATCTTTAAAAAAAAAAAAAAACCCTTTTTTTTAACAGCACTCTTTATGTTCTATAAATTGCTTTCTAAACATTCAGACCAGCCTTTATTGTTTTTTCAGTTATCTTTTTCTTCAACATTCCTGCCCCCTGCCTTATTTTGACCATGTTTTCTTCTCTGCACTAAATCATCTCAATTTCTCCCCTTCAAGCCATCAACAACTCTACAACTTCTGTTTTTGTTTTTGACATGCATTTAATCATACCATTGCCTGTAAACCTTCCACTGCCCACCAGATAAAGGTTAGCTCCTTGGCATGGCCTTGATTCAAAGTCCTTGGTCCCAATTTCGTTTTCAACCTAATCTCTAGTCACATTGGACCACCCCCTTCCTGTATCACACTCAACTCTTCCCTGTCTATTTATGTAACCTAGAATGGCGCCATTCTCTTCTCCCTGGCCAGCCCTTGTTTTTTAACCATCACTGACCACCTAGGACACATGTACCTGTGAACTGAAAACCTAGTTACTGCTCACTCTCCGTTCCAAGAGTACTTTTTTTTACAGACTTCAACCATAGCATTTAGCACAGTATATACTCTTGTCTCCTTTTGCACAGGGACTAAAGAAGAAATTCACATGTATGGTTCACTCTCATGCGTTATCTACTTACGAGGTATTACTTTACCCTTTTCCTGTCCCATTCAGGAAAGCGTACCAGAATTCAAGTAAGTGAAAGTATGTTTGTTACTCAGCATAATCTTGAATTTACTTAGTCTTTTTTTTTTAAGGGCATAATTTGAAACTATCAATAAATTCTGTGCCTTTTACTAAATACTCTTTACAACTAATTATGATATACCTTATATCTGATGATAACAACCTAACATGTTATAGATGGAGAGATACTTAAAATGCAGTATCCTAAAATCAGTGTTATGGTGTTTGTTCCCTTAGACTATTGGGAGCATAGCTACTAAATTAAACTTCGAGAGCATTGCCAGGGAAGACTGACACCCTCTGCTGGCACTGATACTGTTCTCTCGATGCATGCATTGGAAGTACTACAACACAGTAACAGCATGTCACACTGATTTTTTGTAACAAGCCTGATATGGCTTTGTTTTATGTATGTTCATTTTCTGTTTTTTCCTATTCTGATTTTTTCCTCCCTTAGCAGTGTATCCATCATGTTAGGTAGAAGAAATTTGTAAACGAATGATGTAATTTTCTTTACCTCTTGTAATTTTAGTAAGCTATAGGTAATATGCATGAAGTTTGTGACTTAACCAGCTAGAAGCTTATTCTTAAAAAAGAAAGAAAATTCTAGAGATTAACGTTGATAGAAATGTTTCCTTATTCTTAACCTATGACTGTCCTGCAAATCTCAGAGCTAACAAATAGAGCTTTAAGTTTTACATTCACTACACTAAAATATGGGCAAGAAGAAAATTGACCCAAATTCTTAAATAAGTGCAATGAGAGGTTTAGTTTTGAGGAATAATAGCCCCCATCCTTTGTGATTGCTTGCTTACATAATTTGTTATGAAAGAATGCTTCTAGGTAAACTATCTCTCCAGAAAGCTTGTGATTTGTTCTGTTCTGCTTGGGAAGGGTTAAGAGGAGACAACATCCTGTCAAAGACCTTGTTTTTAATTTTGCCTCTCACACTGGCACAGATCCTGCTAAGAGCAGCCCAGATTAGTTCGGAAAACCTTTGAAGAGATTTAAGATGTCCTTCAGCCAGTTTGAAGGTTTTTGTCTTGCAAATCCAGTACAAGGGCGCCTGCAGGCATCTCGACCCTTGCTGTGCTGCTGATGCAGCTCAAGGTCACACTAACCCGCCCTGTGACATTCAACAACAACAAAAATTATGCAGTGAAACTGCTTCAGCGTTTAGCCAACCAACAACTTCCTTTAGTGAGGAACTGAGGAAGAAGTCTTTTTTTTCCCCTCTTTTTCTTTTTTTGGGGACTCTGTGAATTTTTTGCTGTAGGAAATAATCCCGGATTTATGGTGTGTGTGATGACAAGGTCATTTCTTAATTAGAACACATGTAAAGAACAAAGCTAAATGGCTTCAAAACAGCTTTGTAGTTGATGGAGAGGATTTAAATTATTTAAAGAGATAGTCACCCATGTATGATGGAAGCTGAATTCTAAAGGCATTAACTCCTTCATTCCGGTCTACTTGCCATTTTTTTCTTTGAATTCTTATGTTTGACTTTAGAAGGTTACATTCTAAACTAAAGAAAATGTGTAAATGCCCATTTTTTAACAAGGTGAAACATAATTTATGAATCAAATTCTTGGATAAACTTTTAATGGAGAAGTTTTCTTCCCATGACAGTTCTCTCCTGGGAATTTTATCAAATGACTTGTTTTAGGAGCTAGGAATTATGAACTTTTCCCTCTGGCAACTGTGATTTATTTATAATGTGTTGGAGGGGATGAGCAAAGGGCTTTTTATTGCCTCACCTTGTCTCCCTCACTTTTGCCCATTTGTGATTTAGAATTCTAGTTGAGCAATTTATCCCTGCTTCTTTAGAAATTATAGCACAGATCATTCAGGTTTCTCAACTCTCAAAGAATCAGTATAGGAAGATACGTGCTTCTTTCCTAAGGAAAAATAAAAGTAGTGTTAGTTTAAAGTGGACTTTCAGAAAGTTGTTTCTGAATATACGTAACTTTTTTGAGGCACAATGAAACCATGTCCCTAAAGACTAAGCCATATTGGATTCCTTTCCTTTGTGGGGCTTGTTTGCCCATTTTGTTCCTCCTTTGTTCCCATTCAGTGCTAACTGCTAACTACCAAAGACATTCGTTGGGTAGAGTCCAAGTGAATTGGCTTCCTATGCTTGAGACTTTAATGCATATCACTTCTGTAGGAGCAGAATAACCTGAGTAATTTATAGTTGATTTTTAAAATACATATCATATACAGAAGCACATGTTGCAGTTATTTCTCTACACACAGAATCACACCATGTACAGAAATTTAACATCGACATAATGATATCAGCATCACAGTTTTCTCAGAATTCATATCCGGTTACTTTCTTGGAGATGTTTCCCTGTGAGTGTGATTAAAGTAGAATCAGGGCAAGTACTTGGTGAAGATGGACAATATTCTAGGTGCGACTGTTTGAACTGATATTTTAGATTTTTTTGGGCCACACTTAAATTTAAGTTTGAGGGGATAGCATGATAGATTGTATAAGAACCATTTAGACTTAACTAGACTTACTGTTCTGAAGGATTTTCTTCTAGTCAAGAAACAATTTATTTGGGTCTTCCATGAAAAGTAAAAAGGTATGTGTACTTTGAGGTCCTGGGTATTTTAAAGGATTTTAGGTTTGCGAAAAGAAAATGCCAGAGGGAGAAATCTATATGCAAGAAAACAGTTAGTGTGACTCTGTTCATCCCTGCCCTTGCCTGGAGTCTGGGATGCCCTTATGTCATGTATGACCCAGGCTCACCTGCTAGTAATTTCTAATTCACTGTCCTAATTCATCGATTTGTTATCGCTAATTGTTCTTCATTTACTTCTGTGTAGTTTCCAGTACCTAAAGGGTTGAAAGGTTGCTGTAATTGGCACCCGCAGCTGCTCTTTCTTTTGACAGGGGATAATTTTGCAGCCTATGCTTTGTGTGACAGCTGCCTAATTGGGCATTCTCCCCTTGTAGCAAGCCTGCCTCCTCCAGCCTCCCTGCTGACAAATGGTGGTGGATTATAGATGAGGACACGCTGACCCATTCGACCTTGCTGAGACAGCGGGGAGGGGCCTCCTGCGACTTGAGGGAAGCTTTAGGTCATTTAGAGGACAAGGTCATGAGCCAGGTGGGGAAATGACATGATATCACATGACAGTAGCCTGATGACATGGTCAGTGTGTCAAGGACAAATGCATCAGTATCGATTAAACATTATTGCAATACTTCATTGGAGGCGCTAGTATTTCTTAATTGTTCTAGCTGCATTTTTTTTGTTTTTCTGTTTTGTTTTGTTTTGTTTTAAGAAGAATGCAGAATACGACGTGTCTTTTAGCAGTGTTAAAGTATCTGTGTACATGAAAATAGAACTGTATTTAGGAAGCCTTTCCTGTTAAGTTTCTTTGATTATCTAGAGTGTTTTGTCCTTAATTATTGCTTAGTTTGCAGCCCCTTGACTATCAGTACTTTTCAGGAGTTATTTGAAAATTAAGGCAGGCAAATTAAAATGAGGTAATATGTGTTGTTAAAAAAAAAATTCTATCAACTTCTGTCATCACCCTACTCAATGATTTGGCATACCTTTTCACATTTTGGGTAAAAGAAAAGTAAGCCAAGTAAAAATGCCTCATAGAAAGGAGCCTCAGTATTTTGAATTTATGAGTTCAAAATTACCACTATGCTACCATAATTATAAAGTGTTAAAGTTGTTTTTTAAATAATTTTGAGAACTGAAAATATTTTTTTAAATAGCTTGTGGTTATACTTAATATGAAAACTTTAAGATAAAATCTTTTGGACATCTTTTCACTATTGGTAATGCACATGCTTTTCTTGAAGAAGTGGTCGTGAGCTATTATATTACCTTTTTAAGTGCAAAATCTTAAGAATCTTTGCTGAGTCCATTAACCCTATGTTAATACTTGAAAGTATAAATCCATGTAAACAGTATTGGATAGTCCAATTTAGAAAAATGCCATGTTTAAAAAAACTGAACAGTGTAATGCAGAGAGTACTGATCATGATTTTCATTTCTGGGAAAACATAATTATTGTTGGGTACTGTTGGATCTGAGCCCCCACAACAACAGGAGGTAATTTTGTGATCCTGAAATTAAAAAAAAAAAAGAAAGGAAAAAAAAAAAACTATCAGTGGTAAAGTGTGATGTATTAGTTCACCGAAGTAGACACATCTGTATTTTCATGGCATGTGCATGGGTGTGTGTGGGTGTGTGTGTGTGTGTGTGTTTAATTTTGACCGTGCTGTGCATGTGTTAGCTGCTCTCAAACCCTGACTCAAGCTTGGTGGAGGTTTAATCCTGTGCCCTTGTACACGTAGACTTGATTAGTAGTTGTGGTTATCTCAGCAGAAGACATACCGCCCTCCTCCTAGTATTGGTCGGGACCCGGGCATTGGGGAGTCAAGGCAAAGGAGAAAGAAAAGAGATTTTACATTAGTATTCTATGAAAGCCTTACTGTCTGCAGAACAGATTGATTGCTCCGGTGTACCTGTGCTTGGCACCACTGCTATGAAAGAAAGGTAGGGTTGTAATTTGTTTTATTGTATTACATATTGTGACACTCCAGGAATATTTAACATGCGCTCTTTCTATGGCACGTGCTTTAAGTCTAAGTAAAGAAAAAGGAAATAAATGAATGGAAAGTGTGCAAGAGCAGTGGGCTACAGCTTTGTTTACTTCAATCCATGGGAGTTCATTCGAATAAGATAATTTTGCTGAAAGCGTCACTAGGAACATAACCTGATTGATAACGAAACCCTATAAAGTGTTCTGAGGCACTAATCTGCTTCACTGCTTGAAACGTGTCAGGCAGAGATGAAATTCAAGCTAATATTGTAAGATTTTAACCACAAAATGAATGAGAGAAGTCATGGAGGACCTGGTTGGTTTAGGAAATGATTTTTAATTATTTTTCAGCATATCACATTGTTAAAGGTCCTACATAAGGTGGTGCAGAGAATGAGAAAAGAGATTTTCATTAAAAAAAAAAAGAGGTAGCCGCTGTACCACCTTAAACTGTATTAAGTAAATTAAGAAATGTTTTATTTGCTTTATTCTTTTACTGATTTCATTCATTTGTATAAACATTGTACTGTTTGATTCTGTTGTAGGAAATTGAAACATTTTTTCAAGTTTTTTTTTCAAGTTTTTTTTCAATGATGTGAATGTTTGTCAGATACTTATAGTGTAAAATTTAGGATTGCTTGGTATGAATTAAATAAATGTTTTAATATTTCACAAAATGGTTGAAATATCTGTGATTGGGATTTGACCCCTTGCCATTTTCAGGCATTCTTGAAATGTTGTAGCTGCACTTTTGAGGTTACGTGTAAATCTGTACTGTGAAAGGGAGAGGAGAAATTCCTCTTGTCTAAGCCTCTTGCCACATGTGAACTGCAAGTGCCCTTTGCCTCCTCTGTCCCCATTCTGATCCTTCGATTATAATCAGAACCTTGATTTCGGAAAGAGAGGAAGCAGAATAGCTCACTGATGGAATTAAAGTTGTTTCCCATTGTTTACTTCTACATTCCTGAAACTAGTATATATAGCTTTACAGTTTTTAGATTGCATTTCTCTTTCATTCAACAGTGTAATTGTTCTGCATATACTAATTTTAATTTTATATCACAAAAACATCCTGATACAGAAGATCAGTGTAATCAGAGGTCATGGACATTGGTCTACACTTGCTCTCAGATACTTTTATAGAAAATGGGTGAATGGAGAAACATTTTAAAGCATTTGTTAAATAACAAATACAAATATACCAAATCCTAATGTGATTAAAATTTAAGGTTTTATTATCCATAAAGGGAAGGGCTGATTTTAAGGAACTTTTAAACTTGATGGCAAAATTAAGACTATTAGAGATGTTTTCAAAGTTGAATATAAGCCATCAAAATGATTACTGCTCTATTCTTATATACTTAGTTTTGTAGTTTTTTCTTATCGAAAAAATGTAAATTGAGATAATATAGAGGAAAAATAAACCATGGAACTAAGAACCAGAATATTTTCCAGAATAAAATGTGTTTTAACTTTTTCTAGTTTTAATTTTAGTTTTTAGTTTTGTAATTACTTTACAAACTTTGAAAATTTCGGGATCTTTCACCTTCTCAAAAGAAATGCATGGCATGCATACATATGATGTTCAGCCAACTCAGAATGGGAAGATAGAGAAGGGAATACCAAATAAAAGAAATTGATACTTATGTTTTCTTTTGTTGTCATTCTTCTTCTCTTGGTGGAGTGGGAGGTTGTTTTTGTTTACCAAAGTACCCACAATTCTTAATTGTGCCTGGCACATAACAACTGCTCAGTAAATATTTCTTGGTCAAATGAATAAAGAATGCTCAACCAATCTACCACCCCCCCAACACACACTTTGTTTTTTCTCTCTTGTCTATTTACAATTTTAATTTTTGCTGTGCTGATCATAGTGAGTCCTTAGTATCAGCTTCTCTTCTGAAAGTATTTTGTGTTGAAGGAATAGGGATTCATTGTTTTTGAACCAACCTAGGAACCGTGTTTATAGAATTATCTTACAGTCAGAGTAATTCAAGTGACTACTTTACATTGTTCTTCCTCTGAACACTGGACAGGGAGGTACAAACATCCTTAGCGTTCTTCACTTCAGACTGACTCCATCTTTTTTCCTCATCTACTGATCTATGATGCTGAATTTTTTAAAGCTGTGAAATCTGTTTCTTATTTAGATTCATTTTGTGAATCTAGGTACATTACGCTTATTAACCAATATCAAATTACTTTGAACATCCAAGAAAATTGCGTGTTAACTTTGGTCAGAGATTTCTAGGTGCATGAAACATATGGAGAAGACAAAACGTTTAGCATGTTATCATGACTATTAATTTAGGCCGTAAAATGAAAGTCATTCATGAGGACAACTTTAAATATGTGGGTGACAATTGTCTAAGCTCAGTTAATGAGTTAATGTTTTTATTATTTGGTATCCATTAGCTCGGCTTAGACCAGGGTTTTTGAGTAGTAGGAACCTTAGAAATCAGATAATATAAAGAGTACATTTAACAAATGAGAAATCTTATAGCCACAACAAAATTGAATTCATATCCAAGTAGGATGTAAATTAAAGCAAACTGATACATCATTTTATACACACACAGCAATTGTGGATTGCTCCCCATGAATGTGGACCCAGTATATTTTTATGCCAGAAAGAGTGAGAAAATACTGATATCACTAAAAAAGATATTAAAAACTAGGGAAAAATCTTTATATAAAATTATCGTGTCTGTAGTAGAATAAATCTGTGAATGGTACAGTCACAAATAAACACATAATAGTCTATTGATATTTAATATTTTATGGCAGTGTTTTCCTTAATAGTGTAATAATGGCTGAGCAGAGAAAGAGGACAGCTTAACAGAGACTCTTGCTGGGTAGTAGGAATCTCCAAGGGGAAATACAGCCAGGCGTGGCCTCCTTGAAGCGTAATTAAATGCTGAATTGACAAATTTGAGAAATATTCTAATTGTTCTGGGAAACATTAGACTCCTGGGGATGGTGTTGGGGTTTGCAGATAGGTCCCAGCAGTGCATAAAGAATGAGAAGGTCTATCCAAAAATCCATACCTGACAAGAGTAAACTCGCCTTCATCTAGGCTGAGATTCATAACCTCATTTTATTTCTAGCAGAGAAATGAATGAGGATCTAGGGAACTGATGGGAAACCAAATTGACCAAAAATGGAAGTAGTGGGAAACTAGTAGACATTGGAGGTGTGGTTTGGGGACTTGGATGTCTCACGCTCAGAATTCAAGTTTATTAAGCTTACAAGTCATAGGAATTGCAGTAAACTATTTCTAAGCCTTTCTCTCATGTTCGTGGGAGAAAAGAAAAATCTCCATTCCTAGCTCTTTGATTCAACAGTTGGGCAGAGCAAAGTTTACCAGCAAACTGTTTCACATCCCTAAACCTCAGTTTGCCCATCTTCAAAATGGGCTTTATTATATATCTACCTTTTGAGGTTCTTATGAAGATTAAATGAAAGGACACGTGTATAGTGCTTGGATCATTATATAAATATTTGTTAGTTTTTTGTGTATGAGGTTTGTGTGTCTCAATGTAAGACAGCCATGTCCTGTGCAGATGTATTCTTTATGCTATTATTAATAACAGAGGACCTGACAAGGTAAACATAATATGATGCAATAGAACTTTTGGCGATTTCAAAATGAATGATATGGTCTTTTATATGCAGCATAATGAAGTTAGATATAAACTCTTATTCCCATTTTTTTACCTGTCAATTTGGTCTCAGATTTCAACATTTAAAAAAAAAAAAAAAAAAGGTCTGTAATTTTAATATCATTCCCTCTCAAAAGTACATACGAGGTCAGTTATGTGATATTTATTTGCATTGACTATATTAAAATATGTATAGAAACTATAAGTAATTTTCAGTGACCACCTTTCCATGTAACAGTGTAAAATGCTGAAGTAAATCATGGATCTCAGTTTAGAATTATAGTAAATAATTTGGAAAATGAGAAGCTGGAAGAGATAAGTTAAAGTTTAATTTGTTTAAATCTTAGCTAAAAAGTTTAGTTTTCTTCCAGTGACACTTGTAGTTTCCAGACTCTTCTTTTCTCCCTTTAGTCGTAGGACTGACTTAGCAATTATAAGGTTTTGTAGATCTGTAGGGGATCTAAGTGTACAAACGTGGATGCCACATAAATTGCAATTAACACAATACTTTCTCTGGATGGCATAGAAAAGAGAAATATTAGAAATACTTCGTGATTGATCTGAGTTTAAAATTTAACTTTTTCATTGGGTAGTACTTGTAATTTTAAATGAAGTGATTATTTCTTTTGATCTTTATAACAGCACAAAAATCAAAGAAGTTCTTAAAGTTATGCCTTTTAAACATCTTGACTTGTCTTACATGATAAATTTAAGTGATTGTATATGTATTTTTTATGCCGCAAGTTCCTTTTCAGTATGAGAGTTATGTGGTCAGAGAGAAACTAAGAATATGTAGATACCAACTTATCCAGGAAAAATTCTGTGTCTCAGACATGCCTGTGGCAAACAGAATAAAACTAATCCTTGTCGTCGTGGAGCAGTAATTACAGCATAGTGGTAGAAGACAGGCGTTAAACAAATATTTAAAAAGCGAGGAAAAGCAAGCAAGAAAAAAATTATGGAAAGAGAGAAATCCTAAGACAATTGTGTTCTTCTGGGTGCTTTGCTAAGGTGTGAAGCCATTGGGAAAGGCTTGTGGGAAAGGAGGTGACACACAGGCTGAGTTGGGGAAGGAGGCAAAGGAGCAGTCAAAGGAAGAGCCTTCTAGGAAGAGGGAACCTCATGTGCACTGGCTAGAGGGCTGGAAAGAACTGTCTGTTCTGGCACCGAAGGAAGTCCACGTAGCTCAAGTGATGCTGTCCAGTATGGTAGCCGTGAGCCACACAGGGTATGTCTGAATCGAGATGGGCTCTAAGTGTAAAATATACACTAATTTAGAAGACTTGGTGTGACAAAAAGAATATAAAATATCTTAAGATTTTTATATTGGTATCACAGTATTTTGGATATATTTGATTAAGTAAAATCTATTCAAATTAGGTTTACCTTTTTTTATCTGGCTACTAGATATGGCTACTAGAAAATTTTAAATCACATTTTTGTTCTCATTATATTTCTGTTGGACCGCAGCTTAGTAGAGTGTAATGAGCAAGGGACTAAATGACTTGAGATAAAATTGGTTAGATTCACCGGTGTCAGATTATACAGGACCTTGTGGACCACAGAGAGGAATTCAGACTTTATTTGAAGTGAAATAGGAAACCATTATGGGTTTTTAGCCAAGGGGATTTACCTTTCACAAAGAGCATTGGCTACAATGTGGAGAATGTATTGGAGGGGGGCCAATTAGGAAGCTCCTACAGTAGGACACACACACACACACACACACACACACACACACACACACACAGCTAAAGCAGTTATCCCAGCAGCTGTCAGATAACATTATATAAAAAATAGCCTCTGTAATCATAAATGAGTTTCTCAGTCTTACTGATGGAATTTCTTAAGCTATGGATGTAGGCATTGGTTTAGGTTTACAGGTTTAAGAATTTTCCTTCCTCGTGTTCATGGAATATTAAAATTCATACAAAATTAAATCTCTACCAGCTTCCCAGAGCACCCTAATTCGTGGAAATAGTAATACCTCAAACCATGAATAGCTTTAAAGATTTTTAAGAGTTTTGACAAACCTGAAACATTTCTTAATACTTTGGGGTTCAAGTAATTACTTGATGATTTGGTGGAAGCTGCTGACATCACGGATCCTGCAGGTCTGTCTGTGCAGCCTGGGATCTCAAACTTAAGAAGCTTCATCAGACTGCACGGCCTTTAATCCTCCCAACTATTCTCTTGGTAGAGCTTTTTCTCCTTCTCTCGTGCATGAAGAAACTTGACTTAGAGCAATTAAGCAAGCTGCCAAGGTTATAGGGTAGTAAGTGACAAACCCTGGGCTAAAACTCAGATCATTTAGATAGGTGTTGTGATTTCCTCTTACCTAATTGCTCCTTTTCTGCAGTGTGTGTGCGTATTTGTGTGTATAAATGTGAGTTAGATTTGTCATTCATTTTATTTGGCTCAGAAGCTATATTTGTAGGACCACTATTTCATTTATATAACATCAGAATGATTCATAACTTTGGCTTTTTACTGTTATTCTGTGATGGTACAGGTTTTAGATTATTTTTCGTAGTACTGAAAAAAAATGTAAGACATGTCAATATAGTTTCGTTTTTTTTGTTTTTTGGGTTTGTTTTGTTTTGCTTTAGGGGGAAAAATACAGTTTATTTACTATAGAATCCGTTTCCACTTATGAGTACTTAGAGGATACCAGCCACAATACTATGTATTTTGCTTGTTTTATGACATTAAATCCTTTTTACAGCCTTATTAAATAGGTAACATTATTCCCAGAATCCCAGAAAACTAAGATTCAAAGCCCAAATTCTTAGCTTTAGCATGTTATCCACTTTTTTAGGTATATTTGAAACAATTATCTTCTCAGTATCCCTGTTATGGAGCATTTACACTGTCAACAGTATTTTTCACTGTAAAAAGCAAAGGTCATTTAAACATTAAGTTTTTAAAAATCACATTTCTTGGGGGTGCCTGGATGGCTCAGTCAGTTAAGCGTCTGCCTTCGACTCAGCTCATGATCCAGGAGTCCTGAGACCCAGCCCCACATTACGCTTCCTGCTCAGCGGGGAGCCTGCTTCTCCCTCTCCCTCTGCCAATCCCACTGCTTGTGCCTTCTCACTGTCTCTCTTTCTCTCTATCGAATAAATAAATAAAATCTTTTAAAAAAAATCACATTTCTTTAGCAAAATTAAAGTTGATCCGAGGTTATCACTGACAAGGCTGATACTTTTCAGTAAACTAGTAGTTTTATTTCCTTTAATTAAATGAAAATAAAGGAGGGGAAATCAGGTGACACTTAAGTTCTCCCTGTACAGCATAAAAATCTAGCAGTTTGGGGTACCTGGGTGGCTCAGTCGTTAAGCAACTGTCTTCGGCTCAGGTCATGATCCCAGGGTCCTGGGATCGAGCCCCACATCGGGCTCCCTGCTCCGCAGGAAGCCTGCTTCTCCCTCTCCAACTCCCCCTGCTTGTGTTCCCTCTCTTGCTGTGTCTCTCTCTGTCAAATAAATAAATAAAATCTTTAAAAAAAAATCTAGCAGTTTGCTTTTAATGGATGATCTTGTAAACAATAGGATAATGGAATCAATAGGCCCAGTACTGTGATAAAGCACTGTCCTATAACTTAACGTACCAAGTCACAGTAAATACATATTATATGGTTCTACTTTAGATTTCAGATTCTGTTAGATAGCTATTCTGTTAGTTAGCTATGTGGTGTTATATCAAAGGTTGTTGAAAATACTTGAGTATCCAAAACATTTGCAATATAGTACTAACTTACTTTAGTTTCCATTACAGTGATTGATTTTGGAAAGGATAGGTTTTGCCTAATTAATATAAAATTATATTAAAACAATTATGTAAGTTATCAGCAGTATCTACCCGAGAGATAAGTAGCACAAAGAAGGAAACTGAATTAACATTTCTGAAGGACTTGCTGTGTTGGATGTTATATATGCGTTATTCAGTCTTCATAACTGTCCCTTTAGATAAGTTGATATCCTACATATTAAACTGAGGCTCAGACGGATTTACCCACAGTTGCAGAGCTAGTGGATGAGCCCCAGTGCTACTGTGTTTGAAGCTCACAGTATGTTTTATAAATGAAAACTGGAAGGAATTTTTGATGATACGAATTGTTTGAAGGTGTGAAAGAACCTCTTTCCGAAGTGAACTGTGGAAAATCTGACTCTTAGATTTTCTTCATTTTAAATTATTGGCATTGAAAGCTGGTAGGATTAGAATGATGTCTAGTCGTGTGAGTAGCCAATACAGTAAAATAGTTCATGGAGTTTAGTTTCTCAGTCCTGATTTTTTCTTGTTACTGGTCTTGATTTTTGTGGGTTACTTCCAATCCTCTTTTATCCCTGGGCCCATCACAGTAACACAAAGGTATAAATACTTAATGCAAAATACAAAGATTATCTTCTGCAATTGTAGAAGTGTTTCTCCTGTTGGCATTTTTTTTTTTTAGTAACGAAAAACCGGTATTGAACAGATTTTAAGGAGGTTTAATCATTTTTACCCCTTTTCAGTCATAATTGTACTAAGAAGATTTGACTAGTATCAACTATCTGATGACCATTTTTTCTTGATTATGTAGTTAAAAGTAGAAATTCAGGGCATATTCTTACTTGTTCCAGTATGTAGGCTTTAATGTATAATTTTGTTCTTTCATTTTGCTTGGTTATACACAACTCCACATAGCCCTTTTATTCTGACTTGTGTTCCAACCAGTTTTACTTCATAATGTTTATGCTGTTGAGTAAAATCTTTAGAACAAAAATATTGTTAAATTTGGGGACTTTTTTAGTACACTGAAGATATTTTTAGTATTTTTTTTAAGATTTTTTTTTTTTTTTTTTGACGGAGAGAAAGCACAAGCAGGGGGAGCAGCAGAGGGAAGAGGGAGAAGCAGGCTCCCCGCTGAGCAGGGAGCCTGATGCAGGCTTGATCCCAGGAGCTCAGCCCGATGGTGAGCTCGATCCCAGGACTCTGGGATCATCCTGGGATCATGACCTGAACCGAAGGCAGACGCTTAACCAACTGAGCCACCCAGGCGCTCCGATGTTTTTAGCATATTGAAGGAGTCCCCCCACCCACTCCCCACTTTGTATCACTCTTCTTGAGAGTATTCCTATAGTGCATATCTTTTGGGAGGGTGAGGGGACACCGTACTTAAAAGACAACTTTGGTAACTATTTTATAGCAAACCCATGTTTGCGGTTAGACTTTTTTTTTTTTTAAACACTAAGTCTTTTAAAAGTTTGAATGGTATTCTTATGTAAATGGATACAGAAACTTATCAGCCATTTCTGTGAGTATATCCTAAACCACTGTACTCACTTGAGCTGAATTTGTAAGTTAAGTTGTTTATGCGTTATCCTTGCCTCTGGAATTTATTTCAAAAATAGACTGAGTTTCTTTAAGTACTGTAAGACATTCAGAATAGAGGAGGAAACATTTGTCAGAGAAATGGGGCAAGTAAGGGAGAGGAGGAAAAAATCTCAAAGGAAAAGAATCCTGGATATAGTTTCTTACCATCTCAGATGTAAATGGACAATATTTATAGTTTCTTCCACTTTAATACTGGGAATCTTAGTCACATGCCTGGGCTCTAGAGTACATTGTGGGGAAAGTAAATGGAGCAATGGGTACCATGTTTCCTCTGATTATGATACGCAGAGAAGAGTATATTATTTCTTTATTCTAGTCACTTTTTGAAAATTTGGTATCATTTATGCAAGTATTTGTATTTCCTTTTGATATCTATGGTAATTATCTATAAAACTCAACTGCAAAAAAAAAAAAAAATCTCCCTTTTGTGAGTAAGAAAGAAGATGAGAGAAGGCATTTTATTCCATCTAGAGTGGGAGTACATATTTACCCCCTGAAAGGAGCATCAGTTCTAAAAGATGGAGAAGAGAAAGAAAGGCAAAGTGATTAGGCTTAGCTGTACTAAGAACATTCTCAAGGAGAACTTTAAAATAAGGAGCTAAAATAGCTAGAGCCTGGGGAGATACGATAGAATCTTAAAGAGGATCTTGTTGAGCCTTCTCCTTTTAAATGAGTAAAGTGAGGCACAAAGAGATAATAACACAAGGTCACTTTTTTTTTCCCCCTTCAGTGTCTGTTGTAGCTCCAGAGTTCCAGGAGTTGGTCCAGGTGGCCAAATTCAGTATCCCCCTCTGTTGATCCTGCCCTGGTCCTATTACCAAGAAGAGGCATTCTACGTGCTAGGCAGGGAGGAATTGAGTGAGAAGTAGTTGGAGAACTGTCAGAGTGGAACCTTCTGCCTCTTTTCTTATTTATCCCACCATGAAATAATTGTTATTTCTGACTCTTCCTTTGGGCAGTTATTGTCAAAACATTTTGGCCGAGGCTGTAATTTAGGATCAGGAGCCACCACAGTTTATTTAAGAATTGGAGACAGGTGGAAATCCAATAGTTGACAGCAGCGAATGAAACAAGAGAAGCATCTGGAGCCCTTAGGTCCAACCTGGCCTTGCCTGACCCAGGGTAACCCTGCTTCTCACCCAACTTCACTAATGAAGTTTGATTGCAGGCACCCACGGTGTGATGCTGCCCACTGTTAGATGCCATACCTATTTCCTGTTAGAAATAGGGGCATATTTTTCTTGAGATGGTAGAGGTTAGCTGAATCAAGATCCCCTTATCTAATATTTTGCTATGTAGCCCTCTGAGCAAGAACCATCTGGTCTTTATTTGCTTGCCAACTTCAAAATAACCCATCTACCCACCCTTAGTGCTTGGTTCTACTTTAGGAATTCATTTTCCACATCTACTCACACATATAGCTTGAATACAAGTGTCTTCCTTAAGATTTTATCACTTCTTGTCTGATTCCTACTGTAATTCCCTGGCATGGGCCCTCACCCTTCAAATTAAGAGAAAATACCCAGATTGTATACTGGGTAAAGACATTTCCTCTAAGCTTGCCTTTTTTTCAAACATCCGTTCTCAAGGCCTTGAACCTTGTTCGAGGCTCATCATCTAGGGCTTGGACAACCCTAGTCTGAGTCACAGTTAGTCATTAATACCTGCATTAGGTATTAATAACCCACCTTGTCCCACTCCCATAGCCAGTTCCCAGCGTAGAGAATATGACTTTCCCATTAATACCAGCAGCCGTTGTAGTTGTGAATACCAGCAGCATTGATGAGTAAAACAAGTAGAAGTAATTTAAGACTTGAGAATTAACAGAAAAAAGAAGAGACACTAAACCACTTGAGAAGAAGGAAGAGGTGGAGGAGGCAAGAAGAAAGAAGGAATGGGAGGAAAAACTACACGTGTAAGAGCTGGAGCAACTCTTACATATTGCCTTTGGCTAGTGGCACTAGAATCATGATTGGAACCCACTTGATGGATGCGAATCTGACTCAGGTCTTAAGAACTGCTCTTGAGTTTAACAGTCCAGATTTGTTGTCATCTTAGCAAAAGGACAAAGTAGAAGAAGTCAGGAACATGGACAAGGAAAGGGGCTACGTGTGCTCTATCATGGTTCCCTTTTTTCTTGATTGACTGGAAGATCAATATTGTTTTACTTTGCACATGAAAAGAACTGAGTCTTTATTTCCTTCCTAGTGGCCATTGCTTAAATGAAATGCTCTCATTTTGAATATGAGAAGTCACTTTTAATGTCAGAAAATTTCAATCCCCTTTGCCCACACACGCACGCACACACACAATACATAAGTTCATGTACATTCAGTAACTTCAGAGTTAGTTGAACTGCTTGGCTGATATGAAAATAGAGATTTATCTACTTTCAAATTTAATAGAGTAGAGGGGAAAATGATAAAACAAATTGAACTGCAAAGTTCTTCAACATCAGTAAGTTTCACACAGCTGCAGGGAAAACTTGACGAAAGGACATGTTCAGCCAGATGGCCTGTGCTGGCCTCCTTCCCATTCCTGCAAAAGATATGTTATTCACTCCCAGGGTAGCTCAGGGAAAGAGCTGATTATGGAATTAAAACAACCAATGTCCAATTAACCCCTGTTTTGGTCAATGTTTCCTACACAGTTTGGATAATTGGCATACTTTAGTTCCGTCAAGGGAGGCAGCTGGTTTATTGGTTAGTTCAAGCTCTTGGGAATGAGAACTTGAAATTCTGATATCAGCTCTGCCCCTACAAACTCTAAGTGTTGTGACCTTGGACAACTTATTTACCTCTTTGTGTTATTAGATTTCCCCCATTTGAAAATTGGAAATAACGTGTTGCTCTTAGACCATACATGAGGTGAAGGCACTGTAGGAAAAGTAAGGGAGAGTGTTGATATTTGCAGGGCTCTTTAAGACTGTCAATAAAAGGTACAGTTTGTCTTATATCGTATTATTATAATATCATAAGGATGCTGTGATTGCACAGAACAGAGGCCCACACAACAGAGCTCACGAATGGGGGATTCACTAGAGACATGCAGTAAGCTCTTCAGGAACCCAGTGATAAGAGTGTGTAGCACCTCCTTAAACTGGAAAACCATTCAACAACTCCTGACTGTCTCTTCTTTCTTCCTTTTGCTTTCTTCATCTTTGCTTCTCTGCATGTGCCTACTTCATTTCTTTCTTTCAGCAGACTGACTGCCCAGTATTGTCATCTGTGCCATGTGACCTCATTAAAGCAACCCAAAACGAAGGTTTTCCATCTCATTGAATTTCAGATCCCAAGAGAAGAAATGAATTGATCCAGTTTAGGCAGGCTCCCAATGTTCCCACATTCCCCTGTGCTTAGTGGACTGGGAACAGATTCTTTAAGAAAAAGGTCTAGGGAAGAAAGAAATGATAGCTATCTTTTGTACCTAAAATTACTCTTTGTTTTATGGAAACATCTCTTATATAAAATATTACAAAATTAAAGAATTATAATTAGCTAAGTTATTAAATTATTTTATAGATCCAAAGTATTTTTTTTTAGCTTTCCAGGATTTATAGAGAATATGTTAAAACATTCAACAGATAATTTTGAGAACCTCTAATCTAACAGGCACAAGAATACAAACACAAAAGACAATCTCAATTCTCAAGGAGCTTTCTTTATGTGCGGTGACTGGCAATGAAGAAAAAAAATTTTATTATTTTTTTTTTTTTGCAAAAGTCTGGTGCTATGGCCATGACTAATAGAATAGTTAACATTAATCCAGTGCTTAAAAAATACCAGATGCTATACTAAGTGTTTTACATACATATTTCATTTAAGACAATAGCTTTATGAACGTTGGGAACCTGACAGCAGCTTTATGAGGTAGATACTGTCATTCCTATTTTACAGCTAAAGAACCTGAGCCCCAGGATGGATAGGTGACTGACCAGAGTCACCTGCTGATGAAAGACAGAGTCAGGAATGCACAGACTGTTCTCTGAACCACTGTGCTTTGTGGCCTTTCTAATAAAAACAGGAGACTTAGGACAGCAGAGACAAGATTTTGGAGTAGAAAAAGGAACCCAAACTTTTCAGAGACATATAAATGTATTTGCCTTACCAAATGCTTCCAAATTCACTTTTCCTCTACTCTGTGGCAGTTTTACATACTAATAGGAAAGGCTAGAACCCAGAAGACCCGACTTAGGTTTGGATGAGCTACTTAGTGGCCTGTTTAACCAATCAGTCAGTTGCTCTTAGCTTTAGTACCTTTGTTCGTTAAAATGTGAATGAGGGTAATATATTGTTAACCAACTCCGTAAGGAGAAATGAAGGAAATATATCTTGGTATTTCATTTGAGGAGGAGATATGGCTTAAAGCACTTGGGGAAAAGCAGGGCCTTTTTAATTTACAGTAAACAATGCAAAAGTCCACAGTTTGTGGCAGAAAGCTCCCAGGACCTTTTTAGACACTGCTTTGGCCAGCCAGGAATTTGTAAAGAATTGCATCTTTGGGGCGCCTGGGTATCTCAGTCGGTTGAGTGTCTGCCTTCAGCTCAGGTCATGATCTCAGGGTCCTGGATTCTAGCCCCACATCCATCAGGCTCCCTGCTCAGCAGGGAGTCTGCTTCTCCCTCTCCCCCTGCTTGTGCTCTCTCTTGCTCTCCCTTTCTCAAATAAATAAATAAAATCTTAAAAAAAAAAATGCATCTTTGTAGCACCCACCACAGACTAGAGCCCCAGAACATTTGTCTTCTTCTGTTTGTCCTTTGGTAGATTCCTGTCAGCAATGAAAATTTAACTATCGTACCTAGAACTTAACAAGGTGATAGACTTAGTCAGTGGAATATGGCAGCTCTTTTCTCGTGTTTGAGGGATAATTGAAGGATTAGCCTTGTTTTCTGAGGCCTCTAAAGGACCAGCCGTCAGACTAAAAGGAGACAGATGATAGCCCAGTGCAGGAAAGAATTTTTATGCTATTGCACTTGTGCCAATGTGGAACGAATTCTCTGAATAATGGGTCACCTTTACTGAGTGCCTGCTTTGTGCCCAGGCACTGTGCTGAACACTCTATGAACATTGGCACATTTGTCCCTCACAGAGGCTCTGTGACATAGGTTTTTGCACATTTATAAATAAAACTTTCAAGAGTAGTTAACTTACTCAAGGTCAAACAGTTTGCTAATTGGTAAGAACAGTTTGGTAAGTGGAAGAGCTAGAAATTGAACCCAGAGCTGTCTGATTCCAAAGGATACCACCTTGGAAGACAGTCCATGGTCATTGGAGGTTTTTGGAAAAAAAACTAGACAATCAGAGTTAGCAAATAGGTTCGAAAGGGGTTTAAGCATTCTATGGGATGATTGGTTAGGCAGATGACCTTTCACTTCTCTTTTAAACTTTAAATTCTAATCCTGTTGTGTATGTAGAATCAATTTGCAAGACAGACTTAGGAAAATGATAGCTGGTGGTAGAATCATTATAGGAAAACAGGTTTCTCTTTCTGAAAATTAGCTCCACTGCCAATTTATGCAAGTTCTATAAATTTGTTTTCCCACGATTATGCAGACTATGATGTTGGTCATTTTAGCTCTAAAAAGAAGTCATTAATCCAAGTGAATAAAGTGCCAGGGGGTGGGGGGATGACACATTTTGTAGTGAATGACAAGGAAATTTGATTAGAAAGTTCAATTATCTTTAAGACAAATGACTAAATAGCTTTTGGAATACAGTAAGATACGTTTCGTTTTAAATATATATTAGAGTGGTTTACTGTACATTTTAGAAAACATGGGTTTTCAAAATCTTACCCATCTACATCAAAGTTAGATACTTTTTGGACCCACGTGACTTCTTAGCCTCCTCGGACCTGAGAAACATTATTTAGCTTTAACACCACACCCGGAAGCAAGAAGAGACCTGAAGTTTACCCCCTTTGGCATGGGTCAGAGGAATGAATGTCCTGATTTTGTATCACTACCCACAGCACTAGGCAGATAGGGTGAGAAGTAGAAAAGGCACCCCAGTGACACGTTGTTTCTCCCTGCGTCGGTATTCAAGACCTGCTTGGATGATGTTTGTCTTTATTGAACTGGTTTTTAGTTTTTCAGGTTTAGGTCTTCAAAAAGTAATTTGATTACTTTTACATACTCTAATTGAATCACTTTGGTAGGATATTGTTTTTATTGAGCCAGACACAATGAAAGCTCACACTTAAGGCTCTAAAGGTTCAAATGAAAAAGATTATCCTAAAAATAGCTTTGACCAATTTGATTTAATCTTTATCACATAATTTAAAGCGTTCAAGTTCTTTACTATATGATGATTATCTACTTCAGTGATTGAGTTTTAAAATGGGGATAGAGAAACAGTTTCTCAATTGTGGTTGATACAGTGTAAGGTTAATTCATAAAGCCTTTCTTTCCCCATTTTATCTTAACTGTTTTTTAGGATTTGATTTGTCTGGTTTTGGGGAATAAATCAATGTATTAACTTCATTTCTTAACACATCATGAAAATTTAACAAAGTAATATTTTAATGTTAGATAGGTTTTATTCAATTTTCTATAGAGTGTGTAGTTTGAGAGGGGAAAAATGATAAAAAGCTTTATGATACCAGTATTCTGAAACATTTTCCCATTCTGGATAAAGTCCGTGGGTATATTAGGTCTTATAAACCTTGCCTGGGGAGACACTAATTAAAGGAACTTCAATGACTATGATCAGTTTTTTTAATAGAAACAGATGTTGAAAATAAAGATCTTCTTGTGAAAACTAAAATCTTCTGCATATATATATTTCTAAAATGTTTAAATGTTGTATTTTTCTAACAGAATACTAGTTACACTGTCTTCCAAACAACTTCCTGCATAGCACAAAATACTTTATTACTCTTTAATTTTGCGGTTCATTTTTTAACTTTATATTCAGAGTGAAGAAAAAAAAAAGGATATCTTGAATTCAAAACCAGACATTATAAATAGCATCATATCATCTTAAATCTTTTTTTTTTAAGATTTTATTTATTTATTTGTCAGAACTAGTGTGAGCACAAGTGGGGCAGCAGGCAGAGGGAGAAGCAGGCTCCCCGCTGAGCAGGGAGCCCAATGCAGGACTCGATCCCAGGACCCTGGGATCATGGCCCGAGCCAAAGGCAGACTTTTAACCCACTGAGCCACCCAGACGCCCCATATCATCTTAAATCTTAAAGTACTTTAGAATTATGACAGTCTACCCCACAGACTCAGGCTCCGAGAATTTGACCTGTTGCATGTTCCGCTGGGACCACTACCTCTGCCAGGTGCTGGGATGTAAGGATGACAAAGATGTAATCCTTGCCTATAAGTTGTGTACCCTCTAGCTGAGGACCAGACATAAACAAACCAAAATACAATTTTGCAATGAGATGATTGAAAGGTCTGCTGAGTGCTGTGGAGTCCCAGAAATGAAAAACCATCCTCAGCCTGTGGAGTTCAGGGAAGGCTGTCTAAGGAAGGGGTAAGTCCTCCGCTGAGGCTTACAGAATAAAAGAGATGTCTTATTCCTTTAGCTTGATTTTAGGCAAATGGGGCTGATTTTATGATTTAAAAATGCATTACCTGATGCATTTTTATGTCTGATCTATTTTATGAAATGAGGATGATTGTAGGGACTGTGTGGGCGAATGGGGGAAAGGGCACTGAGCAGAAGGTTTTTTACTTTCTATACGCTATTTCTCCCACTGTTATGTCTTATTCATGTGTAATGACAAGAATTTAAATATAAAACCAATTATTTGTATAAATGCTATAATTGAAAGCATGAAAAGGACCAAAACAACAAAGCAAATAAATAGTAGGAAATATTGATGTAAGGATTTCAGTCAGAAGCCCTGACTTCTATTAACTGCTGTCCACGTTTCTTCTCCAGCTCAAGAGGAGCCCCTTCTAAAGCCTCCTTCCTGCGCCCCCCCCCCCCCCGCCTCACCTAGGTCTGTATTCATGTCTGAGTGTCAGGTGCCCCAGCAAGGGCCACAAGCAGGCTGTCCCTGAACGGACTGAACAGACCCAAGACCTGGAGAGCAGCAGAGCTGGGGCTCAAATTGGTGGTGACTGCCAAAGTCACTGAGATTGTTACTGCAAACATTTGCTTACGTGCCCAGATGAGCAAAAGACAGATCAGGGGGAAGTATGGGTGGCAGTTTCTTCAATAAAAATGAAACCATTTAAATAAACAGCCTTTTGACAGATGGTAGGCCAGTGGCTTCATCTTCCTAGTTGAAGAACATATTTTAATGTTCCCCTTCAATATTTAAAGACAGAAATTCTCCAGGTACATTGTGCATACTCTCGTTTTTGTTTATTAATCCCCTGGGGTGGGACCTGTCAGGTTATTGACGCCACCTTTTTACGGATACTGTCATTATGTCTGCCCAGGGATCGTGTCTGCAGTGGTGTTTCTCGGCCTCAGGCTGACTAAAACCTTCAATCTGGAAAGCCTTGTATTCTGGGCCAGTACGGGCAAGAATGATATTGTGGTGTTTATTTACCATTTTTGGAAAATCAAGTCAGAGTTCATGGACCTTTCATGGCAAAGCAGCACTTTCATCCAGGCAGCACATAAAGAAGAATGTTAATTGATTAAGTGGTTAATTAATTGATAAATGATTCCTCCAAATAGACTTTAATCGTGTATTTTATAAGGAACTCTATTTGTTTTAAAAGACAATAAATGTCAATAGATTCTTGTGATCAAATTTTGATATACAAATTAGTATCCATTACTAGTAATTTTACTATACCCGCATTCTTTTTCTGCCTAGTACAGGAAGTTCCACTTTTTGTGGTATTTAATTTAATACATATTTTTTTTCTTTTTACTTTGTTACTGAGAAACCCCAGTTGTTTTTTTTTTTTAACATTTTATTTATTTATTTGACAGAGAGAGAGAGCACAAGTAGGCAGAGAGGCAGGCAGAGGGAGAGGGAGAAGCAGGCTTCCCGCTGAGCAGGGAGCCCGATGCAGGGCTCGATCCCAGGACCCTGGGATCATGACCTGAGCCAAAGACAGCCGCTTAACCAACTGAGCCACCCAGGCACCCCTGAGAGAAACCCCAGTCTTTCTAGGATAGTACAATTCTGGTATTTTCATTTAAACCTGTTTAAATATCAAAAATAATTTTGTAAAATGAAAATCTGATAATTGAGAACATTTACACATTATCATAATTTGCAAATTATATAAAGCTATAGCAGGTGATACTTGATTTAACAAGGAAGGCTTTGATATTATAAATTCACCCCAACAGCATTATGTATCCTTAAAAATGATGATTTCTTGATCAGAACACTTTTAGAAAGAACATTCATCACATAACCCTTGGTTCATAAATGTAATTTAAGATAAATTCAATACTTTGTTTGAACAGCTAAAACAAAAGGCATGGTTTTGTTAGGTAATTGCACTGTTCAATAATATATTCCATTAAGAATCACTTTTATTGCTGTTGTCAGTAACAAAACTCTCTTATAATTTGGAAGTTATGGAAGACTATGGATACATTCTACAATTTTCCTGGTTGAACCAATTTTTAGCAGTTAAATCTGTGTATCTGGGAAGAAGTAGCCCAAGATATTAAGGAATATACAATTAATTTCCATTTCAGCTGGTACAAAGACATGGAGGGTTGGGGGACCATGGAATGATTCAGGGACTTACAAGTTAAATTAATTTCAAATTGTCACATGGCAAAGATCAGTAATAACAAATTAATATGCAAGCATCCATATGCACATACACACACACATTAAAAACTTACAATTCTGAAATACACATACGCAAGTTTCTTCTCGTGTTCTGTGATGAATGCAACATTTTAAGCAGAATATGCTTTATAACAAAAAGTGCGTGAAGATCTTGTCTTCAAAGATGGGGAACATTTTTAAAACAGAGTGTACCCTGTGAGTAAATGCAGAGTATCTGGTAAGTGTACTTAAACCCCCAGGAGCTTTGATCAAATACCAGCTGTTACATCAGTTCTGTCGGTAATCTTTCTTACTGATCTGTGACCTTGACCTTGTGCTTGTATCTGTATGTCAAATCTGTTTTCGGGTTGGGGAGACCATAGTTGAGTTTAATAGGATTTATGCTCCAATCTCAAAGGACGGAGCATATACATACACATGTACATGTACACATATATATATTCATATACATATACATACACACACTGTAAACACTCGATTCCAGGAGAAGAAAGCAGCATTTCCCATTATACTTTATATTTTGGTGGGGATTGGAAAATACTATGCTCTTGAAAACTGATAGAAAGCGAGCACCGGTTACTTTGAAGAGCTATTGAAAAAGGTTAAGAGAACCTATACCTTCTGTTTATTTTATATTTAAACCCTTTTTTCCCACATTTATGTGCTACCCAAAATAATCTGTTAACGAGTGTTTTGTGTTTCTTCAGAGAAACTGTAGTTTCTTCAAGAACAGTAGGAGGCAGTGAACAGACATTAATATTAATGCTAAATAAACATACGTATTCTTTATCATATAATGATTCTCTTCTAGATTTTTAAAAGTTGTAGTTAGAATTCATTTTAGCTAACAATATTCTAGTATTCTGTTTTCAAGCTAATGCAACACATCATCCAAGAAAGCATTACATTTTTGGAATAGAAATTGTTGGGCAATTGAGCTCTTTCTCTAGCATCTTTCATTCTGTGAGCCTTTTTTAACTTAAAAATACCCAACTTTTTCATCTTCATTTCTATTTAAAATTAATTTTTTTTATAAACTGTAGAGGCAGAGTAAAATGGATAGTAGATTTTATTGAATCTGAGTCATATACATAAGCCTTCTGAGTATGTATCAGCCTTCAGAACAAAGAAGCTCTTCTTTATTTTGCTATATCAGTTATAGGGGATATTTGTTTCTGTTGCCAGGACAAATAATTGTCCTCTCTCTCATATGCATTCATCTATGTTATCAAGGATCCTAAATCTTTACTGTTGCACTTTATTTGGTATGTAGTCATTGTGAGATAAGCCAAAGCTCCAGTTTGATTATTAGCTCATATTTAGCTTTTAAATAAACATTTGTTTGAAATTCCTTGACCCTCCCCCCCCTTAAAGAAAGCAGTGAAGATAAGTAATTTGGGGGGTATTGGATGGGCAGGGTGTATGGCTGTTTGAAAATCACTTCCTTCCCTCAGAATTCACTAAAAAGACTATAACGCATATTGGTCAGGACTATTTCCACAACTTTATGATAGCATTGTCATCTTTCTGATTAAAATGCTTATTATCATTTTATCAACTACAATTTGATAAATTACTTGGAATCACAGAAATAAAATTTTAGAGTTGAAGAGGTCTTCAGATACATGTCCTTCTATTGAACACTTGAGTAGGTCAAACACTAGTGTGTCCTAGTGAGTCGCTTTTAATAGGGTATGTGAGTGACACTGTTTTACTCCTGTGGAAGCAGCTGACAGCAAGTTAAAGCTGATGGACCTGGAAGTTAGGAGCAAATTTGGCCTTGGGCAAAAATATGTAAGTCCCTTGGGCTGCAATGGAGAGCATCTGGGCAGGCAGTTTACTCACTACAGTGTCAGGGGCTTCTGTTACCAATCTTAGAAGACTATTTACATCTCAAGTGAGAACCCCTGGGAGAGGGCAAAAAGCTCTTATGTTCTAATTTAATGTTGAGACCCCCAGTTGAGCAAAATATTTTTAGATAAGTTTATTTTCCTGGCACCCATCAAATTGTACAACCATACATCCATCTTTTGATAACGATAATACTGCAAAGAAAAGTACTATCTTGGAATTCAAATTATATCAAAGGACATTAACGAATATTCCTTTTCTTCAATAAGAAATATATTCTAAGAAATGAAATTTCAGGCTTCCCCTTTTACCATGCCCTTGTTATTCTCCTTGAAAAGGCAGCAATTGAATGTTTCTTTTATTTTTTTTTTCTTAATTTTTTTTCAAAAACTGACTTTTTCCCATTTCTGTCACTGATTTATTATGCTTCTATTGTAGTGGTGGTCAGTCTGTTAGATTTAGTTTTAATAAAACAATAGTTACAATAATTAAGAGAGTAACAAATGATATTTACAGTTTTTTAGACAAAATAGCTCAGTTTTCCAAATGTTTACAAATACTTAGAATTCTTTTGTTTTTCAAGTTTGAGAAATAATTGACATACATTACTATAAGTTTAAAGTGTACAGCATAGTGGCTTGATTTATGTATATTGTGAAATGATTACCACAATAGATTTTGCTAACTCCCATCTTCTCATATAAATACAATTTAAAAAAAAAAGAAGAAAGGAAAAAAAAATTCTTCTCATGATGAAAACTCTTAGGATTTACTCTCTTAACTTTCCTAGACAGCATACAGCAGTGTTAGCTGTAATCATCATGCTGCATGTTACATCTTACATCCCTAGGACTTACTTACTGTATAGCTGGAAGTTTGTACCTTTAAACCACCTTCCTCCAGTTTATTCTTTCCTAGCATTTTTTTTTTTTTTTTTTTGGTTATTCGGTGTCTTTTATGGTTCCATATAAATTTTAGAAGTGTTTTTTATACTTCTATTTAAAAAAAGCTATTGGACTCTTGATAGGGATTGCATTGAATCTATGGATGGTTTTTGGAAGAATTGACATTTTAACAGTATTAATTGTTCCAATCCATGAACATAGGATACCTTTTCATTTATTTGTCTTCTTTCTATCAGTGTAGTTTTCAGAGTAGAGATGATTCACTTCCTTAAATTTATTTCTAAGTATTTTGTTTTTGATGCTATTGTAAACAGGATCGATTTCTTTTTAGAAAATTTGTTGCTAGTGCATAGAAATGCTACTGATTTTTGTATGTTAATTTTGTATCTTGCAGCCTTACTGAATTTATTGATTACATCTAATGGTTTTTTGGTTGGTTGAGTCTTTAGGATTTTCTATATATAAAATCATTTCATCTGCAAATAGGGACAATTTTTGCTTCTTCCTTTCTAATTCTGATACTTTTTATTTCTTTTTCTTGCCTGATTGCTCTAGTTATGACTTCTAGTACCATGTTTAATAGGAGTGGCAAGATGGGACACCATTGTCTTATTCCTGATCTAAGAGCAAAAACTTTCAACTTTTCACCATTGAATGTAATGTTAGCTGTGGGCTTGTCATATATGGCCTTTATTATGTTGAGATCTTTCCTCTATGCCAAATTTGTTAAAGAGTTTTTGTCACAAATAAATTGTGAATTTTGTCAAATGTTTTTCTGTATCTAGTGAGATATGATCATCATTCTTTCATTCCCTTAATGTGATGGATCACATTGATTGATTTGCTGGTGTTGAATTATATCTGTGCATCTCAGGGATTAGTCCCATTTGATCATGGTAAATGTTTCTTTTAATATGCTGCTAAATTTGGTTTACTAGTATTTTATTGAGAATTTTTGTCTCTGTGTTCATCAAGGATATTGACTGGTAGTTTTTTGGGTTTTGTTTTGTTTTGTAGTAGTGTCCTTTTTCTGGTTTTGGTATCCAGATAATGCTGGCCTCATAAAATGAGTTTGGGAGTGTTCCCTCCTCTGATTTTTTTGGAAGGATTTGAAAAGGATTGGTGTTAATTCTTCTTCAAAGTTCAGTGAAATTCACCAGTGAAGCCATCAGGCCCTGGGGTTTTCTTCATTGAGAGATTTTTGAGTACTAATTCAAACTCCTTACTAATTATTGTCTATTTAGATTTTCTGTTTTTTTTCTGGATTCAGTCTTTGTAAGTTGTATGTTTCTAGAAAATTTCCCATTTCTTACAGATTGTCTAGTTTGTTGGAGTATAGTTGTTCATAATAACCTATTATGATCCTTTTCATATATGTGGTATTAGTAATGGTAATGTCTCCTTTTTTATTTATAATTTTTGTTGACTTGGGTAAAAAATAATTTTTAATTTATAATAGGGGGTTCACTATAGTCTTCATTTCTTAAGGAAGCCCCCAGGACCCTTAATCTGAAATGTTACTTTTTCTTTCCTGTTCTGTGAAATTTAGTGTTGAGTTTCATGTATTGTAACTTTTCATTGGCCCTTGTTTGGAAAGCTTAATCTCATACATTTGGATAAAATGTTTGGTGTTATGTCCTCTTGATAAATTTTTCTTGGATTTTTGTTTCCTTTTCAACTTTTTTAAAACTTTCGTTCAAAGTTTCACCTTAGAGAACACCAAGAGTTTTCTAAATTATTTACCTCAATTTGTATTGCTTTAATAAAAGTTTCAATAATTAGGACTTCAGAATCTTCCTAGTACTTAGATATTTTTCTTTTAATCCTTAATGAAACATCTTAATATTTTTCTTAGCCTTTTGTGTAAAAAAATCCCTAAAATAATCTACAGTGAAAATTAGGTAATATTGTACAATAGGAGTTATTCTTGAATATCACAATTAAGTAGACTTTCAGGTATTTTTGCATTTTGAGGAAGCAGAGCCAAAAATTAAAATGCTCATTAGAGTGGTATCGGAGAAATACCTTTAAATTCAATACTCAAACAGGTATACTTGATAATGGAGAAGAAAGTAGAAGAGATTTCATGGAAACAGTTGGAAGTTATGAGGTATTTACTAGACATAATTTAAATACCATACAAAGTGGCTTCATAGATGTTTAATCTCTGAAATGTGTTTCTAATGGAGAATTTGATCTTAAGTAAGATACTGAGTCCTTTCCTTAAAAACAGCTGGAGGAAGACCTTTCTCATTGTTTATTTATTGTCAACCAAAAGTAGTCCCACGTACAAGAATTCTATTAGATTCATCCTTCATAAAAAAAACAAAAACAAAAAAAGATTCATCCTTCATTTATCCAAGTAGAATTTTATTTTGCCATTTCAAAAATTGTTTAAAAATTCAGTAGATGTTCCCTTTGCTTAATAAGCCATTTCCAAATAGAAAGTGCAAAACGCATTGCAATGAAAATAGTTTTAACTACTCAAAGAATCAGTATAACACCCATTTGGGAACTGTTAACATGCAAATTATTTACAACTATCTTATTGACTAAAGTTCTAAAAAAAAAAAAAAACTTAGACTTCAACATAATTTCATATTTTTCAGGTACTTAAAAGAAAATGTACCTTTAAAAAAAATACACTCTGAATTCACGCATTTTACTAAATATTTAACTAAACTAGCCTTTGTGTTGAAACTTGGATCGTTCCCCAAATCTATGTATATGGTCAAGATTCCATGGAATCCTTTAATGGTTTAGTTTGATTTTATTGTTTTTTTAAATCTAACAATAATTTTTTTACTGTATGCTAGCTAGAGCAGTAAAATGTCAATTTTATAACATTTAAAAGATTTTCATGCTTATAAACAATTTTAAATCAATAAAAAGAAGATTCAGTTTATAATTTTAACATTATAACAGTTGTACACGAACTTTATTAAATTGTCATGAAATGCATTAACCCTTGATATACTCTGAAGCAGGGTTCTTTGGACCTGGTGTTAGTTTTTGAAACCTTTTTTTTTTTTTTTTTAAATATTTCTAACTAGTAGGAAGGATTATACTACATGACTTTTATTCGTTTTAAAAGTTTTAATCAATGTGTTTTTAGTAGGAAAAGAACAGTTATCTTGCTATTACTATATGTGCCCAATGGAACCTTTTGTAAATCAAAAATACATTATGGAACCTTAGTGATCTTAATTTTCCTATATCATTAAGTATTTTGCCATTTTCTGATCTTGATAATTAATTCATTATTTATTTCCAACTGTGCCAAATACTAAAAAGAATAAGCAAAGAGAAAATAATGGAAGTGCCTAGAAGGGTGATGCAGTAGTGAAATAGGTCATCATTATATAATCTTCAATTTCCTTATTGCATAGCCCATTAATTCTATATCATTTTTCATGAATGTTTAAAAAGTCTGGAGACACTGTCTTTGTAGTCTTCCTAGTCTGTTTTAAGTTTTTAGTAAACACAGTAGAGAATTCAGTATTTTTCATTTTCCATCTGTAACATCAAAGAAAAGAAAGCTGGCATAGGAAGATGCTTCAATTAGATGAATCAGAGGATGACTGCAAGAGAATGATAGTAGCACTCTAGACATGATGATGGTGACATTGACCTTATAAGCAACATCTCTGACTGTTGTCTTCAGATGACAACATCGTAAACGAATTTTTTCAAACTCAGGAATCAATGAGTGAACAATATAGTTCAACATTATAGTTCTTTTATTTTTTTCCAGGTTTATTGAGGTATAAATGACAAGTAACATTGTGAGAGTTTAAGGTCTACAGTGTGATGATTTGATATGCACATATATAACAAAATGATTACTATAATAAAGTTAGTTAATACACCCCTCAACTCACATTGTTCCCATAACAATATAGTTCTAAAGACAAAAAGGAAATACAGTATTTCTTTCATCTAGTCAGTTGCTCAATAAGAAGGGCTGCATCACTCACTATTTTGTGACAAGAACCTCAGCTGTCCTGTTTTGCTCAAAGGAAATAGGACAGTATCCTTTCTTTTATGATGTTGGCACATCCAAATTTATTTGAAATGGTTCATAAGGGCAAATTTTGAAGGCTGGTGTGTAATAAAAGAGATTGGAGGAAAACAGAGACACGGATATGAAATAATCCATTGGGTTGATCTTTATAATTGGTGTTAGTAAATCTAAAAATAAAAAATATATATTTTGCAATTATGGAACAAGGAAGATTTCTTTCCTCTCTTCAGCATAATTATGAGCTGTCAGAGTTTTCCAAAGTAACACATTTTGAATTATACAAGTACAAAAAGAAGACCCAGAGGTGATGATAATGCTTACCTCTTAGACATGTACCAATCTGGAATTGGTACTTAAAGGATGTTTCCAGGTTCTGGCATGACAGTTGATGAGCTGTCAGTTGCCCATTATCTTTCAAAACTAGGAAGATAAGGAATTAAGAATGGGCTTGGTGTAAATTGTGTAAATTCTTAAAATTCTGATGCTTTATTTTATCCCTTCATTCTTTCTTTGTTAATTATTCATAAATTGACTTAAATATTAAAATGTTTGTTGGACCCAGATGGTAATGGTGATGCCTGTTTTTCTTGGTATACTGAGGGTTAAACAAACCCATTAAAATTACAGAGCTGATTTTGATTTACAATGATAAATCTAAAATCAAGATTAAGTCACCTCTTAATATATTATTAAAGGTTACACTAAACTTTTTGTTAAAATCAGTTTTTCTAAAAATTTTATGGAACCACCTTATAAAAATGACAACTGAGTGGGAACAAATATTGTTCAATCAGGTTTTATTTTTTTCTCCTTCATATATATGTATTTTTCGGGTTCGTTAAATCTTTCTCCGCTTTGCCTGCCATACCTACCAACCTAATGTTTAAAGATAGGATATTAATATAACCTATTTTAGTTTCTAAACTAAAATTTTTCTTATAAAATCTGATGAGAGTGGGTCACCTGGGTTGCTCAGTCGTTAAGCGTCTGCCTTCGACTCAGGTCATGGTCCCAGGGTCCTGGGATCGAGCCCCACATCGGGCTCCCTGCTCAGCGGGAAGCCTGCTTCTCCCTCTCCCACGCCCCCTGCTTGTGTTCCCTCTCTTACTGTGTCTCTCTCTGTCAAATAAATAAATAAATAAATAAATCTTTAAAAAAGAAAAAATCTCATGAGAGTTACAAAACTTATTTCATTTGTTCATTTGTAATTTTTTCTACCTTTTTTTTCCCTGCCCCCTCCTTACTTTTATTCTCTGTTTTCTTTTACCCCCCATAAACCAAATGTTGTGGATGATTCTGTTCCCTTTGCAAAATCACTTAGCAAGTGTATGCCATATAAGTGAAGTCTCTTCCTTATTGTGTTTATGAGGAGACCGTTGAGTACCTTTATTTTTTTTTTTAAGATTTTTTTTTTTTTTTTTTTATTTGAGAGGGAGAGAATGAGAGATAAAGAGCATGAGAGGGAAGAGGGTCAGAGGGAGAAGCGGATGTGGGACTCGATCCTGGGACTCCAGGATCATGACCTGAGCCGAAGGCAGTCGCTTAACCAACTGAGCCACCTAGGCGCCCCGTTGAGTATCTTTAAATAGACACAGGCTCTAATAAAATCATTGTCGAAGTTTTGAACGTGCAAGTAGATCCACTGACAAGGCATTAAATCACAGTATTTTGTAAAATATTCCAGTTTTAAAATATACTGCTTGCCAATCTCTCAGGAGGCCTAATTCTTAATAGTATGTTGACATTTAGATATTTTTAACCAAATATACTCAAGTAGTGTTAAGCAGCTGGCAACATTCTTAAGTAATATGTATATAAAATTAAAAAGGAAGCCAACTGTGTATGTCGGTGATTCAAAAAAAATGTGGTTGTCTTTTTGCTAAAAGAAAATGAGTCAGGCTAATACTGACTCTAAATTTTAACTTTAAGAAGTCTATTTATTAGGTGATGGTAATATTTTACATTATACCCTAATATCTGTAGTCTCAGGGAGCTGTACTGTATCCAATCACCTTGTCTCCTTTAGTTTTTTTCCTAAATTTCTCAATTAAGTTCTATTCTTTATTCTAGAAATGTGAAAAGGCAAGATTTGGGAAAGGTAGGAGGGGATTGTTAATGATTTCTCCTGCTTCAGTTATTTAAAGGAAAGAGAGGGAAGTTATCTGAAGAAATTTGGCTCACTCAATTCCCTGAAGAGCTTTTACTTGTAGGATCTGAGTGACTTCAAGCCTTAAGTAGTCTCAGAATTCCTACTTTTTTCAGCATTTCATTTTTTGCTAGCACGTTGGTAGGTATTGCCACTGAGTGCCTCCTGAAGCAGCACCTCGGGAAATACAGCCTTTGATTTACAGATTCATCTTATTTAAAAAAAAACAGGTTTCCTGTTAAAAGAAGGTCTTTCCTCCCTGATTCATAATGGTGCTGTTTATACAATTTTTTTCAAAAAAATTAATGAAAAATAACCACATGGACTTAGAATTTTCTGGAAGCAATTATTCATCTTCCCATCAGGTCAATTCTAAACTTGTTTCCTGCCCATTTTTCTAGAGGGTGATGTGATTGCCTATGTATACACATAGTTATATTTATACATATTATGGTAACCACATTTTCTAAACTAAAAATTGGTATAAGTACCTTAACACATTTTTCTAAATTAATGATTTTTATTTTAGGATCATAAAATTTTTTCAAGTCACATATAATAGTTTAATTTATTTATACTTTATACTGATAGCGAAGTCACACAAAAAGAAATAGCATGGGTGGGGAAAAGAGTATTCTCTATGAGGAACATCTTAGAAACTTAGAGTTACAGGTTCACCCATAACCTGTCTGTCTTCTTCATCTGTTAGGAATGGACCTCACATTAAAATTTCTACATAGAGCAAATGAGTGAAGGTTTAAAAATGGATACATTAAACCTCTGATAGACTTGATCAGCATCTAGAGAATCACTCTCTTCTGTTTTTAATAGGTCATGGTAGAAATGAAGTTTGTGATTATACTTCAGTGTTTATGAATATGACTAAGACTGTCACACTTTGCATCGGCCTACAAGATATTTGTCAGTCTTCCATTTCTTTGAAAACAGAAATCCTACAAATTACTTACGGAATGTGTGATGTTTCAAGGATGCTATCAGAAGTGAATCTGCTCTGTAGTACTCAACCCTACACACAGCTCATCAGATGAGTCCATGTCATATGCATCTCTTTTATTTTTTTCCTGCACATCTGTTTTTGTTCCTTCGTAAGCTTCCAGTAATATAAGAAAGCTAATTCTAGCTCCCTTATAGAGCTACATCACTATAAAAGAGACTTAGCATTTATATTACTCTGCGTAAAGTGCTCATGAAAATTCAGAAACTTCGTGTGTTTTGGAAGACAGTTACATAATGCCAAAATACTTTCTCTAATTGATTTGCAGTATGGATTAATTTATAGGATTTCCAGTAGCAATTTCCAGTTTAATAGGAATGACAAAATATGTTACTAAAGAAGTATCTATAATATCTATATATGTATGTACATTATGTTTTACATATGTGTATATATATATACACACACCTCCATAGAAACTTAGAAATACTAGATTCTTTTGCTTGTCGGTATCATAGCATAATACTAGTTCTGTCCCTTCTTAACTTTTTTATTTATTTATTTTTTTTAGAACACTGCTATTTGCATTTAATTGGAAACAAAAGATGAAGAAGGAGAAGCAGTATATTCGCTAAGGAGTCTATCTGCTTGCTGCTGCAGACCTATGTATTAAGGAATTCTTTTGCTTCATCTTGCATAGGAGTTGATCAGCTCTGTGGTCAGACTACTTTGGAATTTGCCTGTCTTTCATCTTGTTGTTGCCAGAGGAAATCCTGGTTGGAATGTAACAGGACATCTCCGTCTGATTACTATGGAAGGTGATAAACTGACACTTACTTATTAAAGTTACATCTCACTCACCCACAGAAAACCATTCTTTAACGTGAATAGAAACCAAGCCCTTGTGAACACTTCTATTGAACATGACTCATGGAGAAGAGCTTGGCTCTGATGTGCACCAGGATTCTGTTGTTTTAACTTACCTAGAAGGATTACTAATGCATCAGGCAGCAGAGGGATCAGGTACTGCCGTTGACAAAAAGTCTGCTGGGCATAATGAAGAAGATCAGAACTTTAACATTTCTGGAAATGCATTTCCCAACTGTCAAAGTAATGGTCCAGTTCTCAATACACATTCATATCAGGGATCTGGCATGCTGCATCTCAAAAAAGCCCGACTCTTGCAGTCTTCTGAGGACTGGAATGCCGCGAAGCGGAAGAGGCTGTCTGATTCCATCGTAAATTTAAACGTGAAGAAGGAAGCTTTACTAGCTGGCATGGTTGACAGTGTGCCTAAAGGCAAACAAGACAGCACATTACTGGCCTCTTTGCTTCAGTCATTCAGCTCTAGGCTGCAGACCGTTGCTCTGTCGCAACAAATTAGGCAGAGCCTCAAGGAGCAAGGATACGCACTCAGTCATGATTCCTTAAAAGTGGAGAAAGATTTAAGGTGCTACGGCGTTGCATCGAGTCACTTAAAAACTCTGTTGAAAAAAAGCAAAGCTAAAGATCAAAAGCCTGATACCAATCTTCCTGAGATAACTAAAAACCTCATCAGAGACAGGTTCGTAGAGTCACCACATCATGTTGGACAAAGTGGAACAAAGGTCATGAGTGAACCCTTGTCGTGCGCTGCCAGATTACAGGCTGTTGCAAGCATGGTGGAAAAAAGGGCTAGTCCGGCCACTTCACCCAAACCTAGTGTCGCTTGTAGCCAGTTAGCATTACTCCTTTCAAGTGAAGCCCATTTGCAGCAGTATTCTCGAGAACATGCTTTAAAAACACAAAATGCAAATCAAGCGGCAAGCGAAAGACTTGCTGCCATGGCCAGATTACAAGAAAATGGCCAAAAGGATGTTGGCAGTTTCCAGCTCTCGAAAGGAATGTCAAGCCATCTCAATGGTCAGGCAAGAACACCGTCAAGCAAACTAATGGCAAGCAAAAATACCACCTTTCAGAATCCAATGGGTGTCGTTCCTTCTTCCCCCAAAAATGCAAGCTGTAAGAACTCACTGGAAAGAAACAGTATCAAACAAGCTGCTAATAATAGTTTGCTTTTACATCTTCTTAAAAGCCAGACCATACCAAAGCCAATGAATGGACATAATCATAGTGAGAGAGGAAGCATTTTTGAGGATAGTAGTACACCCACAACTATCGATGAGTACTCAGATAACAATCCTAGTTTTACAGATGATAGCAGTGGCGATGAAAGTTCTTATTCCAACTGTGTTCCCATAGACTTGTCTTGCAAACATCGAATCGAGAAACCAGAACCTGACCAGCCTGTTTCTCTCGATAATTTAACTCAGTCCTTGCTAAACACCTGGGATCCCAAAGTCCCCACCACTGTAGACATCAAAGAAGATCAAGATACCTCAAGGAATTCTAAGCTAAATTCACACCAGAAAGTAACACTTCTTCAATTGCTACTTGGCCATAAGAATGAAGAAAACGTAGAAAGAAACAATAGTCCTCAGGAAGTACACAGCGATGTGACCAAGTTCAGTACCCAGAATTACACGAGGACTTCTGTAATAGAAAGCCCCAGTACAAACAGGACTACCCCAGTGAGCACTCCTCCATTCCTTGGATCCACAAAAGCAGAGTCCCCCATCAATCTTTCCCAACACTCTGTGGTCATCAGATGGAAGTCCCCACCATATGCCTGTGGCTCTCAGGCTGAAAAGCCCACAAATACTGCATCTAACCACTTGATGGACCTTACAAAGAGCAAGGAATCGCAAGGAGAGAAACCAGTCCAGAATGAAGGTGCCCAAAACTCTGCGACTTTCAGTGCCAGTAAACTGTTACAGAATTTAGCTCAGTGTGGAATGCAGTCGTCCCCCTCAGGAGAAGAGCAGAGACCTAGCAAACAGCTGCTAAGTGTCAACACAGATAGACCTGTAGGCATGGTTGATAGATTAAATAGTCCTCTGCTCACAAATAAAGCAAACGCAGTGGAGGAAAACAAGGCATTTAGCAGTCAAGCAACGGGTCCTGAATCAGGACTTTCTGGTTCTGAAATAGAAAATCTGCTTGAAAGGCGCACTGTCCTCCAACTGCTCCTGGGAAACCCCAACAAAGGGAAGAGTGAAAAGAAAGATAAGATTTCTTTACGAGATGAAAGTACTCAGGAACATACAGATAGAGCTTTAAGTGAACAAATACTGATGGTAAAAATAAAATCTGAGCCTTGCGATGACTTACATATTCACAATTCAAATGTTCACTTGAGCCATGATGCCAAGGGTGCCCCATTCTTAGGTATGGCTCCTCCCGTGCCGAGAAGCACAGCTGCCTTACCAGTGTCCGAGGACTTTAAATCGGAGCCCGTTTCACCTCAGGATTTTTCTTTCTCAAAGAACGGTCTGTTGAGTCGACTGCTAAGACAAAATCAAGAGAGTTACCTGGCGGATGATCTGGACAACAGTCACAGAAACAGTGAACTGACAGTTCTAGAATCAAAGAACCTTTGCATGGTCCCTAAGAAAAGGAAGCTTTATACTGAACCTTTAGAAAGCCCTTTTAAAAAGATGAAAAATAACATAGTTGATGCTGCAAACAGTCACAGTGCTCCGGAAGGACTGTATGGGTCCTTGCTTAACCAGCAAGAGCTGAAATTTAGCAAAAATGATCTTGAATTTAAATACCCTGCCAGTCATGGTTCAACCAGCGAAAGTGAACATAGGAGTTGGGCCAGAGAGAGCAAAAGCTTCAATGTTCTGAAGCAGCTGCTTCTCTCAGAAAACTGTGTAAGAGATTTGTCCCAGCACAGGAGTAACTCCGTCGTCGAGAGTAAAAAGAAAGGACACAAAAATAACGTGACCAGTAGCAAACCTGAATTCAACATTTCTTCTTTAAATGGACTGATGTACAGTTCCACTCAGCCCAGCGGTTGCATGGAGAACAGGACATTTCCATACCCAGGAGTGGAAAAGGATCCCGTGAGTCCTCCTTTTTCTGAGCACTTGGGCTGTGCAGGGTCTAGACCAGAATCTGGGCTTTTGAATGGGTGTTCCGTGACCAGTGAGAAAGGACCCATTAAGTGGGTTATCACAGATGCGGATAAGAATGAGTACGAAAAAGACTGTCCAAGGCTGACCAAAACTAACCCAATACTGTATTACATGCTTCAGAAAGGAGGCAATGCTGTTACCAGTCGAGAAACACGGGACAAGGACCTTTGGAGGGAGCCCTCCTCTGCCGGAAGTGTCTCACAGGTCACAATCAAGGAAGAGTCACTTCCTGCTGCAGAAACGAAAGCCGCTTTCTTTAATCTAAGAAGCCCCTATAATAGCCATATGGGAAATAACGTCTCTCGCCCACACAGCGCAAATGGAGAAGTTTATGGACTTCTGGGAAACGTGCTAACAATAAAAAAGGAATCAGAATAAAATGTACCTGCCATACAGCTTTGGATCTTTTTTAAAACATACTTAGTAGGAACTTGAGATCTGTATAAATAAGAGCATGATTTGAGCAAAGCATGATATAATTGAAACTTTTTTCATTTTGAAAAGTCTTGGTTACTGGTGATGTTTAAATATGCATACTACTTTTTGCTTTACGTTAGAGGTCATGAGGAAACTATCGAACTAGCAATTGGTTGTTTAACACTCTGTAGGCATCAGACAACAACTGTGAGTAGCCTATGAATGAAATTCTTTTGTAATCAGATAATAGGCTTAAATGAAAATGTAAATCTCCATCCACAGTGGATTAATTTATTTTGCTGCCTTTATTAGGGTACTTTATTTTGCTTTTCAGAAGTCAGCCTACATAACACATTTGTTTTTAAATCAAATTGTTAAATAACTCTTTAAATGTTAATTATAGAATAAAAAAAAAACCTAATTCACTTCTCATTATCTGATTCAAAAATAAATTAGGAAAAAAATATGCATACATTTTTCACTTTTGCTAAAAAAAAAAACATTTATTTTTAACTCTTGGAAGGGGTTTTGTGGTTCCCAACGTGTTTCCCCCACCCCACTCCTTTTCAATATATATTTCTTTAAACCTTGTACTACTTAGTAAAAATTGATTACAATCGATGGAAGTTTGATAGATCCTTAAAAAAAGGCAGATTTCCATTTTTGTATTTTAGCTACTTTACTAAATTAATATTCCTCCTTTTACAGAATTAGGAAAGTTAACCATTTACCTTCAGGTGGTTTCCTGAACAGTTGAATATTTAAGAAGTTGTTTTTAACAGAAGCAAAATGGCTTTCCTTTGGACAATTTTCACCATCTCTTGTAAAAGTTACTTCTAACCATTTCTGTGGTACCTGTGAGTCTTATGACCAGGGTTTCTTAAAAGCTGGACTCAGACCACATGCATTAGAATCATCTGGAGCACTTGTTTTAGAATGCAGATTCCTAGGCAGCATCTCAGATCTACAGATCAAGAATCTCTGTTAAGTGGACCTGGGAATCTTCCATCTGCATCTAAACACACTCCCTAGATGTTTCTTCTGCATGCTGAAGTTTGAGAACCATTGCTTATGACTTTTCTCAGAACACAGGATTGTAAAAAAAAAACTATTTGATGCCTATATTTTCCCCAGTACAGTTATACATCAACTCAAAATTTGCAATATTATAGTTCGTATATAACCGTTATGTCTTTGGAAAATCGGGTTCAGAATACTTTTTATGACAAAAAAAAAAAATTGGGTGGAGGGGACAACTTTCATATCTGGCTCAACATCTCAGGAAAATCTGTGATTATTTATGTGTTCTAATGAGTAACATCTACTTAATTAGCCTTAGGGATGGAATAACAGGGCCACTTACCAAACTCAGGTGATTCCAGGATGGTTTGGAAATTTCTCCTGAATACATCCTTAGTTTCCATTAAAATCATTGTCCTAAGAACATTGCTGACAAAATGAAAACATTTATTTCAAACCCAAGAAAGGCACTAAACTCAGATTGACTAAACAGAAAAATACAAAGGGCACATATACATGACAGAGTTGTACATGGTCACTCCATTGGACCTATTATTTTAAAATTGCAATTAGAAGTAAACATTGATGTTATCTTGGAAGAACTTATTATTGAGCCACATGAGGTTTTGATCTTGAAACAAGTCCATATGTTTAAGTTCAGCTTTCACAGTCCACAGTTCATTCACCAGATAATATTTTTGTTTTTAAAAGTGAGCCAGGTTTGCAACTGACCTATCAAAAAATTGTTATATAATCAACTATTAATTAGAAGGAAATCTATTTGAAGTTGTTCTACTTGAAGTCGTTTCTAAGATTTTTATATTAAAAATGGGCGTTATTTCCTAATACGATCTAAAACCCTAAATGATTATTTTTTTCTCGAAATGATTTGTAAATAGTTACTGGATATATTATAAAACAATAGTCAGGAGTGAATATTATGCTATATCATGGAGAGATGAAGGCATACGCTTATTCTGAAGTGAAAATCCCACTGGCCAGTGAATATATTCTACTTCATCCCATATTGATTCTGTGACAATCTTGTCTACACTATAGCTTTTAAGCAAGTCATTTTTTTTCCTGCCATTATGAAAGGTCTGGAGCCTTAGAGATATGCTAAAAAAATTGTTGGTATTCCCCTTTGGTCAGGGGAAAATGGGCTTTCACAAGGGAGTGAAATTTAGGTCAGGGAAAAGAACATCAAGGACCGGCATCGCTATATTTTTGTTTGTTTCTTCGGTTGGTTGGTTGTTTTTGTTGTTGTCGTCATTCACAGTTAAAGGAATGAGGATATATAATACATAGATAAACATGACCAGAAGAATGACGTTCTGATTTACTAGAGAATGTCCCCAATTTGAGTTTAGGGTGATTTTAAAGAAGAACCAGTGAGAAAGGGCATACATCCATAAATTCACTTTGTTTATGCATATGTAGATATGAGGATGCACATATACACATTTTCAAGGACTATTTTAGATATCTAGACAATTTCTTCCTAATGAAGTCATTTGTGAAAGGGGTACTGCAGCTCTCATTGACATCAGTAAGGTAGCATTACCTGTTTATTCTCTGGTACATGTTACAGAAGAGTAAACTGGTGAGAGTATATATTTTATATATATATATATATATATAATATGTATATATATATATATTGACTTGTTACATGAAGATGTTAAAATCAGTTTTTAAAGGTGATGTAAATAGTGATTTCCTTAATGAAAAATACATATTTTGTATTGTTCTAATGCAACAGAAAAGCCTTTTAATCTCTTTGGTTTCTGTATATTCCATGTATAAGTGTAAATATAATCAGACAGGTTTAAAAATTGTGCATGTATGTATACAGTTGCAAGTCTGGACAAATGTATAGAATAAACCTTTTATTTAAGTTGTGATTACCTGCTGCATGAAAAGTGCATGGGGGACCCTGTGCATCTGTGCATTTGGCAAAATGTCTTAACAAGTCAGATCAGATGTTCATCCCAACATGACAGTATTCCATTTCTGGATATGACTTCTGTGGTTTAAACTTTGTGAAAGAATGTGCTTTGAATCCAAGGGTCTTAAAACTTTTTAAAATCAAGTCAACCACTTTTCAACATAACGAGTTCACACAACTACTTTCATGAATTTTTTAATCCCATTGGAAATGTACTGTTATACCAGGTGTATCCCAGTATATTGGAATACAGGCACATTACCACTCATGATATGAATTCTGGGGTTTACACAACCAATTTTGATGCGATCTGCTTAGTAATATAATTTGTCATTTTTATTAGAGATTTCATTTCTTCATGTGATGTCATGAAACTGTACATACTGCAGTGTGAATTTTTTTGTTTTGTTTTTTAATCTTTTAGTGTTTACTTCCTGCAGTGAATTTGAATAAATGAGAAAAATGCATTGTCTTTGGTTTCAAATGACTGTTATTTGGGGGGCTTTCTCTGGTTTAGGTTTTCCATAAATATAAAACTCTCTGGTCATGAAAATAGCAAGTCTTCAGGGATGCTTTACCCTTCTCAGAAAAAAAAGGAACGAAAAGAACAACGAAGAAGAAGAAGGTGGCCTATGAGTTAATGTATCTAGAGGCAGGGCAATTGAAGCATAGCTCAAAGAGACAGTCAGCCGACCTTGCCTTGATTCTATTATTTGGTGTGTAATTGAATGATCACTGTAGATTTTCAAAGTGGGAAAGAATTTGTACAGTGTTCAGAAATAAAGATTTGATAAACATTTGTTTTAAGATAAGATTTTATTAGGTTTTTTAATCCAATTTTCAGTGAGTGTTATATTCATTTTAAATTTAAAAAAGGTGAGGACGCCTGGGTGGTTCAGTCTGTTAGGTGTCCAATTCTTGATTTTGGCTCAGGTCATAATCCTCAGGGTCATGGGATTGAGCCCCCTGTGGGGCTCTGTGCTCAGCCGGGACTCCGCTCCAGATTCTCTCCCTCACCCTTTGCCCCTCCTCGTGTCCGCTTGATATCTCTCTCTCTCTCTCTCTCTCTCTCAAAATACATAAATATTTAAATAAATAAATAAGTGAATGAATGAATAAATAAATAAAGGTCTTCAGTCATCTTCCAAAACTGAATGTATATAATGTGTGCACACACATCCATATGTAAATATATACTGTATGTGTATAGGTAATGAGTAGTTGACAATGATAAGCAAAATACATAGTAAGTAATGGAGACCAATTTATTAAGGAAAAAAACAATTCTTGTGAACCAATGGCCTGGGAACTTTTATTTTGCATATATATTATTAATGATAATTTAGGAGGAAGGCATTTTCCCAAAATGAGTGTCTATTTTCTGGCACTAAAATAGGTCTGCTACAATAGTGAAAATGTTGCAGCTACTCTCCTAACAAGTTTATAAGCATTGTCTAAAAAATAACCAAGTAGCGGAAACACATTCAGCTATTCTACATCATTAAAATATTGAATTTACACTTTGCTATAATGTATAGACACCATCATTAGAATAAGAAGCACGGCCATGTTTTGTTTATTGATTTATATTGTGAAAATGCATAATAAGTGTACTGAGTAATTGCCTAGTAAGAGGTTTTTTTCTTTGTTTGCTTTTTAGTTTGTTTACTTAATCTCTACATCCAGCCTGGGGCTTGAACTCCCACAACCCCAAGATCAAGAGTCTGCATGCTCTTCCAACTGAGCCAGCCAGGTGCCCCAAGGGATTTTTAAGAAGAGAACTAGTCAGTAATTCTTGACTACAACATAGGGCCAATGACTTAAATAATAATCAGAACTTTTTTCTACTGCTGATATCACTAAACTGTGACCTATTTGGTTATATTTTTTTAAAAAGCAGGTTTTTAAATGTTACTAAGCAAGTCACTTTTTTGTTTATTCCATGAAGCTTAAGGGAGCATCCAACATGCACCTTGTAAGGGTTGGTGGAGGGATCTATTGGCATCATTTAGCATGAACTACATTTCTCTCAGTGGTTGGTACAGTAATATTTACAGCCTTTTTAAGGATGCCATCTTCATCGGTAAGTTAAAGACTCCCGCTCTAAAAAACCATAATTAATGTACTCTTTAGTTTTAACAGAATAATTGGAAATAAAATCCAAATCTCATAAATGTCAGTCCTGAGGAAGCGCTGCTATACTTAAGAGCTCCTCCGAGTGTCTAAGAGTAAATCTATAAACCTGGGCTTTAAAATAGTGTATTTCTGGGGCACCTGGGTGGCTCAGTCAGTTAGGCGTCTGCCTTCGGCTTGGGTCATGATCCCAGGGTCCTGGGATTGAGCCCCACATCGGGCTCCCTACTCAGGGGGAGCCTGCTTCTCCCTCTCCCTCTGCCTGCCGCTCTTCCTACTTGTGCTCTCTCTCTCTCTCTGTCTCTCTGTCAAATAAAATCTTTAAAAAAATAAATAAAATAGTGTATTTCTGCATCAGAGCAAGAGGATTTTTGAACCATGCCAAGCAGTCTTGCAGCCTTTTCAGTGACACAAATACCTAGACAAATTCTGTTTTCCAGTTTAGCTTTTACCAAGTTTCATTGGTAGATGCTCTAAACTTTGAGAAAAATTTATGACCATTTTGGACAGTCTGTTTTACTCATTTTTGTGGATACAGCATTCCCCTGTGAGATCACTTCTGCAAAAGGAAGTGGCCTAACCCGTGTGGATGTCGTAGCCTCTATTTTTCAAAAACCACCAACAGGACCACAGAGGAGAGCCGAAGTGTGAATATGCTAATATTTTATTTTCCCTTAGCTAATTAATATGAAATAAGGATACAACGGTTAGATGGTTTTCTTAGAAAACCACAGCTTTCTCTAAAGACTAAAAGGGTTGCTGTGGCAGCCATTATAGCTAATCTTTTTATAAGCAAGCTGCAAATCCTTGTAAGACTGTCAACACCCCATTTGGTGTGCCAGCCAGCCTTGTTACATCTGGTGGTGTGCCTTCTGACTTCTGGCCCTGCCTTCGTTTTCCCATTTTTAGCTCCTTCTCCCACCATCTAACACCTTTCTGCCCATCGTCACAGAGCATTCAATGTTCATACCTTCCAAAGAAGAATTCACTGTTTACAGAGCACATCTGCCTTCTTGGCATCAGTGCCTTCAATCATACAACATTGCCTAAAATACCTCCTTCCTTTGCCCTCTTGTCCCCATTCCCAGCTTTGTAAACTTACACTTGTCTTCACCTTAACGAAGATTACCTCCTCAAAGAAGCCCTTCGTCTACGATTCCTCTAGGCAGAGCCTGTTCAGCCCTCTGTAATCCCATAAGGCTTTGTGAGGACCTCCCTTGTTGCAGTCATTAGGGTCGTTACCAACATACCTTGTATTCCTTCTGAAGGCAAGAAATGTGTCTTCTAAATCTTACATTCGGTAGCAAGTCCAAATCCTGATACAAAGCAGTTAATTCAATAAATGTATGCCTAGTGAGAAAATGAACGAAATACACAAATACATTTTTTGCCATACACACGCAAGAAAAATGAAAGGCTGCCTCCCCTCACCAGTCCGGGACATGAACAAAGTAATTCATGTGGCAGGGACACATCCATTTTTCTGAAGGAATGGCCAGCCTCCTCAGCCACCTGTAGCCCTAGAGCTCGTGATCTTTCTGCTCCAACTATGCATTCTCCCTTCTGCCTTCCCTAATTCACAGAAATGTGACCTGCCAGGAAATTCCTGATTCGAGGAGCTGGTTCTTGAAAGCAGAATGGAAACTGGGGGTTTTGCCAGGAAAAGTCTAATTACCTGTTGTACCACATCTTCCTACAAATAGCAGTGAGCATCTTAGAAGTTTTGCCTTTTAGCAAAGAAACTGTCAGCCCTTCCAACCACCACTGTGCTGAGATAGGCCTGAGGCAAGAATTCATGGCCTCTCCTGCCAGTCGTGAATATGTTTATGTTCCAGAGGGCTACATTTGTCCGAACTATCCAAAATCAAACCCAGGCAGAACGTGCTGTCTTGAGGAGTGTGGTATGACTAACTCCTTGATGATAAGACCCTTACCAGGGTAGGAGCTGAATTAGCATTAAGCTATTTCAGATTCTCAAGGAAGTCTGGGTCCCTGTGCCGTGGAAATGCAAGAAGCCAGCACCACTTATGAACTAGTCCACTAAAATGAATATGCATTCAGCAAAGGGCTTTGATGGTGGCAACTTAGCTATAAGATGAAATCACTAGGTTTTAAGAGTATTAGAAAAGTAATACATACGTTCAGTGATTTGTCAGGTGCCGAATAAAAGTGTGTTAAATAGATGTGAAAGCAGAAATTCATCTCACATGTGTGGAACTGGACAGACAGATGGAATTTCCTTTTATTCTGATATAAAATTAATGTAATAAACATTTTAATTTTTAATTACTGCATTTTATTCAGAAAAACTACATTTCCTCTTCCCAGCCCTAAGAGAAGAAATAAGGTCTTAGTTGAAATCATGCTTGTTACATGACCAAATGGCCTCAAGGATTAGCAAAAGAGTCTTAAAGATGAGGTGATCATACTAAAGTTATACTCCAGGACTTTCTTTAGCTCCAAATTGTAACTGATAGTAATGTGAGGAAGGTTCCAAGAAGCCAAGGGTCTTGCACTAGTCAAAGTGCAACTTTCTAAAATAATGATGACATTAATGGCAGTAGGTGAATGGGATCATATAGTACGTAGAGGCTGCTTCTGATCACCAAGTGAACTCACTCAAGCAGGAATATAGGGCAGAGCGTCCTATTTATATTTCTCAAATTGCTTTCTCAATCTCTCTCTCCCTCTCTCTCTCTTTCTAAAATATAGTAGATACATACTGTATAATCAAATACTGTATAATTCACGGATTTGAAGTATACAATTTAAGGATTTTGAGTATATTCGTAGTCACTACAATCTCTAGAAACATTTTCCTCACCCCCAAAAGAAACTCTATTTCTTCCCATTGTGTTAGATGACTACTAAATCTAGTTTCTGTCTCTGTAGATTTTATATATCCTGGACATTTCATATAAATGGAATCATATATGATCTTTTGTGAATGGCTTCTTTCACTTAGCTTAATGTTTTCAAGGTTCATCCACGTTGTTGCATGTATCAGCACATCAGTATTTTTTATTGCTGAATAATTTCCCATTTTATGTATGCCACATTTTACTTATCTATCAGTTAATGGACATTTGGGCTGTTTTCATTTTTAGCTATTATGAATAATTGTGCTATGATCTTTGCTGTGGTGGTCACTCTTCAAAAAGAAAATGGACAACCAACTAAAATTTGGTTTGGATATTGCCACATATAAGCATTGTCACAGTATAAAGTTAATTGACTATAGTTCCATTGATTTGTATGATTTTCCTCTGCAGTAACACACCATCTTGATTACTATAGCTTTGTAATCATTTTTGAAACCAGGAAGTATGAGTTCCCCAAATTTGTTCTTCTTTTTCAAGATCGTTTTGGCTATTGTTGGTTTTGTAAATTTATATATCCGAATTTTAGAGTAAGACTGTCAATTTCTGCAAAAATGATTGGTGGAATTTGGATTGTATTGCATTTGTAGATTAGTTTTTGGAGAACGGTTATCCTAACAACATTAATTCGTCCCGTCCACGAACATGGGGTGTGTTTGCATATATCGCAGTCTTTAATATCTTTCAACGCCAGCACCCTAGGATGATGGCTTGAGTAGGGCTCTCTGTCTCTTTCCCTGATCTGTTAAACTGTCTGCTTCTTTTGGTGTCACACCCAGCTGTTAGGCTCCACTAATTGCCTGATCCTTGCTCTATTGTTTTTGACAATACCCTGGGGCATCAGTAGCTCCATTGTCTGATCTAATTAAATTTGGGTCCTTTTGCAAGAGTAGTTTTTGAGGCCAGTCTTTGAGATTGGTTGTGTTCCCAGGAGGGCTCTTCCTAGCCGTCTCTTTCCCTGGCTCTCTACGGTAAATAGCTGGCCAATGGCTTAGCTTCTTGTTCTCATGGAGCTACCAGCCTCCCATAGATTGCCTACCGCCAAGGTCCTCATTGTTTTCAAGAACTCATTCGGCTTGAACTTTTTCAACTCTGTTCTAAAGGAAGGGAGATATTCAGAACTCTCTGTGCTTAGGGCTTGCCTCTTCCCCTGGGCGAAATTTCTGAGCCATTGTTCCATTACTGGGGCAGAGATAGAGGACTGCTTCTCTCCGTTAACAGTCCTGCTTTAGAAGCAGGGTACTGGGTGGAGATGATAGCGTCTGGTGTTCTTGGGTCAATATTTCTGGTGGGAAACCCCTACCCTATGAGCGAGCTAGGGTTAGGGCAACCAAAGCCAACCATTGCTGGCCTGCTGCACTGAGGCTAGACTATCTTCCCTTAGAGTGGAAGCTGTGTAGAGGAAGGATTGTGTAGAGTCAAGGACTGGTCCTGGACTTTTGGCACTTGCCTGAAATTTTGCTTCTGTAACTAACACAGAGAATTGCAGGAGATTAGAAATGCTGGTGACCTGGCCCTTCCAAGGAGATACACTTTAAACAAGGAGCTGGGGAGAGGATCCTCATCTTCTAAGCCACACGGAACTTGAGGAGGGGTTTCCATCACACTAAACTGTGGCAGAGGAAAAGGCGCAGGTCATGGCTCAAATGCCATAGACTCTCACTGTTCTTACCAAGATTTAACAGAGATTTTCTTGCACAAATGTCTTCTTCATTTACTCACTGCCCTTGGGAAAATTTTCAGAGTATTTTTCCAAAAAAAAAAAATCATCAGTTTATGTTGTTTTGCTGAAGAGTGGGTCTGTAGAGAGCCTTGTGCTTCCATTTTCGAAGTGGATCCTTCCTACTTATCCTATTTCTAATCACCAAATTATTCAAAGCCACATTCCTTCAGAGTCACATGCTTAAGCAACATTGTGCTACAGCTTTATTTCTGTCCATAAGATGGCACATTTCTGGCACATACTGTTTTAAAAGACTCTTTTTCTTCATTCTCATTATCCATAATTTACCTAAATCTATTCTCTTTTCTCCAAGAATTTCATTTCATTTTTTTTTTTCATATCCTGCCAGGACAATATTCAGATTCATAGCTTTTCTTTCCCATCAAATGTTCCACAGTTGAATCCACCAGACCAACCTCAACCTGCCAACACTTACATATTCAACTTATAATAATTTAAATGGTTCTTTGGAATTTAAGTCAGTAAAATTATTCTTAATTTTTCTTTTTTTCCCCTTGCTTAATCTTCTAAGCAGTTTCAGGTTTATAGAATAGATCAGGAAGTACAAACATTCCCCCATACCAACATACCACACTCCCTCACTTAATTTCCCTTATTATTGATACCTTGCATTAGTACCGTACATTTTTACAACTGATGAACTAACACTGATATATTATTAATTACATTTCATAGTTTTCATGAAAAACCCTTCTATGGGTTTTGACAAATGTATAATGACATGAACCCACTATAATAGTAACATACAGACCAGTTTCACTGCCTTAAACATTCCCTCTCCTCCTTTGCCCCTCTCATCCACCTTTGCTTCCATCCCCTCTTCTCCCCAGGCCCTGGCAACCAATAATCACTTCACTGTCTCTATGGTTTTGCCTTTTCCAGAATGTCGAAAAATTGGAATCATACAGTATATAGCCTTTATGGATTGGCTTCTTTCACTTAGCGATATGCATTCAGTTTCCTTTATGTCTTTTTTGCAGCTTGATAGCTCATTTCTTTTTATCACTGAATAATATTCTGTTGTATGTATGTATCACCATTTGTTTATCCAGTCACCTATTGAAGGGCATCTTGGGTGTTTCCAAAGTTTTAACAATTATGAATAAAGCTGCGATAAACATCGATGCACAGGTTTTTGTGTGCACTTAAGTTCTCTTTTGTTTTTGGTATGTGTTTTCAGAGATAGAGCTTATCTTGCAGTAATTCAAATTTCCCACCATTCCTGTGTGCTAAAAGTACTTAACCATCAATTCCAAGCCCATCCAAGTTTCATTGGATGTTATCAACTGGATAGGCTGAATTATATTGCAGTATCACACAACCTAGACTCTCAGTGACTGAAAACTACAAAATTTATTTCATATTCTTGCTACATGCCTGACTTGAGTTGGCACAGGGCTTTGTTTGTGGTGATGCTTACTGTGAGACCCAGGGTGGTGGAACCTTCACTATCCGCAAAGGTCAATGGTTGCCATGGCAGAGCTAAAGAACATGGTGAGCTGAGCCCTGACTTTTAAAAGACCTAACACTTCACATTACATGAAACAAAGCTTCGGTCAGCTTAACTTCAGGGGTATAGGAAATATAGTTGCATCCTGTACCTAGAAGAAGAATCAGAAATATTGATGAGCATTCAGCAATATCAACTTTTATTTTTCAATTTGTGTGAGCATAGAACAATAATCTTTGATCACTAAATTTAATTTGATTATATTTTAATGTTTACCTTCCCTCTGCAGACTATAGGCAATAGGCTAGAAGCTAAAATTAATTAGCCTTAAGGGCTCAAACAATATTTATTACTTCAAGGGGAAGTGTTCTCGTTGTAACATAAACTTCTAAAGGTTACTGTAAGGAAGACAGCAGGAGTCTGAGCATGACTGATAGAGTCGGTACTGCAGACATCACAGGACTCCACATGAATGAGGACAAGTTCTTTTCACCTAGGCTCAGTGTAACAACAGAGAGATGTTCACTTGTGGTATCACAAAACTGTCTATTCATAGACATTGATTGATCTTATTATTTCAGTGTATATGATTATTTTATTTTATTTTATTTTTTTCCTAGGCAAAGAACTTTATTAACCTTGTTTCAAACTTTATTCCCAGGCTTCTTCAGCTTAAATAGCTGCAAAAATGAATTGTGTATAAGCAAAAACTGAAAAGAGCTGCAGTGTCCAAGGGGCTTGGGCTTAAAAATATTAGAGATCTAGATTTTATCAGATCCAGGAACAAAATTTTAAAAAGCAGTCATAATATAAAATAGCAGCTCCCAGTAACTTCTTCAAGTTTTATGTTCTTCAGAAGTTTACTCAATTCAGTTTGCTTCATTCTTGGAAGCTTCATCAAAATTCTCCACAAGATCTGGAACTTCATCATCATCATCCTCTCCGGTAGCAAGTGGTGCTTTTCCATCCACAGATTGTTTGGGCAGAGCTTCAGCCAGTCTTCTTAAACTATTCAGACTGTCTGCACCAAGTTGGTTTAAGATACTGGGTAGCATTTCTGTCAGCTGCTTTGTCTCAGCATGGCCTGTAATGGTGAAAGTGTTCGTGCCAGTGATGCCTGAACTTTGGGATCGTTAAAATGGATCACTGTTCCTTGGTTTGTGAACATATTCACTTCTTCAATACCAGAGATATTGTTTACCCCTAACTTCTTTAAGGAGAACTGAAGTTTTTTATCATCTGCTGTAGCCGTTCTATGAACCACCTTCTTCTTTCGGCGAGCAGTTCCTTTCCCACCAATGTGCACTTGTGCTTGCAGTTTGGCGAGTTTCTCCTGGTTCATGATAGTTTCTTTCATCTTGTTGGAGTGGAAATGGGACCGCGTGGGGGGCGCTCAGGGGGTCTCGGGCGGACCAGCTGAGATTAGGTGCACACACGTGGGGATGCAAGATGGCAGCTCTATTTTATTTTTTTTAAGTAGGCTCCATGCCCAGTGTGGAGCCCAATGAGGGGCTTGAACTCACAACCCCGAGGTCCAAGCCTGAGCTGAGATCAAGAATCAGATCAAGAATCTGATCAAGATCAGATTCAACTGACTGGGCCATGCAGGTGCTTCTTTTTTAAAATTTTTTAAATGTTTTATTTTATTTTTCAGTTTGTTTGTATGATTAAATCTTCTCTTCTCTTTCCAAAATGGGATATTGCATTTGAACCTAAACACATCTTGAAGCAAATTTCAACTCAAAAAAGTTTTGGTTTAGGTCATTGCAAATTTATGTAATTGCTCTTGAATTCTTAAGTAGATACCTATTTTGTTTGTTTGTTTTCAGGATTTGCTGACAATTTCTGACTTACCAGCACCCACCTTATGAAAATCCTTTATTTATGAACAGCTGCTGGAACTGGGTACTCCTTTACCAGTCCATCCCCAGAAACTTCTCCTCTTCCTTACAGAAACTTCTTGGGATGAAGTTTAGGATTTGGAAATGAGAAGATTATCGCAGATGATCCAGACAGGTATGAAATACAATCACAAGAGTTCTTATAGGTGAGAAGCAGAGGGGACATTTGACACAGGCAGAAGAAGAGAAGGCAATGTGACCATAGAGTCAGAAACAGGCATGCTGCTGCCACAAACCAAGGCATGCGAGCAGCCACCAGGAGCTGGAGGAAGGGAGGAACAGATTCTTCCCTAGAGCCTCTGAAGGGAGGGTGGCCCCGCTAACACCTTAATTTTGGCCCAGTGAAACTGATTTCAAACTTCCGGTCTCCAGAACAATGAGAGAATCAGTTACTGTTGTTTGAAGTCCCCAAGTTTGTGGTGATCTGTCATAGCAGCCCTAGGAAATTTAGATATCCCGGGCTACTGTGTAGGAAATGAATGAAAGACAAAGGAATCCATTTTAACGTTCTGCAAATATCTTCCCAGGGTAGATGCAGGCTCCAATAAACATGCCCAAACTACATTAGAGATCTCTGTCTTTCTCATGTGTGTGCAAAAATTTAAATATCAAGTATTTACTGTCCTGTGGAGAGTAATAAAGCAAAGATGAGGTCCTTGTGCTTGAGGTATATATATATTCTAAGTAGGACACACACACACACACACACACACACACACCTGGAGCAGTGGACAGAGCCCTGTGTTTTCTCAAAGTCCACCTTGAGGTACACACTTTGAAATATGTCAGAATTCAGAGCACATAAGCATGAAAGTGTAGTTTGAATCCTCCCCCTCTGGAGATATAATTGCAGTCATGGGGAGGAAAATAACAAGGAGTCACAGATAATAGGGCCCCGAAGATCTCAAAGAAATAGGTTAATCTCACTGTGGATCCTAGCATGTCATAAAACATCAATGTGCACTAGCTTCTCTTTCCCTTCCTTGGTTAAAAATGTCCCTTTATTGTTAAGGTCTAAAAAAAGGCAAGACATAACAAATGAATCTGCGGTGATGTTTGAAAAATATGCCCTGACACATTTGGAACATACCCACTGTTCAAAATCTGCTGGCTCAGAGGAGCTGATTAGAACCCCTGATGGCCCTTGGGGAGACCCGTCCAGGTGCTTGTTACCTGCTGCTTCCAGCTCTGCCTTGGACCAGCATGGAGCCAGCGTATCCAGTTGCCTCTCATCTTTATGTAAACACCAGACCAGGAGGCAGCCACTGCTGTTGATACAAACGTGAAGGGAAGGTTGTGCTGGCTGGGGAATAGAACGAGCCCCTCTCTTCCTCTTCCTTGGCATTAGACTTTAGTTGGGCCCCTACAGTGATGAAAGCATCACCTTTTTCTTGATGAAGTGCCTTGACTTCAGTAGTTTTTGTGTATCTCTTCATTTGAAATCAGAAAAGATTGTCTCTACAACATTCTCCCTTGAAGCCCACAACCAAGAGAGACTTAAAATGATCATCTCTGTTGGTACATGGATTTAAAAGTGAAAGGACAATTCTAAAGTTGGCCAGAAGCCTTGCATTCCATCCCCACATGGTGGATTTTCAATGTATTTATCATCCACATTTCCTCCCTGAGGGTGAAAAAAAAAACCTGCCAGCATTCATTTAGCATATATCATTTTTTATACTACAATATATTCTGAAATAAATCATTAATGTGACTATAAATAATAAAGCATAGGAAAAGTTTTCTAGGAATGAAATAAGTCAAAATGGAACTATGGACACCGTAAAGCCATAGACAAAGCAGCCATGATCCAGAGTATAAAGAAATTCTCATTAGGGGAAAAATGGTTCATACATATATTTATTCATTTAACAGAACATTTATTAGTGCCCACTCTATTACATCATTGGGGAAGCTCCTAGAAACACAACGAAGAATAAGACTGGTCTTGTGTCTGCTCTTAAGGAATTTAAAGTCTAATTATTTTCAAAACTAACGGGAGAGACAAACTGCAGTCACTACTTGTTTCCCTGATACAGCACAGAAGGAAAGTATCTAATTCCAACTTGACTGGTCATAAGGCTTTGCAGAGGAAATAGTATTTTCCTTGGAACTTCAAGGATGGAAACATCATAAGCAGTGGCTTGGAGGTAGGAGATAACTTGAAATACATTAAAATACTTAAGTAGGGAGTGCCTGGGTGGCTCAGTTGGTTAAGCGACTGCCTTTGGCTCAGGTCATGATCCTGGAGTCCCGGGATCAAGTCCCACATCGGGCTTCCTGCTCAGCAGGGAGTCTGCTTCTCCCTCTGACCCTCTTCCCTCTCGTGCTCTCTCTCTCTCATTCTCTCTCTCTCTCAAATAAATAAATAAAATCTTTAAAAAATAAATAAATAAATAAAATACTTAAGTAGGATCATGGTGGCTGGGAGATGAAACTCTGAAGGGACAGTGAGATCCCCTCAAAGGAATCTTGTAAATAAAGAGAAGCTAGGGATGTGATCCAATTTACCCTTAGGAAATAGCTCTGTATCTACAATGTACAAGATGGCTGCCAGAGCTATTTCTGGGAGAGGTGATGACAGCCTAGGCAGTGGTGGTGATGGTGAGGAAGCAGAGAAGTGGATGATCCAAGAGATACTTAAGAGAGAGAGATTTGTCAACCTTGGTGATTGAGTAGGCATGAGGTGCAACAGGAGAAGGCTAAATCAAGGACAACTCCTGGTTTTCCAGACTTCACCAAGCAGCAGGTGAAGCTAATGGGCTCAGTTTCAGAGAAATGGATTGGAGATGTCTAAGTATGTTCAGGGAAAGATGTTCAGCAGAGGCTTGGATAAAGCGAGCTATTTCAGGAGATTCAGGCCAAAGGAATGGATTTGGGAGTTGTCAGCATACAGTGGATAATTGAAGCTACTGGAGCCAAAGAGGATGCTCAGGGAAACTTATAGGTTAAGAAGAGATGAACACCTGGGACAGAACCTGAGAAATACGATGTTTCATGGGATGAGAGGAAGAGAATCTTGCAGAAGAAAGAACTAGGTCGGAGAAAAACTGGGGGGAGCATATATCATGGAGGCCAAAAAGAAAAGAGTTTTTCAAGAAGAATGCCGTGGTCACAAATGCTGACTGTTGCCTTGGATCAGTATCCAGTGTACTTAATACCAGGGCAGAGTCCCTGTTTCATATGGCAAAATTATTTGTAGTCATCATCATGTAAGATCATAATCATCTTTATTTTCTTGATAAGTTTAAAATGAGCACAATTTTAAAAGAATACGTTTTAATTTTAAAGGTACTATTCAAACTCAGAAACAAAAACAAAGTTAAAATTAAAAATAAATAAATAAATAAATCAATAAATAAATAAATAGGGGCACCTGAGTGGCTCAGTCAGTTAAGCATCTGCCTTCGGCTCAGGTCATGATCCCAGGGTCCTGGGATGGAGTCCTGCATCGGGCTCCCTGCTCCTCAGGGAGCCTTAAGAAAGAAACGAAGAAAGGAAGGGAGGGAGGGAGGGAGGGAGGGAGGGAGGGAGGAAGGAAGAGAGAAAAAAAGAAAGAAAGAAAGAAAGAAAGAAAGAAAGAAAGAAAGAAAGAAAGGAAGGAAGGAAGGAAGGAAGGAAGGAAGGAAGGAAGGAAGGAAGGAAGGAAGGAAGGAAGGA
>NW_027397063.1:20188917-20276833 GCF_003265705.2 Callorhinus ursinus
AGAAAGAAAGGAAGGAAGGAAGGAAGGAAGGAAGGAAGGAAGGAAGGAAGGAAGGAAGGAAGTTAAAAAAAAACACCTCAGTAAACTATTTCATATATGGATTAAAATTTGTACTTACAAAGCAAGTAACACCTCAAAGTTCACACACTGTTTTGCTGTTTTCAATTTATTTATTTATTTATTTAAAGATTTTATTTTATATTTTTTTAAGTAATCTCTACACCCAGTGTGGGTCTGAAACTCACAACACTGAGATCCAGAGTTGCATGTTCTACCGAGTGAGCTAGCCAAGTGGTCCCCAATTTTAAAGACAAATAAAAACTCCTAACATGTGGTGACATAAAATGACAGAATTAAAATAACTCAATTTCTGTTTCTTTGTCTTTACAATCCCTGTGTTGTCTGGCTTATTTTGAAGCTACTGATTAAACATGGGAATATGTAGACCGTATGGCTAGAGACAAAAATCATGCCCAAAGCAAGCCTGAATGATTCTGAATCATTAAAGATTTACCCTCGAAATAAATATATGTAGCTGAGTCCATATGTGTCTGAGGTGAGCTGTATAACTGCTGCAGACTCCTGAATATGATATTTGTTAAAGGATAATTAATAAAAGCATGCTTATTTTAATTTTGCACATGTACACATTTATACATACAATATACCATATTATAATATACATGTATAGTAATAATATATATTATTAAAATGAAGCAGCAACTAACAATTGCATAGAACTTAGATCAACAAAAGGATTCGGGGAAGGAGTATTTTATACTTACATTGTTTGGAATTGCTGGTGCATTGGATGGTAATAAAAAATGACACACTTTTAAGTTTTTACTGTTTCCCCTCATTGCCTATACCCAACATGGTCTCTATTCTCACAGCCCAGTCTTTGGTACATTACTGGCCTAGATAATAAGAAAAATGAGGCCTGAAAATTACACATGTATTCAGTCATAACAAAGTCATCAGTGACCTTGGCAAACAGTTTCAGAGGAGTGGTGGGGGGTGAAGCCATTTTACATTGGGCTGAGCAACCTCTAGGTAGAGAAGCAATTTGGACAGTGACCCACATTACTGGTCTATTTCCTCCAACTTCCTGGTTACTTTTTATCTCTTCCCTTTCAATCTTGCCTATGCGTTCTACTTCCCAGGCATATTGAAATTTTCCACCCTTCCTTGAGCGTAGCAAGACCTGTGCTAATTTTCCTCTACACTTACCATTCCCCCTACTTAGAATGCCTTTTCCTCCTGGTTAATTCCTTTCTTTCTTGCCACCACTTCTCAAAGTCAGTGATCCAGTGGAGTCTTCTCAACTCTCCCAGGCAAAATTTCAGCCTGCACCACCGTCTCTGTTTCCACATCTGGTAAGCACAGGTACTACCTTGTTGTGTAAAATATGTTTTCTTTCACATCTCCAACAGTACCATCATGCCTGCCTGTTTTACTCATAAAAGTTTGTTGGGTGGATAAATGAGGGAAGGAAGAGGGAGTAAGAAATTAAATGAGTGAACACGTGAATGTGTCAATACAATTGAAGAAAATCTGAGCCCTTTAATTCTACATGTGTAACCACATGAAGGCTAAATGGGCTAGTGGCAATGTGATGATGAGCCATAGTTACAGGGGAGGTTGGTCATTGGCAGATGATTAGTTCAATATGAAAATGATCATCAGACTTAAATCTGACTTTGCAGCTCTGGGTTCTTCACCTCTACAAGGGTTCCTCCAGCCCTTCTGCTGTGGTTCTCTGGCACTGTAACCAAGAGGGACATTTTAATTCTCTAGGTGAAAGGAAGCAAGGGAGGTTTCTGCAAGAGCAGTTTGGTCAGCTCAATCTTAAAGATCAGTTGAACAAAGCAGGAGTTATTGTTGCCCTAATGTGTCCCACTTGCGCAGGAAAGGCTCTGTTGGGTTTTCAAAATGAATGATTCAGATGCATCTAAATATTTACATTTGCTTGAGAAAGATGGAGATTTCAGAATGTAATTGGATATGTGCCTTTCCCCCAACACGTTAGCCTTTCTGTTCCTGTGCTTTGTTAAGTGTTCAGTGACATGAAACCAGGTAGCACTTGACACTCTAAATATCAGCCGGTCATTGTTGGCTCCAAAGTCAACCGTGTGCCTGAGGTCAGGAAGGAAAACTGGGCTGTTCCTAACGCTTCAGACATAGGGTTTGCCCCTGCCCTCCCCTCACCAGTTTCTTAATACTTTTTCTTGTCGTTGTTAAGTTTAAAATGAGACTTTTCCATGTCTTGAATTCACTAAACGAGCACTTAGAGAGACTTGTTGATAATAGAACTGCTTGAGGCTGGTGTCCTGGATGTAAAATTGGGCTCTTTATTCTGAATAATTTGTTTTCAGACTGTGCCAGTGGGGCTCCCCAGCCTACTGGGGGCTGATACCCTCTGTGCCTAACAAAAGCCATTTAAATATTGCAGTACAGTTCTCCTCCACAAGTTCAACTGAATGAATACTTGAATAAATAGTAAGAGGATCAATTTCTGTGAAGGAACAGTAACATTCAATAATATCTTTTTAAGTATGGTAACCTTTATGACTTCTAAATATTAGAAAATCTTAACAATGTGTAGCTGGTGAGTGAATGCCCTTTTGATAATTGAATATTTTTCTGGGATACAAAGCTCTAGATTTAACAGATGTCCAGTCAACAGTGAAAGCTATACTCAGTTGTGTAAACACTGACCTTTTCTTATCCAATTTTCCCCCTGAGTTTGTTGATACACATCTAAGCACTCTTCTTTACAATGGCCTATCCAAATCTTGAACAAATTTTCATTATTTACTAACAACTCAGCTAGAGCTGGACACAGTAAGACCAGGATGAGAATAATAGGATCTTGTTATTTGTTGATAGCAAATTGCTATTTGGTGATGTTTGTCAAGGGAAGATATTCATGCTAAAATTAAATTCAGGAAATGTAATGATGTAATAGAAAGATCCTGTTGCAGTCCTGTCTTGGCCACTAAAGCTACCACATGACCTTAGAGAAATCAGTGAACATCTCTGGGCCTCAGTTTCTTCGTGAATGTAATGAAATCATTGGATTAGATCACTGGTGTTCAACCATTTTCCTAAAAGCCCCAAAGCCTTTCAGGAGATGTTAAATGCCATATGGTTTGTTTTCTCTGTTTTGTAAAAACTGGCATAAAACTGTGCCATAATTTTACTTTAATATATATAACTGATTAGTTTGAATTTTGTCACTGTTTATGATGGAGTTGATCTTCTGACTTCCATGCCCCAACTCCATTCCCACTGTCAACCTCACGTCTTTCTGATGAGCCTTCTCCAATCCAAGGACAAACTCCAAGAACTCCCTCTTTTATAATAACTTTATTGATTTACCAACTCATATAAATTGTTTGATTTCCCTGAACTTCAATGAAATAAACACTTTGTGTCTCCTTTAAATAGTTTTATTCTCTCTCTGTGTTAACTCTAGACTCACCAAGTAGATTGCAGATTTCACGTGAGCTTGACTGTGGCAACCTCTTAGTTGCCTCCCCTTATCTCTTCCCCTTAGGCACAACTGAATGGATCCTCTGGCTATGTTCTTATCTAAAACTGGAGAGTCATGATTGGTCTAAATCAATTATGGAAATCCTGTTCCCCTTTCTCAGGTTCTCTACTGCTGAACTTGAGCCTGTGACCTAGTTCTGATTCGTGAGATATAAGCTAGTAGAGGTCACAGGGGAGATTAAGGGAAAGAAAGCTTTTGTTCTCTTGAGGAGAACTATCCTTTTTTGCTTTCTCATTCTTCCTGCCTTGACCACAGATAAGATGCCCTGAATAGCAACAGCCATATGGCAACTATTGAGGCAACCAAGATGAGGAAAAGACCAAGGAAATCTCAGAGACATAGGGCCCTGACCTTGTTAAATGACAAAACCAATGACATCAATGTACCTCTGGAGTTTCGCTTTTTGAGAAACTTTTAATTAATGGTTAGAATTTTAAATTCACTCATTCATTCAACAAATATTTATGATGAACTTGTCATATCCCAATCATAGTGCATGAAACACATTAGTAAACAAAATACAAAAAGTTCGTACCCTCACAGAGTTTACATTCTAGGAGGGGAGAAGAGACAGAAAATTAGCAGTAGCTATAATAAATACCCTCATGTCTTTCTGATTTGAATATAACCTCACGTTTTCCCACATATATAATTTGGAAAACGCTACGTGTTATGGAGAAAAGAGCAGGATATGTGGACTAGGAAGTCCACATTGGGGGAGTCAGATGTGGTTTCAAACAGGATAGTAGGTACTTGAGAAAGTAACATTTGAGCACAGACTTGAAGGAGGTGAGAGATTTAATCATACGGTCTTGATGAAGGATAGTTGGAAGGCAGGCAGGCGGGGACAAGGCCCTAAGAGGAAACCACCCTTAAAAGGATTTTACAACACCCTGGAAGGAGCCCTCCATCCTTTCCCATATTATAGAAAGGTGACAAAAATCAGAATGGACGACAGGTTCAGGGAGGGTTAATCAGATTAGAACAGCCCACCAACAAGCCCATAAAAACCCCAATGGCAACGCCTTCCGGTCTCCTCCCTCCTCAGGAGCTTTGTACTATTGCTTCGCTATCACTCAACAAACCTTGCTTTGCTGCCCACCACTGTCTAGTCTACCTCTTCATTCTTCGAAGTGGCGTGATCAAGAACCACGGGCACCAATTGAGAAAAAATCCTGCAACAGTCAAGGGGAAGAACAATTCAGACATTCATTGTAACCAGTACAAAGATTAGAAGGCAAGAGCAAGCGAAGTCTGCCCAAAGAACTGCAAGGAGACCAGTGTGGCTGGAGTGAAGAAGTGAGTGAGGTAGACGGGAGCATGTGTGCGTGTGTGCAGTGCATCTTGCGGAATCATGTGGTTACTGTAAAGACTGCCTTTTTTTCTGGGTGAAATGAGTAGCCACTTGAAGGGTTTGAACAGAATTATAGTATGGTCCGGGAGCACCTGGGTGGCTCAGTCTTTAAGCATCTGCCTTTGGCTCAGGTCATGATCCCAGGGTCCTGGGATCGAGCCCTGAATCCGGCTTCCTGCTCAGCCGGGAGTCTGCGGAGCCTGCATCTCTGTCTCCCACTCCCCCTGCTTGTGTTCCCTCTCTAGCTGTCTCTCTCTCTCTGTCAAATAAATAAATAAAATCATTAAAAAAAAAAGAATTATAGTATTGTCTGGCTTACATTTAACAAGATTACCCGATCTGCTCTGGTGAAAATAAATACAGGGGAAAATAAATACAGGGGAAATCAAGGGTGGGAGTAGGAAGAAGGGCAAGGAGATTATTATAATCCAGCAGACAGATGGTTCTTGCTTGGGTTAGGAAAGTAGCAACAAAAATGAAGTGGAGGAAGTTTTCTTCTTTTAAATATATTCTAAAGGCAGGAACACAATTTCCTAATGAATTTGAGTGAAAGTGATTAAGCCTTATCATTTTAGGATAATAAATACATGTGAACGGTAAAATAAACATCAATAAATATAAAATTCTAGTTTTTAATCCAAGTCAACTGATTGGAACTTTAACAATTATGGAAAAAGGTTTCATCTAACATGGAAATGTAACATAGCAGGCAATACCCTATAGCCAAACAATGTTTATTGATTTTTTTTAACATATGATGTATTATTTGTTTCAGGGGTACAGGTCTGTGATTCATCAGTCTTACACAATTCACAGTGCTCACCATATCACATACCCTCCCCAATGTCCATCCCCTAGCCACCCCATCCCTCCCACCCCCCTCTACTTCAGCTGCCCTCAGTTTTTTTCCTGAGAGTAAGAGTCTTTTATGGTTTGTCTCCCTATCTGGTTTCGATCCTCTGCCTTGTTTCTCAAATTCCACTTAAAAGTGATATCATATAATTCTTTCTCTGATTGACATTTCACTTAGCATAATATCCTCTAGTTCATCCACATCTTTGCAAATGGCAAGATTTCATTTTTTTAATGGCTGCATAATATTCCATTGTGTATATATACCACATCTTCTTTATCCATTCATCTGTCAATGGACATCTAGGCTCTTTCCATAGTTTGGCTATTGTGGACATTGCTGCTATAAACATTGGGGTGCACATGCCCCTTCGGATCCCTATATTTGTATCTTTGGAGTAAATAACCAGTAGTGTAATTGCTGGGTTGTAGGGTAGCTCTATTTTCAACTTTTTGAGCAATCTCCATACTGTTTTCCAGAGTGGCTGCACCAGTTTGCATTCCCACCAACAGTGTAGGAGGGTTCCCCTTTCTCTGCATCCTCGCCAGCATGTGCCATTTCCTGCCTTGTTAATTTTAGCCATTCTGACTGGTGTGAGGTGGTATCTCACTGTGGTTTTGATTTGTAGTTCCCTGATGCCAAGTGATGTTAAGCACTTTTTCATGTGTTTGTTGGCCATTTGGATGTCTTCTTTGCAGAAATGTCTGTTCATGTCTTCTGCCCATTTCTTGATTGGATTATTTGTTTTTTGGGTGTTGAGTTTGATAAGTTCTTTATAAATTTTGGGTACTAGCCCTTTATCTGATATGTGCAAATATCTTCTCCCCTTCTGTTGTTTGTCTTTCGGTTTTGTTGACTGTTTTCCTTTGCTGTGCAAAAGCTTTTTATCTTGATGAAGTCCCAATAGTTCATTTTTGCCCTTGCTTCCCTTGCCTCTGGCCATGTTTCTAGGAAGAAGTTGCAGCAGCTGAGGTCGAAGAGGTTGCTGTCTGTGTTCTGCTCAAGGATTATGATGGACTCATGTTTCACAATGTTTATTGATTTTTAAGAAGTTATCCCATTCGTCTCTTTTAATCCTATCAAAATTTCTTTCTGAGTAGGTAGAGGAACTTCACATACATAAGACTTCACTTATTGGGGCGCCGGGGTGGCTCAGTTGGTTAAGCGACTGCCTTCAGCTGAGGTCATGATCCTGGAATCCCAGGATTGAGTCCCGTGTTGGGCTCCCTGCTCAGCGGGGAGTCTGATTCTCCCTCTGACCTTCCCCCCCTCCTGCTCTCTCTCTCATTCTCTCTCTCAAATAAATAAATAAAATCTTAAAAAAAAAGACTTCACTTATTAAGGAAAAATTCATAAATACAACAGCATAAAATTAACCCCTAGCCCCCTTTTGCTATTTTCTTAAAACTAATTTGACTGAACCTAAGTCAACTTTTAGTGGCAACAGCAATTTTTTTAGACAAGATGTGTGGAGAAAAATGGCAGAACTCAAATTCATAATTTCAGGGGCAAAACACCTGCCAAAAAGTAGGTAGTAGTGGTTTGGATTTGAGCTAGAAACTTTGCAGAACAACAACAACAAAATAATAAAAAAGAAAGAAAGAAACTTTGCAGAAAAACTTTGAGCATTTCTTAGCATCCAGTCCTTGGTCATCTTGGATCTTCAAGGTAATAATGATGTGTGTGTGTGTGTTTCCAAGTTTAATGTTGACAAATCAAATTGGGTGAGCTATCTACAAAGCGTAGGTACTGGTGAGACATGGGTGCTTGTTGAAAAGACAATGCATATGTCTAGACAGCATTCTAGTTGTCCATTGTCTTGTATGAACTTTGGCTGTAAGAGGAAGGACAGTGAGGTAATAGCCCTTTTCTTATATGTATGGGATATATTTATTGGCAACTCTCAAGCTATAATGAATTAAATAAAAACTGCAGGAGAAGCAAAGGCATGTGCAAGCTTTTTAGAGTTAAGTCTCTGAGAAGAAAGACTTATTATTAGATCTGTAAGGGAGAAACAGTCTTTTCTCAACCCTCTCAGAGTCCCTGATGGGGTCTGAAAATTAAATTAACAGAGACAGATTAACAAGGAAAGCATACAAATTTTATTAAATGTGTACATGTACATGGGAGGCTTCACAAAAGAATGAAAAGCTAAAGAAGTGGCTAGAGCAGAAAACTTTTATACACTTTAGACAAAGAAACACTAAATTTGCAAACAACTGTTAAGACAGAGGGGGTTTGTGCTAGGAGTAGTAAATGGTGAAGAAGTAACTAGGAAAATAAGGGTTAGTTTAACAAGTTTGTTTATATAGATTTCTTGGCCCCCAATTCCCTGTCTCTGGTCATAAGAATGTCTTCCTTCTTCCTGGTACAGGGAGGTTACCTTTCACATGGGAGTTTTATGACCTGTTTTAGGCAAGAAGGACATTGGGGGCATGTCAGAATGACCTTCCTCCTTCTGCCATATTCTCAAACTCCTTCAGCTTAAGATATTCAATATATCAAGGTGCCATATTTTGGGATAGCATGTCCTGAACCCTTTCAGATCTTTCTCAGAAAATGCATAAATTGTAAATTAAATACTTCTGGCTGTACCCTAGTTAGTGTTTTCAGTACAAAGCTTCTTTCTGAAAAGAAGCTTGGTTTTTATTTTTGTTTTATTTTTGGTTTTTATTTTTGTTTTAGTTTATTACATATGTGAAATATTTTCACATTTCCAAATATCCAACAGATATTTAAAGACTACTGAGTGTCAAGACCAGCACATACAATGATGACTAAGATGAAATGATCCCTCTTCTCAAGAAATTTTTATTCTATTCGAGTGCTCGTGGAATTTATGGAAATGTCCACACAGGATGTAGTGAGCTAATATCAGTTTTAGATGCGGGAGAAATTGTTACAACTTATAGATGATGAAGCTGAGGCACGAAATGGTTAAAGGACGTGGCCTCCATCAGGTAGCAGCAGAGCTAGAGAGAGGATCCAGGCTTGTCAACCTTCCATGCTCCACACGCCACCATAGACTTAGAGTTGTTTGGGAGGAGTGGATCACCGGGGAAGATAGGAGAGATCTTTTAAATTAATTAGCTAATTTCCCAGCAGGAAAAATACAATTTTAAGGATTAAATCCAATGAATATATAAAACTTTAAATGAATCTTGGAACTGACCCACCTTATTTGAGGACCTGGTTTAATGGTGCAACCTCACATAAATAATGTGAGTCCCATCCGGACATGTTTCAGTACTGAAGAGCTCGTACTCTGTCCTTACTCTAAGACACAAGGTAAAAATCCACATTATGGCTGCTTCTGTGGCGCTGAACCAGTTCCCATTGTGGGGAAATACGAGTCTTAGTTCTTGCCTACTGCTTAGGGACTAAATTATGGAGTATGTGTTCCACAGTCTTGCTGAGAAGCTGTTTAGCGCAGTGAAAGCTAGTATATAGTCCAAGACTGTAAACCTGTCTTCTGAGTTTAAAGTCTGGCTTTCCACTTACTAGTTATGTGAACTTGAATAAGTGCCTTAACCTCTCTGAGCCTTAGTTTTTGTTTCGTTTTTGAAGATTATTTATTTAAGAGCGAGAGAGAGAGCACAAGCGGGAGGAGCAGAGCGAGAGGGAGACAGAACCTCAAGCATAACCACCAGCATTTGTGCAATACGGACTGGGGCTCCAGACAGATCCAGTGAGGCAACATCACACTGTGTGTGTGTGTCTGTGTGCGTGTGCATAGCAGATCCAGTGCTCGAGACAAAGCAAAACCCTCTAAAGTAGACTCCCAAAAGTATTCATTTTTTTTCTCAATTTAAACTGCTCACTTTTCCATCAGAGAACTGTGAAAAAGCAAATGTTTACTGTGTACCATTGGCCTACTTTCACAAGTTAATGGGCCTTACATAATTCTTTTGCTTTATTAAAGAACCAAAACCAAAACCAAACCAACTACCCAACCCCCACCAAAAAAACAAAAACAAAAACAAAGTAGCAAGGTGTTTCAAGCACTGTAAGTGGTGCTATTAAATGCAGAATTTCTGTTTTTCTTCCGCGCACAGCAAGAGGGCTCACAGTTTGGTACTGGGTAAGATCATATGCTGGATCCCCCGGTCCCTGTGGTTTTCACATGGGAAATACACACGAAAGTCCCCATGTCACCCCAGTCAGTCATTACCACCTGCCTATGTGCTCTTGCTCTCTGATGAAATTGTTTCCAGCTGTCGTAGAAGAGTGTGGGCTTAGGAGTGGGGTTTGGCTGAAGTGTCAATAACCGGGTTTCTAGTCATACCTCTTCTTTTCCAAGCACTGGATTCAATATCTGAAGAATCTTCTATTATAGAGGGTTTCTGTGTGCTGTTGGACTAAGCTGAGTACTTGCTCATTCTTGCAAACTCCATACTGTCTGTTTTATTGAAGTAATTTCCAGCCCTCATGATAGCTTGAACTAAATGTTAGGTGGATTTCGTCAACATATGTCTGAAGCAAATCACAATGGATTCCTTAGATTGACTAGATTAAATCCACTGGGGAGCTTTTGTATTTTGTTCTACATGGATTTCATAAAAAAATGATGCAAATTATAGAGAAATTGGAACACATAATTTTGCCATTCACAGCGTGTGCATGAATGGTATCCATGACTATTCAGCTAATGAACAGCTAAATTTACTAAAATATCAAATAATGGTCTGGTGATAACTTCAAAAGTATACATCGGTGAAACAGCAACCATCTCTCAAAACTTTAAAAACATGACCTTGAGGGGTGCCTGGGTGGCTCAGTTGGCTGAACGTCCGACTCTCGAGGATTTCTCTCCCTATCCCTCTGCCCCTCCCCCCACTCGCTCTCATATGCTCTTGCACTCTCTCTCTCAAATAAATAAACAAATCTTTAAAAAAAACAAAAACTTTGACCTTGAAATGTGTCACTATGTCAAGAAAGCCCCCAGGTATGTTGTACTTACATGAATAGTATCTCTGGGTACCGCTGGTTTTTCTTTCCAGTTCACTTTTTACCCACCTTCCTCGGGACCCTTGGCTGGACCAGGTAAGGAGAGACAAGCTCCTTTTGTAAATGGCTGCATTTTATGATGTGAGGCTACTGAACCTGTCTTTGACTTTTCCTTTCTGAATTTCTTTTTCTTATATCTAAATGGACTTAAGGGAAGACTAATTTCTACATATCAGGATACATGCTTCATCTATGAGAAGCATGAGATACTTTTCAGATTGGAGTTTATTATTCCAGAGTGCATGAACCGGACCTTTGCAAAATCAAGATGACATGCTAGAGCCCAATACTCCTCTAGGGCTGGAATAGGAGTTCTTTTAGGCATTTCTCCAGTGCATCCAGGGGAGCCACTGATTACACTGAGTCAGTCTGAAGAAAGTTGAAGGCACATGGCAGCCTTTGGTTCCAGAGAATCGTTAGTTGTCAGGGAATTCTTGGCATCATGACATGATGTAGCATATATTGTAAAATAATACACTAATAGGCAAATAGCTAGAAAACATTTCAGCAAAGCTAGTGCGTTCTTGGCAGAAGTGACTACATTTGGCATTAACCTCAAAGGTACAAGAGGAAGATTGAAAGCGTGGTATTTTCAAATTAGTACTTTTTCTAAGATCCATTTATTTTTACATTAGGAGTTAGAAGCTATAAATCCTATTCATCCAATACTCTCTTACAATTTTAGGACACTTTTTAAAGGTTATTTTTCCTATTTGATATTTAGAATTAAAACTACCTGTATCTGCTCCCCCAAAAGGATGAGAATTTTACTTCATTTTCATTTTCTTCTTCACCAACTCCAGCACCTCTCATATTCAATTTAACTGAAATTTTTGCTCCAAGTGTTTATTATGCTTTGGGTTTTGCATTGCACATCAACAATTATTTAGGTATTACTAGGAATGTGCTACTACTCTTTTGTATATTTGGGACTATATCATGCACTTTTTTGTGACTCATTGCTTATTTGTTGTTGTGTATCCTCAACTAATTTTTTCAGAGATTGATTAGTTTGGTAAACACTCGGAGGCTTTGATTTTCTGAATATTTGTTTATATTATTTTTCACTTTAATGCCAGCTTGGCTGAATATAGGATTATAGTTTTGAAAGAATTCTTCCCTTTAATTTGGAAGATCGTAATCTCTATCTTCTAGTATTGAATTATGCTTGTGCGAAGTTAGGCTGATGGCGGGCTGGTTTTTCAGATTTTTTTTTTTAGCTTGCTTGTTTTTCTCCCTAAAAAGACAGGATTTTATTAATCCTTGCAATTCTGAAATTTCACAATGATGCATGTGGCTTTGGCTCTTTTAAACTCTGGCTTAGGGGCACCTGGGTGGCTCAGTTGGCTGAGCGACTGCCTTCGGCTCAGGTCATGACCCTGGAGTCCTGGGATCGAGTCCCGTGTTGGGCTCCCTGCTCGGCGGGGAGTCTGCTTCTCCCTCTGACCCTCCCGCCTCTCATGCTCTCTCTCTCAAATAAATAATAAAAAAAATAAAATAAAAAATAAACTCTGGGTTAGCGCTTCTGATTTAAAGATCCAGCCTTTCTTCAGACCTGAGAATTTTTTGGTTTGTATTGATTTGATCATATTCTCTGCATTTTCTCTTTTTTCTTATTCTGTAATTTCTGTAATCTAGATTTTCGAATTTCTGGATCTACTCTTCATTACTGAACTGTACACTTACATTTTCCCTCTTTTTATACATATGTTCTGCTCCGTGTGAGAATGTCTCAGCTCAGTTTTTCAACCCAGTATTGCACTATACAGTACGTACAACTGCTATTGTTGCCTCTGTATTGAGATTTTCATTTCTGTTTCTTTTTTATTCTAAGAGCTCTAGGAAATACATTTCATAGACGCAATGTTGTTTCAAATCTTTCTACTTTCTAGGTGTGTCTGTTAGCTTTATTAACTCTTTCCTGGGGGGTTTATTCTTCTTTTTGTTATTGCCTAGCTTCTATATTATTGATTTTCTTAAAATGTTTAGTGCTTCCTGGCTGCCTATAGCTTTGAATTTGAGACTCATCACTCATGTGCCCTTTGTATTTCTATGACCTGTTTCAGTGTATGGGGAGGAAGCATCTGGAATGGAAGCTTGTCTTCCAAGTGTGAGTTTCCATCACTCCTGGAAGTCAGTAACGACTTGACCACTGCAAGACTTCTCCAACCCCAATACCCTTCTGCAGCCAGTTGTTAAAGCCAAAACAACACAAAAGAAGGAGAAAGGAAGAAACTAACTAGCCTGCTGCTCCAAATGCGGCTCTCCAATTCAGTCTCCCTTTAAATGCCCAGGGTTTTCCCTTAATTCTTGGAATTGTTGACACTGGGCTTAGAGACTCTCAAAACCTCTTACCTCCACAGCAGGCTTCTCCTAACTGTGTTGGAAGCCTATAGTTTCCTCCAGTTCTGTTTTGCTGAAGATCTGCTTGTATATGCTTTCTAAATCTCAGAAATTCCAAAAAATCTGTGGTTCATTGATTCTACTTTTAATACTTTTTAAAGATATTTTCTATACTTTTACTTTTTTGCTATTGTTTCGTGTGTTTTGGAGTAGGGGTGGGGTAATAGAGGTATGCTAAGTCTATCCTATATAAGAAATCATTCTTACAAGAACAGATTACAAAAGTAAAATTATTTTCCTTAAGTTCAGAGGAACTACTTCAGTTCAAGAGTTTATTTGCTCTTCAGTACAGGACTTTCCAAATATGGGCATGGTAAATTATATACCACAAGCAATCTTGGATCAAAATATTTTCTTAGGTCTTTTTGTGAGACAATAAGGTGAAGACAAGGTTCTTTCAATTATTTTTTTGACCTTATACCCTGCTATTTGGGGATATTTTTTCCTAGCAATGTTCTCATCACACTAAAGTTTTACCACAATAAATGTGAAATCTCCTTACAGTTTATTGTAATTGGTGGAGATATTAATTTTTAATGGAGTTCTCATGAGGACAAGGAGACATCCTTTGGGATCATGTGGTGGTTTTATCCTTAGAGAAGATGAAGTCATTTTGAATATAGAGCATCCTTTAACTTGCTTAATGGGATCATTGACCAATAACTTTCTATCAGTGACCTGACTTGACTTCAGTGCTGAGTTGTCTAAAATATATGCAAGACTGTGACATTTAATTACAACACTGTTTTCAGAAATAGTATCATTATATGTTAGCCACTAGATCATGTACTTTTGGCAGTGGATATGGGCTAATTTCAACAATGCAAACTTCTTATTTTAAACTGCAGTTACAGATAGAGAGCTCAGAAACCCTCTGTGCTACTCTATGTGGCTATAATCCTGGAGTGATGAATGAGAAGGCACTGCAGATGGTTGATAAAATAATGCTGAATATTAACTCTAGAGTAATCTCCTTTCCTTCTCTTTTTATTTACTTCTTTCTCACAGCAGATTGTGAATATCCATGTTGTGTGTCTTTCAGCATGTTTCTGCACTAACATATCACATTTTCTAAAGTTTGGGAGATCACTAGAAAACTACCAATAATAAGAAAGTTTCAGGAGTCCATACAGTCTTTAGTTTGATTGGGTGCTTCCACCATCTCTTCTAGTAGCTCAAACTGACGTAGTACTTTCTTATTTGTAAGGAGATGTGCCTACTTGCTAATTTAGCAATTGATGCAACACTATCAGATTCAAAATATGAATGACAGAGATTGATCCAAAAAGAATATTTTTGTTTTTCTATAGCAAAATTGACTTTGACTTTCACATTCAGTTAAACCAGAACACATTGGCCTTTTTTATATGCATGTTAGCTCTTTAATGTTAAGTCACTCCTTAATATACATGGGAATAATGATTCTTATTGTATTTTAGCAATGAGATGGAAAAGTTCAGTAAGTTCACCCAAGTCATAAACTCAGTCATTGGTAGGTCCAAGGTTAAATTTCAGGAATTCTGGCAGAAATGCAAAGAGAATTTTCCAATGACTCAAAAATCTAGGAACAAGTCTATAAATAAAAAAAAGATGGCCCATGGTTCAGAAAAGCTGGAGGCTGGATGAAAATTACAAATACTCTCCAGAGTATGATCGGTACTGAGATTCCCAAGCACAAATGAAGGGAAATTCTTGATCCCATTCTCAAATAATTTGAAGCCAGTGGTAAACTGAGTCTAACTAAACCTATAAAAATGTCCAAACATAACTAGATTATAGATTAGATTGACCCAGCACACCACACTTAACACTCTGACAGAGGAAAGAGTATGATTTTTCTGTGGGAAAATAATGTTTTACTTTGGTCTTTACTGTTCTTTTACACACTGTGTCCAGAATACAATAAAAAAAAAAGAAATTATGAGGCAAGTGGTGAAAGGAGACATAATGCATCTTAAAGAGAGGACACAGTCAATAGAAGCAAATACCGATATGTTTCAGGTGTTGGAATTACCAGGCAGGGACTTTAGGGAAACTATGATCAATATGTGGAAAGGATGGATGACATGGGTGAACAGATGGGAATTTTATTAGAGATGTGAACATTTTTAAAAAGGCAAATGGAAATGCTAGAAATGAAATATATAGGAAATTAAGAATTCATTCAGTGGATTTATTGACAACTGGACTGGGCACAGAAGAGAACTGGTGAACTTAAAAAGGAGTCAGTAGAAATTATCCAAAATGAGGGCACCTGGGTGGCTCAGTTGTTAAACGTCTGCCTTCGGCTCAGGTCATGATCCCAGGGTCCTGGGATCGAGCCCCACATCGGGCTCCCTGCTCGGCGGGAAGCCTGCTTCTCCCTCTCCCACTCCCCCTGCTTGTGTTCCTGCTCTCACTGTGTCTCTCTCTGTCAAATAAATAAATAAAATCTTAAAAAAAAAAAAAAGGAATTATCCAAAATGAAATGAAGAGAAAAGAAACCCAACAATGAATGTAATGAAGTAGAGTATCTGAGATCTATAATATAATGATTTAACATATGTGTAATTGCTATCCCAGGAGAGGAGAGAAAGAATGAGGCAGAAAAAATATTTAGGAATATAATGAGAATTTTCCAAAATTAGTGACAGACATCAAAGTACAAAAAATCCTAAGTGCAGTGTATACAAAGAAATCTCCACCTAAGTCATATTTTTAAATATTTTTAAAATAGAAAAATAAAAGAGATGATAACAAACGGGAACAATGATAAGAATAATGGCTGCCCTCTTATCACAGTGAAGGCTAGAAGAGAGAGCTGTAAAATGAAATCTAAAAATACCATTTAAATACCCTCAAAAAACCTTAAATACCTAGAAATCTAATAAAAGATGGAGCAAATTTCAAAACATTACTGAAAGAAAGTTTAATGAACTTAAATAATACCATATTAATGAATTGGAAAGCTCAGTAGTGTTAAGATGTCCATCTTCCCCCAAATATTTTAGAGATATAATTTCAATGAAAATATAAGCAGGCCTTTTTGAAGAAATTACAAGTTTGTCTAAAACTGCAAAGGACCTGAAGTAGCCAAAACAATATTGATAAAGAAGAACAAAGGTGATGCGTTTATTTTTTTTATTTTTTAAAGATTTTATTTATTTATTTGTGTGTGAGAGAGAGAGCACACAAGCAGGGAGAGACGCAGGCAGAGGGAGAAGCAGGCTCCCCGCTGGGCAGGGAGCCCAATGCAGGGCTCGATCCCAGGACCCTGGGATCATGACCTGAGCCAAAGGCAGACGCTTAACCAACTGAGCCACCCAGGCATCCCAGGTGATGGGTTTATACTACTTGATTTCAGGACTTAATACAATGTCACAGTAATCAAGTCAGTATGGTATTGGCATAACAATAGATAAATTGATGGATCAGAATTTAAAAATCCAAAAATAGGCACATACACAAATATGTGATATATACACATTATGGGACACATACACACATATATATGATGTCTACATACACAAATATTTGGTGTCTGACCAAAGTGGCAAATCAAATCAATGATGAGGAAGAGATAATTCTTGTAAACATGATGTAGAAGCAACTGGATATCCATTTGAAAGAAATTTGTTGACCCGACCTCACTCCATATACAAAAATGTTATTTGGCAATGGATCATAAATGAAGGGTGGCAGAATATGCCACCCCAAAATATGCCACCGCTTGTTGGCATAAGGATTATTTTGAGTTAAAAGATGCTTGAAAAACAGCAGGTGCAAGAAGAACACTCTGACCTCCCTTTTTCTATCTAAAAGTAAGAGGTGAAATTTCCATGTGAAAGATGCCCTTCTACACCAGGAGGAAAGAAATATTCTTATAACCAGAGACAAGGGCTTGAGCCCAAGAGAAATCTGCACAAACAGACCTTGTTAAAATAACTCTTATCTTCCTTTATTCTCCCTATACATTTACTTTTCTACAATTGTCTCTCTTTGTTCAACCTTGTATATAAACACTTAGGCCTAACCAATTCTCTGGGTCTTCATTTTCCTATGGGGCTCCCCCATATATGTAAAAAATCTCTATGCTGCTTTTCTCCTATTAATCTGTCTTATGTCCATTTAATTCTCAGAGCTAGCCAGAGACCCTAAGAGGGTAGAGGTAAAGTTTTGCCTCTCCTACACGAACTTAAATATAAAAACTATAACAAAAAATCTTCTAGAAGAAAACAAGTAAGAATATCTTTGTCTTCCTGGGGTATGCAAAGATTTATTAGACAGAATTTAAAAGATATCACCTATAAAAGAATAATTGGGTTTCATGAAAATTAAAAATTTCTGCTCATGAAAAAACAAAAGGAGTAGGCAAGCAACAGACTGGGAAATATATTCTTATCATTTCTATTTCATGAATAAATAAGATCCAGAACATATAAAGAACTCTTACAAGTCAACAGTAAAAAGTTAAACAGACTAATAAAAAATGGGACGAGACCTGAACACATACTTCATGAAAGAAATTGTAAGAATGAGCCATCCCACATAGGAATGAGGCCAGTGACCACATGAAAAGATACTCAACATAGTAAGTCATCAGGAAGGTTCAATTTAAATATAATGAGACAGCATTTCATACCCATGGGAATGGCTAAAATACTGACAACAACAAATACAAGCAAGAGTATAGAGCAACTTAAATACACATTGTTGTCAGCAGAAAATGTTACAACTCTTTGGGAGAATGACTTTCCAGTTGGTTAAAAATTAAACATTTATGTACCAGGAGTTCCATTCCTAGGTATTTGTCCAAGTGATATAAAAATAGATGTCCACAAAAATGCTTGTAAAGAATGATGGGAGAAAACCTGGATGTTAAGTATCTATATTCAGGAAAATAGATCAGCAAATTGTAGTACATTCATACAATGAAATATTACTCAGCAGTGAAAAGGAATGACCTAATAGTATCTGCCACAGCATAAATGAATCAAAAACATAACACTGAGCAAAAGAAGCCAGATACAAAACAATGCATATGGTGTCTTACCTTAAGGACAGGCAAAAATGACTTATGGCGATAGAAATCAGTCCAGTGGGGTCTGACTGGAAAGGGGCAGGAGGAAAATTTCTGGAGTAACTGAAATGTTTTGTATCTTTTTTTTTTTTTAAGATTTTTTTATTTATTCCTTTAAGAAAGAGAAAGCAAGCAAGAGCATGAGCAGGGGGAAGGGGCAGAGGGAGAAGCAGGCTCTCCACTCATCAGGGAGCCTGATGTGGAGCTTGATCCCAGGACCCTGGGATCATGACCTGAGCCGAAGGCAGACGCTTAACCGACTGAGCCACCCAGGCGCCCCTGTATCTTGTTTTTGGGTGGTATCACCTTTGGTGTATACATCAATTATCAAAACTCACACAAGTGAACACTTGAAATATATGCATTTTTTGAATTTTTTAAAATTACATAGTTTGTGAAAGTGTAAAAGATAAAAGGGAAAAAGCAACAGCAATTTCAGGTATCATGACTCCTGATGAACTGTCATTTTTTTTTAAACACTTGGTTTTCATCTAATAAATGTTTTAAAGCAAGACTATCGTGACCAGTGCAGGATTTGCTAAGAGTATTTGCTAAGGTGGAAGGAAAAGGTTAGGTCGGCACCACCTGTTTCTGGCACTCTTCTGACGAGACAGCAGATTGCCTACTGGCTTATTCCAGCTTTTCTGAACACAGGGAGAGTCACAATAATACCAGGGAGCCTTCTGCTTGCAAGATGGACACCATATGTTTTCACTATCCGTTCAGAGCTCGTCCCCTCTCTCTTTCCTCTGCCCTTTTAGCATCGAGATCTGTTGACTCCAAGAAATGTAATATAAGAAGACACCATGAAAGAAATGTTAATATTTTTTAAATCAAACACAAAGGGAAGACTTATATGTGTTTATTCTCTTCAGCTATCCAGTAACTGTTACTTATCAAATTACCACCTAAACTTTCAAAGTGTTTCTTAAAATGAATATCCATGCTTTATATGGATAGTTGTGAAAACTTTTTAAGAAATCCTACACATATGATTTAAAGATACCACTTACTCAGGATAGGAATTCTAACTAAAATATATTAAATGTCAGACAAATAGCAACATGTGGCAGAATTTTCAGAAAAGGAAATTAGTACTTGAAGACAGTCAGGTAAAGAGACTACATTTTTTTTAAAGATTTTATTTATTATATTTGTCAGACAGAGAGAACACAAGCAGGGGCAGTGGGAGAGGGAGAAGCAGGCTTCCCGCGGAGCAGGGAGCCCGATGCAGTACTCGATCCCAGGACCCTGGGATCATGACCTGAGCTGAAGATAAACCCTTAACCAACTGAGCCACTCAGGCGCCCCAAGATATTACATTTTTAAGGTGGGATTGTGATTAAGTTGAGCTGGGTCTCTGCTTTATTTTTTTTTAAATGACCAGATTAGGATTTAATCACAAAATAATTTATGCGTAACTGAGATTTGAAAGACTACAGCTGTTAAATATAAAATATACATTTCTGCTTCTCTTTTGTTCCATTTGCCTGAGTGCAGAAACATTTATCCATAAAACTTTGTGCTTTTGGCTTCAGGCATCTGTTTACAGTTTCTTGTCCTGGAGATATTTGAAGTGCCCAGAGGAGGGGGAAAAAGATGTGTGTGAAGGGTGGTATTAGTAAGAATGCACAGAAAGAGTGCAAAATTTGCAGACTGGTTCTGCGAGCTTAGGCCTGTTTCTTAAGATTTATTTCTACATGGAAGCCCAGAGAAACATAAACCTGCTGTTGGCTGTAGTATGATTCTAATTTTTTCAAACTACCCCTTATTGTGGAGCTAATTTCTTCCCAGCCACTAAAAATAATTACTTGCCTCTTGAGCCACATATTATAGTAATAAAACAATGTAATTTACTTCTGAGGGAAAGAATTTGTATGTAGTTTTAATGCCACGTTTAACGCCTACAGTTTCGGAATCTCTATGAAGGAGTGAGGACAGTCAGCACAGGTTTCTCCATTTCTTCTGTCTCCCTCTCCCTCTCTCCCTCCTCCAACTCCTGCATGTTTTTCAGTTCCCTCTAACTTCCTACCTTTTTGATGTGTACGATTATAACTATGTATAAGGCTCAGCTTTGGATCAAATGGTTACAAAATATGCAGCACCCAAAAAATGATAAAAAAAGAGTAATGCCACAGGAAAATAAAGATTGTTTCAAAAAGAAGCATTAGGCCATTGAGAAAGACTTCCCGGGTCTCAGATGCAAATAAGATGTGATTCAGATGGAACTGAGTGAACAGCTTAAGGATGTGGTGATTAAAACAGCGCAGGTTTTCTGTGCTTCCCCAGCTCCCTGTGTGACCTGCACCTCCCAGCTGGCTTTGGTGACAGCTGGGATGTAAAAGCAATACACATCACATAGCTTGCATTCACACACACTGCGGTCCCAGTCCCGTATTTCAAACCTTTGGTAAAGCCATCTTCTCAGGAACTTGGGAGTTTGTCAGGGGGTCAACTATTCAGATGACTCTGGTCTTCGGCCAGTTTCCCGCTCCCCAGGCACTGCAAACTTTCACACAGTTCACGGTGGCCTTTATTAGACATGAGAAGCGCTACTTATTGAAACATCAAGAGTAGAATAACTGGTTTTGTATTTGCAAAGCGGAGTGAGTGTATCTGTACTTTGTCACTCAGTAGGATTACCATCATCATGATTCAGGTATTTGTGAGCATCAAGTGTGCATGCATCTGCGTTTTATTTATTGATTGGTTTTTATTTGTTTACTTTTATTATTCCATTTTATTAATAAGATGGCATCGTACATTTCTATAGCTCCATGTCTACTTTGATCTCCATACTTTCAATTCGTGAAAAAACTCTCCAAGTCGTCTTTGATGTCTTTCATCAATGTTGTACAGTTTTCAGATTCCAGGTCGTTCACCTCTTCAGTGAAGTTTATTCCTCAGTATTTTATTCTTTCTGGTGCAATTGTAAATGGGATTGTTTTCTTAATTTCTTTTTGCTACTCCATTGTTGAGAGTTTTTATCCTGAATGGTTGTTGTACTTTGTCAAATGACTTTTCTGCATCTATTGAGATAGTCATATGGTTTTTAAACCTCTCTTTTGGTTATTGTTTTTTCTTTAAGTTTTTATTTAAATTCCAGTTAGTTTTATTTTTAAGATTTTTTTTTAAGATTTTATTTATTCATTTGTCAGAGAGAGAGCACAAACAGGGAAGTGGCAGGCAGAGGGAGAAGCAGGCTCCCCCCATTCCCCCCGCCCCCAGCAGGGAGCCCGATGTGGGACTTGATCCCAGCATCCCAGGATCATGACCTGAGCCAAAGGGAGACACTAAAGAAACTAAATTCCAGTTAGTTAACATACAGTGTATTTTAGTTTCAGGTGTAGCGCACACGCCTTTTAAAACTCATTGATCCTTTCTGCTCATTTATCTGGTTGCCAAGGAAATTGGAAGGCCACTCTGGGTGCCTTAATTCACTTGCTATCAGAGTCTGTACATTATTCAAGTGCTTACTTTGCTCCCGAGTTAGTTTTATGTTCCATAAAGCCTGCTATTTCTTGGACTGAAATTTGAAGTTTGTCTTTTTTTGTCACTTGCCTACTAAACTCCTGGGGCTGGGCAAGAATAGACCTGAAGCTTCTGCTAGTATAACATACAGAATCAGGCTTGTTCTCAGAGTATTTGAAGTCTTACCAGGCGCCCACTTGGTTAACTCAGACCTATGTTTCTTGCAAATGCTATCTAACTGGGAATATTTTAACTGCCTCCAAGGGCTGCCTCTCAAATCTAATGAGCCTTGCTTGCTTTGGCCTGGCCTATAATAATCCAAAGGTATTTCGGGTACCATTTCGCTGATGGTAATTCTGACCCACTTACTCTACAGCAACTTTTGTTGCGTGAAATGCTGCAAATATTTGAGATACACTTTACAAGGCTAGCATGTGCTTTCTTCGGCCATACTAAATGTTTTATTGTCTTAACAGTACACTTTTCTTCTGACGTGTGACCATTTGGGACGACTACAGGAAACATAGGTTTAAATACAGGTTCACAGTTTAAAAAGAACTTAAGAACATGGGAACATAGTTGATGAGAATTTATATTACACAGATCAGGATGTATTTTCTTGACCCTAAGTTATGTGTGGCAAAACACTAAACTAACATGAATAATAAATGACACAATGTAAACCTTCTATAACTATGTCAGAAACGTCTTCTAAATATCTAAAACAGTTGCTCTGAAGGGGTGGTTCTCACTTAGGAGTTGGGGGGAAAGAGGATTTCGTCCCCTGGGGGGCACTTAGCTATGTCTGGCATCATTTTTGGCTGTCATTTTTAGGAATAGTGATGTTAATGGCATCTAGCGGGCAAAGGCAAAGGGTATTGCTAAACATCTTACTGTGCCCAGCACAGAATCCACTCCACCCTCAGGAAAGAATTATCTGGCCCAAAATGCTGATAGTGCTGAAATAAAGCACCCGTGCTCTAGAGACTACATCTCACAGGAATGATATCCTTTTATGTCTTTTGGCAAAATCACTAGATTAAATTTCATTCAATGATGAAAGAAAGAGAACTTAGCCTGTAAGTCCACCACGGTATGGTAACTATGTCTATTTTCTGGCTAGCCTTTGGCCCCTTCCTCCATTGCCTATTTTCACTATATTGCAGTTATGGTATTCCTCCCACTTTTGACTCTGGTATGGCTTGACTTTTGAAACTTATATTCTGTATTTGAGAAAACATATATTCCTGTATGTAGGAAAGACATAAGATTCAAGCATGAGCATGGTAAAGTTGAAAGACAGCGGAGAGTACCTCCTAGGGCCTCTTTAGGTGTCAGGGATTTGTGACCCACATTCTATAACCTAATATCATATTGAATAATTATTTTAGAAGCTACAAAACACCCAACTCAGCAGTGTTTGCCAATGAGCACAGTGGTAGGGGGAAACGTTTTGCATAAATAAGTTTGGTTGAGTTGATATAATTTAAAGGCTAGTAGAATGATTTTATATCGAATTCAAGTTCTAGAATTTATAGCAAAACATTATTTTACTGTATTTGGTATCAAAAGTTTCCCATATCGATCACAGGGGGAAATGTACAAATATTAATAGTTCTAACTGAGGAGCATAAGAAAGGTTATAAAAAAATTTTTCAAAAGGAGAAAAATCTTTAATAAAATATGATACTATAAACCGTATTAAAATTCCTGTCAAAGCATCTTGCAGAGTAGATCTTTACATAGAAGAGGGAAAGAATTAGCTAAAAGTAATCTCATATTTTGATGTATCTTTTTATCTTTTTATTTTTATTATTTTTAAAAGATTTTATTTATTTATTTATTTATTTATTTATTTATTTATTTGAGAGAGAGAATGAGCAAAAGAGAGCACAAGCCAGGGGAGGGGCAGAGGGAGAGGGAGGAGCAGACTCCTCAGTGAGCAAGGAGCCCAAACTGGAACTCAGTCCCAGGACCCTGCGATCACTACCTGAGCTGAAGGCAGATGCTTAACTGCCTGAGCCACCCAGGAACCCATCGATGTATCTTTTGAGAAGTGTGTATCTTTTGACTTAGTTGCAAGTATTTTGCTTTGTTATCAATGGTGGATTTAAACTGTATCTGGAGGAACATTTTTTTTTCCTGCTAAATGTAAATGAATTCTGTAGGTTCTTTGCTTTCACTATGTGATGAAACAAACATACACATGTAGCCTATTCTATTTGTCAGGAGCAGAATTTAGGATGTTACTAATCACGAAAGCATAGGCAACACAATTATCTCAAAAAAGACTTGAAAGTGTGAGGTGTAACAAAATTAATAGCTCACAAAAGGTAAATACATCTACAAGCTTTTCCAAAGTTCACCTTACCTCCTTATGATATTGCCCAATTTAATTATCTCTCTTGTTCTTAAGATTTACTTCTGACTTGCTTTTGGTTATTTATAAATCAAATTTACACTCAAAAGATGAAGATACATTACCATAAGGACATTCGAAAAAATGTGGCACAGAAAGTGAAGGCCGTCTTCAAAAAGGAACTCTAAAAAATGTTTAGAGCAGTGGGAACTTTGAGCAAGTAGAGGCCTCTTAAATGGATACTTTACAAGCAACAGCACACACTTGGATGTGTGAATTCTGATCTTTTTTTTAAGTCATGCTAGTTTGTGCCTTACAATCTTTGCTAGTGATACATTTCTTTTCTTGGGACTGTTTCTAGACTGAAGGCTGCCTGTTAGCCCACCAGTGAGCATGCTTGCATGCGTGCGCACACATACACGGAATTTAGAAAGGACACTTTAAACATAATATTGTGATGCCTTGGAAACATCCTTAGGTATTCACCCTGAAAGGGAGATGGCAGTGATTCAGACTCTATGAAAGCAGCACAATCTGATGATACAGTTTGTTTAAGACATCATTCTTTAATCAATTGAGCAGAACTTTGCATCTGAAAGTAGTATGTAAGTCTCACAACTCTAGAAGGATGAAAAACAGAACAGACACAGAAGATTTTGTCTTTAGAGTACAGATTTGTCTCTATTTTGGAAGTAATAATCTAACTATTTTCTAATTACCTAGTTCCAAAACAACTTTCCTCTTGCCTAGATGATTGAGGACTTACAGAGCATACATATTATGTCCTAAATCAAGTTTTTCTTTCTGGCAAGCGAGTCGTTGTTTTTCAATCCATAATCTTCCTTTCAGGCCCTTGTGACCCTTTTGCTTTCAGGCATCTCTCTCCCTTTCTTCTCTGTTTTAGCTCCCACCTTTCAAGTCCTCTGTTGGGTCACTCCTCCTGGGTCAACTCACTATTTGGTTGCACACTTGAATCAATTCAGGCCCTTCCATTGGAAACGAATTTTTTCCACTTCCAAGCTCCTTGTATTGTATAAACCGTGCATAGTATCAGGTGACATAAAATTATCCTGGTAAAATAGATGCTATCTTGTTGCAGTTGTAAACCACTTCAGGCCATCTTTGTCATGTCTAACACCCATTAATTAGTCAGTGGAGCTCCCAACTTGGGTTTACTCTACCGTTTATCTCTCTTCTTTCTGTCCGTGCCTATTCCATCTGTTTGCCACGATGGAAAATCTTTCTGTTTGCCATTATTTCCTGTGAACAATAGCACATGTCACTTGACCTTGCCAGCACCGAGTTTTGCTGCTACTTCAGCACATTTCCATTCACATTTGTTGGCAAGCTAGGAAGAACCATGATGTTCATCCTACTGCAAATACAAAAGACTAAAGTATAAAGGTGACTCTGCTTCTCATCTTTATTAACTATTGTCGTCTGGTGTTTGAAAGGAGCAAATGTAGATGTAGATTGAGGTCTTTTCTTAGCTGAGACTGAGAACAGCTTTTTGGACTCAGCAGTCCTCCCAGGCATATATTTGTATGTCTGATTTGCATTTGGAGAAGGGAGGAAGAGACAAGAGAGGAGGAAGTTTTGTGTCTGAAGCCCCAGGAAGGCCTTGGAAGCTGAGAACAAAGGAAATACATAGGACCATGGGGCATCTTATTCCTGGACAGGGTGGCAAGGAATGGTTTGAGCCCCATGAATTCAGGAATTAGAAATCTTTTCCCCGTTTCTGCGTAGCAGGGTAGACTGAAGGGAAGCCAGGGCCCGGATGGCGCCACAGTGCTGCACAGCACTAGGGACACCAGGAACCCGGCTGGAGAAGGTCATAGTCTCTGTTAAGAATCCTAAGACCAGTAAACATCCTACTGCCCCATGGACCAGGGCAAAAAGCCAGGAGAGTCTGAACCAGCACAACCAGCTAGTTTTCAACCCTCAAAACACGCAATAGCCAGAATCTCTTGGGTGCTGGGAAAAACTCTTTAAAGCCCAAGATTCCTTATAAGTAGGTAGCAGAGAGAAGCCTGTAACTCAGTTTGCAGATACGTGCCTTCATTTTAGTTGGACTGAGGGCTGAGGATGTTGAGTTTTCATGAGGAAAGAGGAAGAGAATATTGGGTACTATTACATTGGGGTGGGGGGAGAACCACCTGGGAATCTGTCAATAAGCAAATATTTAAGATAAGAGAACATACTTTTTAAAATCTCCATTCTTCATTTCCTGTGACTTATGATTTGAAGCCAGAATCATGAGTCACAACTATTACTCTTAGTTTGGAATTAGATTTGAATTTTGAGATCCATACCTTTTCTTCTTTTTTTAAAAAATATTTTATTTATTTGAGAGAGAGAGAGAACAAGTGAAAGAGAGAGCACGAGCATGGTGAGGGGCAGAGGCAGAGGGAGAAGCAGACTCCCAGCCAAGCAGGGAGACCAATGTGGGGCTCGATCCCAGGACCCTGGGATCATGACCTGAGCTGAAAGCAGATGCTTAACCGACTGAGCCACCCAGGCGCCCCTCTGGAGTGAAGAAGGAGGCCCTCCAGGAGTGAAGACAGTGAGCCCCTGGCAGCAGGGTATTTGCTGGGTCTAGTTCCAAGTACCTTTGGGATGCAGGTTTGGCTGTTCCACAGCAAATAGTTTCAGATCACCAAGATCTTTCAGATGACTGAGATGTACAAATTAAACACTGTACCCAGGGGCAAAACAAAACAAAACAAAACAAAAAAAACCAAACACAACAGCCAAACACATACCAGGAGTTTAACTTTTAAACAGGGAACCCCCAAGCTGTTTTAGCAAAGCACTTAAAAAAAAAAAAAATCACTGGGAAGTTTGGTCAACTATGTAGAGAAAAATTCTGTTTCATCTTTTTCTTATATTATGGATACGAACAACTAAATAACTAATTCATTTTAGAACATTTCCAGTGGTGCTCGGACCTTGTATAAATGCTAAATTTCCTAAATTCACACAAAAGTCCCATAAAACTGATGAAATATTTTGTTCCAATAAATGTTTCCAAGACTAGCCCAAAACATTCTCTTCAAAGTTATAGATGGCATTTTTGCATGCTTAGTTTGATTTATAATAATTGAAAATATTTGCTTTTTAAAATTTGAGTGGACTAGAAACTCAGAGGAACAACTCATTAGTCTTTTCTCTCAGAATGACTGTAAGATTCTATGAAAATATAAGAACTATCTTAGCATAACCAAATAGTTAAAATGGCTTTAAGAACTAACTTCCAAGCCCGTGTTTATATCATGTTGTAATACTAGGTAGAAACAATGTTAACACATTACAGTGGGTAAAGGAATAAAATTACTGAAAGGTGAGTGTTTGAATTGGGCTTTTTCACTCATAAGAAGCAGAAACTAGCCCAAAGTCGTTTCATTTAAGTGAGAGAAAGAGGTCTCCCTGGAATCCAGATAAAACTGAACGCTGAAGCAACAGGACTGATTAATCAGCCCCTTCTCTCCAAACAGATTCCTTCTCTCTCAAGTTGCCTCTCTTTCAAGGACCATGTTTTTCTGCACGTTGCTTCTTCTTTTTTTTTTTTTTTCCAATTTTATAGCTTTATTTATATGAGAAATAATTTCTTCTACTCTGTCTTTGACATGTACCCATTAAACATTGAAATAATTGAAAATAGATTTTATTTTGCATATCTTTGTTGGAATTATAAAGGTAACATGCAATTAAAATTAGATCCATTAACTTTCAAATATTAGATTTTTTTTCCTTCCCTGAATTTTTATTTTTATTTTTTTTAATAATTGTTTATTGTTATGTTAATCACCATACATTACATCATTAGTTTTTGATGTAGTGTTCCATGATTCATTGTTTGTGCGTAACACCCAGTGCTCCACGCAGAACGTGCCCTCTTTAATACCCATCACCAGGCTAACCCATCCCCCCACCCCCCTCCCCTCTAGAACCCTCAGTTTGTTTTTCAGAGTCCATCGTCTCTCATGGTTCATCTCCCCCCTCCGAGTTACTCCCTGTCATTCTTCCCCTCCTGCTATCTTCTTCTTCTTCTTTTTTTCTTAACATATATCGCATTATTTGTTTCAGAAGTACAGATCCGTGATTCATCAGTCTTGTACAATTCACAGCGCTCACCATAGCACATACCCTCCCCAATGTCTGTCACCCAGCCACCCCATCCCTCCCACCCCCCACCACTCCAGCAACCCTCAGTTTGTTTCCTGAGATTAAGAATTTCTCATATCAGTGAGGTCATATGATACATGTCTTTCTCTGATTGACTTATTTCACTCAGCATAACACCCTCCAGTTCCATCCACGTCGTTGCAAATGGCAAGAGCTCATTCCTTTTGATGGCTGCATAATATTCCATTGTGTATATATACCACATCTTCTTTATCCATTCATCTGTCGATGGACATCTTGGCTCTTTCCACAGTTTGGCTATTGTGGACATTGCTGCTGTAAACATTGGGGTGCACGTACCCCTTCGGATCCCTACATTTGTATCTTTGTGGTAAATACCCAGTAGTGCAATTGCTGGATCGTATGGTAGCTCTATTTTCAACTGTTTGAGGAACCTCCATACTGTTTTCCAGAGTGGCTGCACCAGCTTGCATTCCCACCAACAGTGTAGGAGGGTTCCCCTTTCTCCACATCCCCGCCGACATCTGTCGTTTCCTGACTTGTTAATTTTAGCCATTCTGACTGCTGTGAGGTGATACCTCATTGTGGTTTTCATTTGGATTTCCCTGATGCTGAATTAGTGTTGAGCATTTTTTCATGTGTCTGTTGGCCATTTGGATGTCTTCTTTGGAAAAATGTCTGTTCATGTCTTCTGCCCATTTCTTGATTGGATTATTTGTTCTTTGGGTGTTGAGTTTGATAAGTTCTTTATAGATTTTGGATGCTAGCCCTTTATCTGATATGTCATTTGCAAATATTTTCTCCCATTCTGTCGGTTGTCTTTTGGTTTTGTTGACTATTTCTTTTGCTGTGCAAAAGCTTTTTATCTTAATGAAATCCCAATAGTTCATTTTTGCCCTGGCACGTTGCTTCTTAATCTGCTTCTATTCAAGTTCTCTCTCTATCCCAACTGGCTTCTTCTGCCTTTTTTTTTGTTGTTAAGCAGAGCCTCAGATTGCTGCCCAGGCTTTGATCTTGCTTGGCCCCAGGCTCAAATGCAAACAGTTAATCGGTCAATTGGTCACAACCCTCTGAGTGTCCTAGAATTAATTCCTAAGGAGAATCTGACTGGCCAGGCCAGGTGAAAAATGGCAATTTGAGCCTCTAAGACCACCCAGTATTATTAAGAGGACAACTGTGTTTTCTACCTTTCCATCTTTTCTACACAAGGTTGACACAGCTTCTATCATGTGTGTGAAGATGGAAAGGTGGATAGAAGATGGAAATGAAAATTGAAATATTATTTGTGGGAGACACCAACCAAATGCTGGACATCATCCTCCAGGATCCTAAACAGGATTAACTTCTAAAAGCATTCATTCATCCATCCATCCATTCATTCATTCATTCATCCATGCATCCATTCATTCCAGCTTTCAGTTACCTATCAAGTATTTATTACATGTCTAATATGTGCTGGACATTGTGTTAGGTGTGGAATTGCCTCTCATCTCTAGGCCATTTAGAATTGGTTCTACACAATTTAGTACTTAAGAGATATAAGGCAGTATATTTCTGATTCCTGATTGCTAGTCTTGTACCTATAACTGGACTGTTTGTTTCTCATGGGCATGGGCTACCATAATTTGTATTCTAACACAAGCTGAGTGTATATCTAATAAACAGGAAAACTCCTGTACTGGCTCTTTATCTATGTTCTTCTTTGCCATCTTGCTTTCAAGATTAAAACCTTCAGAAAAATAGGGTTTAAATATTGCTGAAAAGAAAGTCTCATTACAGTTCCTTAGAGGAGTAACTCTCTCTACTTTCTCTCTTTTCTCTTCCCTTTCTAGAAAAATTTTCTAGAAAAATTTTGTCTTTCCCTGTTTTGAGGTCTGCAATGAAGAATACTATTTTAGTAAAGGTAATATAGTATTCTATCTTGAATTTGACTTTAAAAAATTATGTCAAATTTTATTTGACTTTGGAAGAATTTATTCTGATCTTAGAAAAATTATCATAATTTTTTGTACCATTCTATAGAAAATGGCATTTGGGAAGTTTTTTTTGCACATAATGTTTATCTAAAGCCTCTTCATGGATATTTTCTTTCTCTTCATCCTGAGGAGACATCTCTGTGGACATTATGCTTGGTGTAAAGGAGGTATGGAATGGCATGGGGAGAGGGCCAACTACAGAGGGTAAAGTCCTGAGGCCAATTGTTAAATTTACAAATCACAACAAGTATTATCCAAGTTATGGTTTCATCCATGACTGAAGCTGTTTATTCATCAAATACATATTGAGCATCTGTTGTGTCTTAAGCACTGTTCTGGGGATATAGTAGTGACTGAGACAGAAAAAAATTATTTTCCTCATGGAACTCATCTTCTAGAAGGTGAAATTCTGAAGCTTTTCAGAAGAATATATGACATATTTTAATGGCTAGTCCAAAACAAGACTCAGTTTTAAAAAAACTGCATAGTCATCCTCACATGGATGTTTAACATCTGATCTTTTTTTTTTTTTTTAAGATTTTGTTTATTAAATAAATAAAGAGAGAGAAAGCACCAGCCAGGGGAGGGGCAGAGAAGCAGACTCCCCACTGAGCAGGGAGCCTGATGTGGGACTCCATCCCAGGACTCAGAGATCATGATCTGAGCAGAAGGCAGATGCTTAACCGACTGAAGCACCCAGGTGCCCCTGATCTTTTTTTTTTTTAAAGTATGTCCGTGATTTTTTATGTACAGGTCACATTGATGGACATCTAACATTTTATTTACCAAGTACTATGTGTTCCTTTAGGAAATGCAGCTTTTGTATGGTCCAAAGAAAATCTATATCCAATTATGTTGTTAGAATTTTCTTCAAAGCTATCTGTGCTGGTTTTTAATATATATTCACACACTTAACTAAAACTTGGGGGATGGGGATGGGGTTGGGGGGAAGGATACTAAGTTTCTTTAAAATTAGGTACCTTATTTCTTTTATGTATGCTTTTATTTTATTTTATTTTATTTTTTATCTTGGATGTAGGCCTATTTTCATTCTGAAATAAATGCAATGTTCTCAGAATCTACAGATGGAAAAAATTTCATGGCTGCTGGTACACAATGTTCTCTGTTATCTAGATTTTTAAAAATTTACCTTTGCCTCATTGGGTGATGCTAAGTTTTCTGTTCAATTCACTGTATCTACTGACCTTTTGTGGAGTCTGTTCTTCCAAAGTTTTTGAGATGGGAACGCACAGCATGTTGCCTTCCATGTCATGTCAGTCATTCCTCTCTTTGACTTTACTTGTGTTCTCAAGTCAGTATGTTCCAGATTAATGAGGCATTTGTTCTTAATCAAGAAACTATTTAAGAATACACTTTTAATTTTAACAACCTGTTTGTGATGAATTGTTTCTACATGTCCTTCTCATATTTGAGGATACTTCAAACCTGTTGCCTTTTTTTACACAGTTCCCAAATATCTGAACACTGGTAGTTGCTATGACCCAGTTATCTCAAGGGACTGAAAAAACAGGGTTATTGATTTCCTTCAGAAAATCATTCAAATAGTTCCCTTAAACTGAAAATTACTTCAAATAACAATAATTTTCAAAGCAGCTGTTAAGCAAACTGTGGGGTTATACATTATATGTTTTTAATGTTCCCTTTAAACATCTATATCTAATGAAGTCCTACTGTTTTATGAGAAACCATGTTAGAAATAATTTGTGAAGTAAATTCTATGCCATTAGCTGATTTAATTAAAATGTACTCTGTTGATTTATGTTTTAATTTTTATTTAAATAACTATGAGGTAGGTGCGTGTGTGTGTGTGCACATGCATGCTTTATTTGATGCTACACAAACAAGTGATTCATGACCTCTTAATAATAACAGCTAACATCTATTGAGTGCTTATTATCTTCCAGGTTTTGTTCCCAGTCTGTTAAATCTACTAACTCATTTACTATTCTCCACTGCCAATCTGGGAACCCTGTTTTATTCCTGTGTTATAAATCAATAAACTGAGGCACCAAGATGATAGTGATTTGCCCAAGATCACATAGAAATTACATGGCAGATTAGAGATTGGAAACCTAGTAGTCTGGCTCTAAAACTCAAGCTCCTAAACACAAGGCTATATATACCACTCTAGACATGAAGAAGCTCCGGGTATTGTCAGTTCCTTCTTAGGAACTTTAGTTATTTTGCACTACCTGAAATGTATTTGTAAACCTTACTTCTCTGTGGTCCATTGTGCTAGCTACTTGGTTCTCTGGTCCTCCTTTTATAGGTGCTAAAAAGGGAACAATTGAATTAGACCCTTTCAAAATTTATATATTTGTTTATTTACTGGATTTATGTTTCTTTTAAACAGAGTATATTGAGTTGAGAAATGGAAACTCGGATTGGCAGAATTCCTCCGTGTCTCTATGATGGCTTTGAGCATATGAAAGAATAACACTAGTTGTCTTGTGATAATACAAATCATGTTGTGCTTGCTTAAGTAACTGACTGACTTTTTGGGTTTCACGGTGAGTTCATTCCATTTCAAAGAGTTGTAGGAGAAATATGTCCCACTTATCTTTTAAAATGAAGATTCAATATAATTATGTTTCACCTTATTCCACCCAGGATTCCATGTTTTAGAATTATTTAAGATTCATTGTTGTTCCCAGTGTAAAGCCTAATGGGAATGATGGGTTTAAAGTTTCCTATCACTGCAGGCAATATCATAGAAATAGAAGATTAGTCAGATTCATTGGTAAGAAAAGAATAAGCATGGTTTGATTTTTTCTTTCATAAGTTACTTTCTACATGTTCCTGACAAGTCCACTGATCTCTTTGAGGCTCAGCATCCCATATGGTAAGTTCAGATGGTGGGAATTTTATTCATCAGGACCCTTTGGCTTACATGGGACAGAATCCAACCAAAACTAATTTGAGCAAAGTAGAGAATTTAGAAGACTCAAGGATAGAAATCCAGCCGGATTTGAGGCAGAACTGGAAATGGAGACCTGAGCACCATTAGGACTTCATGTAGCTCTTGCCTCTTTGACTTTCTGGTGTATGAGCTTTATTTTTTTCTCTTTCTTATTTCCTCCCCTATTTTGTTCCACATGACTAGAAATATGGTTACTGATCGTTGGTCTCCTATCTTTACACATCATACTTCAGGCACCCAAAGAATGACTGTCATTTCTGGATAAAATATTCTGAGGGATGGATTCCAATTTTTCCCATTTGTGTCAGGTGCCTGACTGCAACTTAAAAGCTTTAGCTAAGAATATGAGGTCTGGGGTAGGGATTATGATAAAGCCTATGATAAAGTCTATTATTTTGAGTCTAGTGTCTACTCCTGAGCCAATAAACTGTTGCCCTAGAACAACATCTATAATAACCTCATGAATGGGGTGAGGAAAATAGACATTTCCCAAATGAGGGGGCTGGACAGATAACCCCATGTATGTCTGCTGTAGTTAACACCAGCTTGTACATAATAATAGGCCCTTTTCTGTCTTTGATCATAAAAAATGATATGAGAAGTCTACGTTTTGATGGGTATAAAATATTTAGCCCCAAGCCTACTGTACATATATAGATTCTTCTATAAAACATCTTTGTCTATGATTTTCCTGTAAATGGATATGTGTTTATTTATTAATTGATTAAAAACGAACTTTGGGATTCATGGATAGCAATTGTTTAATTGATCAAAACTGAGTTTTGGGTTTCAGGGATAGCTTAAAATAAAGAATAGAGATTGTAGGGAGAGCATTAAATTCTGAGTTATTACAAATGTAACTAAATAATAAGTAAGATTTGGAACCAGGAAAAATAATTGTATTGAATAAAAAAAAATGGAAGATTAAATGAATCTGGTAGATTAGCAGGTAAGAAGTGAAATTAAAAGAGTCTTTTATGAAAGCTGGAAACCAGGGGCGCCTGGGTGGCTCAGTCGTTAAGCGTCTGCCTTCGGCTCAGGTCGTGATCCCAGGGTCCTGGGATCGAGCCCCGCATTGGGCTCCCTGCTCTGCAGGAAGCCTGCTTCTCCCTCTGACCCTCCCCCTGCTTGTGTTCCCTCTCTCGCTGTGTCTCTCTCTGTCAAATAAATAAATAAAAAAAATCTTTAAAAAAAAAAAAAGAAAGCTGGAAACCAGTATGAATTCATAGTTTGAGTCTTAGAAGAACCAGGCTCTGATGGTTATTTTCTGTTTGACAGATTTATACTGGGAAGGAATCAGACTTGGGTGATGAAAAAGACACCCTGGATAGAATAGTTTATACATGAGATGCAAAATGTAGAATGCTTCTTTTTCCGGTAAATATCTGTCCAGGTGTGATGTGGATATGGCAATGTTTCCTACTTTCCCCAGTGTGGCTTTGTAGTACTCAAGGCTATTGTCAGTGTCTTGCCAGGGAGGAAGGCTAACATGAGAGTTCAATTCCTGCAACTTCCTGGTGGCAGGAGGAGTGATGGGGAAGGTAGGCACCTGGCACTTGACACTTCATTGTACCCCGTTCTCAATTGGCTTTTAATTTTGTGAAGGAGACCACTCATAGTTTACAAAGGATCAGAGAGCAAGGCTGTGGTGTGTGCACTACTATTTCTGTTTAGTGCATTTTTCTTTCATGGGTCCAGTGTCACCTGGCATCTGTCCAAGTTTGTTTTTATTTTTTTTACTCTTTCTTGCCATAGAGGTCATGTGTTGTAATTTGGACTCTGGTCGGCAGTTCATGTTACTGCATGCACTGTAAATTCAGTCAGCAAGCCTTTATTGAACAGTAAGTACTTGAAGTGCTGTGTGGAGAACCCTGAATGAAGTATTTTAATTGGGAAGTGTCACTGACTAATAGAATAGTTCTAATCTTTACGGGCTCCAGATCATTCTGTCTGTTAGCACTGGGTTGGGTGGCAGGAGGTTGCAGACCAAAGCCCAGGAGAATTTCAGACAAAGTTTGAGGGAAGGCTTTAGACCCATGTGGGTCTAAAATCCCAGGCGGGCAACACAGATGAAAGCCATGGGAAAAGAGACTGAGTTAGTGGAATCAGGAAACAAACACAAAACAGTTATAAATAGCAAGGGACAGAAGTTAGGTAAGGAAATGGGTTTAAGGACCAGGAAATTAAAAAACACACACACACACAAACAAAAAAACCCAGTAGGAACTCACTAGTCTCAGGGCTGGTCATTCAGATGGAATCTGGAACCCAAGTCAGCCTGACTATCTGGAGGTTTAGAAGATAAGAGCTACTGGCCCATAGACCAAGGGGCAGAGAACAGATTCCATCCTTGATTTCCTTTACAACCTTCTTGGCCTCATTCAGTTTTAAATGGAGACCGCTGTTTTATTCAGAATATTTTAGATGAGCTCTGTTTGGAACTCATCTGAACTTTGACAGCAGCTGAGACCATCCTACCCCTTAGGACATTTTTCTTTCTAAAATACCAGATGCTTCTGAATAGGTTATACCAGGACTCACAGACTAAGAATAATTGACATCATGGATGTCACACACTAAGCTGTGTGCTTGCCATGTAATAAACACTCAATAAATGTTAGTGATGATGATCATATGATCATGTGATTACCATTTCTTTTTTTACTGCTTGCCCTGGTAGATGCTGCCACACACAGCGTCAGTCATATGGGAGTCAGTTGCCTGGGGCTCACAAGACCTCATAATTATTTTAAAAATGCATCTGAAATCTCATTTCGTCCCAACATCAGTTTCCAGGCACATTGTAGCCAATCTCTTTTCTTTGACCTAAGCATACACTATAAACGATTCTAGTTTCTTTAGTTAGTTTTAGATACCCCCCAAAATCTATTTGTTCATCTCAAATCTTTTGAAAAGCCAAGTGTATGATATTGCTCTAGAGTCATCATTATTAATTTTAAGGTCAGAAAGTGACAATTCCTGTTACTGCGGAGACATGGAGAGATCCCAATCCCCAGATGCTGTGGTACTGTCCTCAGATTTTTTTTCTCCCACAAACATTTAATCCTAGCACCAAGACAAAGTTCACTTGTCTGAATTCCTGGTATTTCTTTTGGTTTCCCTTTTTTAAAAAAATGGCTGCTATGTTAGAAACTGGACAATCTTCAACAACAGTTGCTATTTTTAGGAACATAGTATCTGCCCTCATCCATGTCTGCTGTTTCACACCTTATTGGCTTCAGAACACTCAGATAAATGCCATCTGGCCTGAATGCTTTATTGAACTTTGCTTTCTTCTATTGCAGCATCTCTTCTTCACTGGAAACTCTAATCTCTGTCTTTCTTGTGAAAAGCATTCTCAGAAATTAGAATTTCCCCATCATTTCCTAGAGTCAAGTGTTGCCAAAGAACCAAACAAAAACCCTCTCTGGGCTTGTGTTCCTCTAACCTTATTATTCCCTTCTGACCACCTACAACATCGTCCAATGGTTTATATGCTAGTGAGTCTATTATCTGGCCAACCTGGATTTCTACTTTAGAAGACTGCCTTTTATTCACGAATGCTTTAACTTTTTCTTCTTTTAGAAGTGGTTCTGTTCAGTCTTCTGCTTACCTTTTTGACTATTGTCTCGGATATAGTCAAGTCTCTTTTCTCCTGGTTGTCAGCTTTTGATGGACAAGTTAATTTCTTGGATTGATATTTTGGGCAAGAAGAACTAGAGGACATTTGAGCTTCCTTTGGCCCCAGATTCTATAGTTCTGTAACTTTACAATTCACATACTTTTATTACTTCTGTCCAAATAGTCTTCATTAAATGGGAATAACACCACTCACTGGTAGTTTTTGATTTTGGGTTTTTTTTTTTAATATATATATATATATATATATATTTGACAGAGAAAGACAGTGTGAGAGAGAACACAAGCAGGGGGAGTGGGAGAGGGAGAAGCAGGCTTCCCGCTGAGCAGGGAGCCTGATGTGGGGCTTGATCCTCGGACCCTGGGATCATGACCTGAGCCGAAGGCAGACGCTTAACAACTGAGCCACCCAGGCGCCCCCACTGGTAGTTTTTGTATCACAGTGTTAGATCATCTGGTTTTGGATTTTGTCCCTGATACTTTTTAGTGGTATGCTGCTGGCTGAATTGTTTAGCTTAAGTTTTCTTATTTCTAAAATGGGAGTAATAAAACTATCCATTCTTCAAGGTTGTTACGATAATTAATGTATTGTGTACATTAGGAGTTAATAAACATAACATGCCTAGAAGGTGCCTGACACATTATAAATGTGTAACAACTGTTAGTCATGTATTATTCCCCTTGATTCAGTGGATGTTAGATTAGCCACAATATCAAATACCACCTGTCACAAAGCTTGACATCTTAAATGGATGATAGAAAAATGTCATGGTGAGAAAGGAAAGTCATTTTGTACAAATGTGAAAAGGAAATCAGATATACCTCACAACATTATCAAACACAGGACATGATCAAGAAAATTTGGCAGAAGTTTTTAAACTTAGAAGACATGAAAACAAAAGTAATGCATGGGAAGGCATTATTTACAGTATTGGTAGGTAGTAAGTTATTCTAAGACAGCTTATCTCATAACATCTTGATTTCATCATGAGTGAGAAGATAGGCTTAAATCATTATTTGGGTGATATGAGGACAGTGCTCCTCTGTTCCCTGCTGACCATATACTCCTGGGCAAGTCCTTTGACTTAGTAGTTCTTTCTGATAAGGAAAATATATCGTTTTGGCATCAAATGAGGACTTTTGCCCTTTGAAGGCCTAGAAGTTTATAGAAAGGAGCTACCTGTGTCTATTTTTAACCTACTCTCTGTGGGCATGGAACCTTTGGTTACATGGAGTCTGGTGTCCTTGGTCTTGAGGGTCGATCTTTAGTCCAGCATGGTTAGCATGAGAGAACAGGGTTTTGAGAGTCTGTGGCTGCTCATATGGATGTATTTGAGTTCTAAAACACATTCTCTGGATGAGCCAGTTATTATGAGAGTAATCCATGGACTCTGATTTATAAATTATATATAATCAAGTCAAATATATACAATCAAATGTCTATAATATAAAAATATATAATATGAAAATATTGAAAACCAAAGCTGTCCGTCTGGGCTACTGGTGTAGGCTAATCCCACAACTGGTTTAGATGTTTGACTAAGCTAGGGCTGCCCAGTCTTGGCCCATAGCTGATTACATAAATTCTCTTCCCTGCGCTTGGGACTATGAGACCAAAATCTCTTGGGGCAATCTCCTTAATGCTTTTCGTATAGAGCGTGCTTGTCTGATAATCAAAGGACCCCTAATTTGCTTGAAGGGTGAATTAATCTGTACCTATTTGCAATTAAAAAGTAACTTGAATGATTGTTCATGAAAGTTGTTTATATAAAGAACATAATTTCCCTGCCTTGACTTCGTTTTTTTCTACTTCAATTAATAATAAGAAGGTGACCACACATGTTTAATGCTTGGCTGGGTAGGAGATCTTGAAATCTTTGGCAATACCAACTTTTAAGCTCCTATATTGGGAATGGGAAGGTGTTTGTTTCCCCAACACCTTTGTGAGCATATAACCAATATTAATATCTTAATGAAATGTTGTATTTCGGGCTTGCATTAATGTCTGAACATCATTTCTTTATGCAATGTTTAGAAACTATCCTACTTGGTATGTCAGACTGTAAGGAGGGCAGAAATGTCTCAATACAGTGGCTCAAACAGCCCAGACATCTCAGGGTTACTGGGTGGATTGGCAGAGAGTTACTCAAGGCCTCGGGTTCTTTCCATCTTCCTGCTCTGCTCACTTCCAGGATGTTGTTCTCATCTGCATGGTTGAATGTGTGAAATATTATCTCCAGGGAACCATGTGTCTAGCTAGAGCTTTATTACTACAGAGGAGAGTGCTGCTCTGGGGAAAATCTGGCACCAAAACGTGTACTTTTTTTCCCCTCTAGTGAAAACTGGCAACTACAACTTCCATTATTTCAGAAGTACAGATTGGCTTTGCTAGTAAAACAACTGAGATGTCCTAGCTGATGCTCTAATAGGATTAAAATTTGGTTTTGTGAGGAACTGTTTGTACAGATTGGTAACCAAACTGTCTGGCATAGGGAAAATGAGAAAAAAAGGAGTTTTGTGTACAGGTGCCAAAAAGAGGGTAAATGGGGAATGAAGAGGCTAGGGAGCCTTTGTGTCCCCCAGCTGGCCCCAGCAACGGCCATTAAGGCCCAGTAGAAAGAGATTAGGAGGGGCGCCTGGTTACCTCCGTCAGTAGAGCATGTGACTCTCGAACTCGGGGTCGTGAGTTCAAGCTCCACATTGGGCATGGAGCCTACTTAAAAAAAAAAAAAAAAAAAAAGATTTAGAAAGAGGGGTTAGCAGCAGAAGCAGAAGAAGCTATTTCAGTGAAAACCTATAGTGGTAGTGATAAGAATGATGAAGATAAAAATAATATCTATTCCATTTGCTCAGTGCTTACCAACTTCCGGCACTATACTAAACACCTGATATATTAATATATATATATAAAGTATTCCATTTAATACTCAAATAATCTTATGAGAAAGAAATTATTATTATTGCCATCATATTAAAGAAGATAAAAATAGAAGGTGCCTGGGTGGCTCAGTCAGTGAACCATCTGCCTTCGGCTCAGGTCATGATCCCAGGGTCCTGGGCTCAAGCCCCGCATCGGGCTCCCTACTCGGCCGGGAGCCTGCTTCTCCCTCTCCCTCTGCCCGCCCCCCCCACTTGTGATCCCTCTCTCTTTCTCTGTGTCAAATAAATAAATAAAATCTTAAAAAAAGTAGAAATTCAGGTTCAGAAATTTTTCACATCTTGCTGAAGGACAAAAACATAGTAAGCAGCAGGGACAAATTTGGAATCCAGATGTGATTTTATTTTTATTTTTTTAAAAGGTATTTGTCATTTCTTTCTTTGTTTCTTTTTTTTTTAATTTATTTATTTGTGAGAGAGAGAGCGCGCCCAAACAGGGGGAGTGGCAGGCAGAGGGAGAAGCAGGCTCCCCACTGAGCAAGAAGCCCAATGTGGGACTCGATCCCAGGACTTTGGGATCATGACCTGAGCTGAAGGCAGATGCTTAACCGACTGAGCTACCCAGTTGTCCCCAGATGTGATTTTAGAGCCAAATTCTAGGGCACCAGCTTAGTGTTCCAGCCCACCTATAACAAAGTATGGCTCAGAAGCTGACGGAGAGTTTATTCTTATGTTTTTCAACGCCTCCCCACCTCCAACCCTTTCTCTCATTCCCTCAATCCTCTACCCACCCACCCACCCACCCGGAAAAGACTCTTGTGCAGCAACACTGGAGCTCTTCCACAGAAAATGGAAGTACACACGAGGGACTCTAATTAGAGAGAGGCCCAGAGCTGGGACCTGGTGAGAAGAGGCATTGAGGAAGGGGCTAGGGACAAAGAACATCAACTGACTTGTTTCTGAGCATACATGAGCTCCCCACAGGCCAAAAAGGAAATAGAGAAGAACTTACAAGGGAACTTGTGTTCCTAGATAATTTAGGTGTTAAGCCTGCTGTTCCCTCATTGGTCCTCCTGTGCTGATGAGGCTTAGAAATATCTAGTTATAAGGGTAACTGGCAAAGACAATCCATTCCACAAAACTTTCCCAAGTGCTTCTAGGTTTGCAAAATGGAGGCATTGGATGAGATTATCTCTAAAATTCTTTTTGGCTCTAACAAACTATGAACCCATAATTAATTTTCAGCTGGACCCCAAATTGGGAGAGGAGGAGCAAATGCTTTTATACTGATTATGATTCTATGAAGAAAAACCCAAAGCCAGTGGGAATAAAAATGGAAAGTGATGTGGCTCAGGGCTAAGCAGTCATCTAGAAAGTTAGCATTTTTGAAACATAACATGACTAGAATGTTTTGTTTCTATTTCTTTATCTAGAAAATTCTAATATAACCAAGCAAATCATGATTATAATCCTTCTTCCTGGGGCCACCTGCCCTAGCCTGGTATCTCTAATGCCTGCATTGGTTTCTGGCTACTGGGTCTCCAACTTCTGGAGATGAATATGAAATAAATATTATGGGAAGTTATTATTCTCTTTTCTTGGTGATGAGTACCTCAAGAGTCCCCCTAGATGTTAAATAGATGGAGTTAATTTATATAATCATCTATTTGTCCATCTCTGTATGTATCCTTCCATCCATTTATTCAATAACTATTCAGTTAGCACCATCCATAAGTCAAACACTGCACTGGATATTGGGAAAAATAGGTCCAGAAAAAAAGGCACACTTGCTGCCCTTGGGAATCTAAGACAATTCAAAGTAAGTCACAGACAGAGAGCTAGTTTCAGCCAAAGTGTTCACTGCTACAATTGAATGGTGAGCCAAGCTGTGCGCATTGTGGAATAGGAGCCTTTTATAAAACCAATGGGACTAGGAAAGGCATCCAGAGAAGGAGCAGCCTGAGTTGGGTCTTGAAGTATAAGTGTGAATTACCTGTAGGAATGAGAAGAAAGACGTTCCTTGGAGGATACGGAAGGGTTTCATACGGCACACCCGAGCAATAGCCAGCAGTTTTGTATGACGGTGCTGCATGACTCTGCACACGTGATATTAAGGAGGAAGAAGAAAAAGATGGGATCATTTAATGAAAGGCTGGAGTAACATGTTGGCTGGCCAAGACGTTTGATTTTATCATGAGGATGATAAAGAGTTGCCAAATCAGTTCAGATGGGAGAGTAACTTATTCCTCGAAAGAATTATGAAAAATAAGAGTGTCCTTAAACCAATAGTCCATTTGTGACTCCCAATGCCCATGGTGACCTCCAGAAGTGATTCCCACTTAGCAGCATCTTACTGTGCAGTGGTCCTCATCCTTAAGTTCTCATCATCACAGTTATCACTTGAGAGCGTTTAAAAACCCTAATGGCCCAGCTCTACCCCAGTCCAATTAAATCAGAATTTCTAGGGCTGCGACCCAGACATCAAGGATAACTTAAAGCTCCCAGGTGATATCAAAGCACAGCCGAAGTTGAGAACTGCTGAGCTAGTAGTATTCCAGAAAGCTGGTAGGACTGTTTGAGTTCACTCTGGTGTGTACCCTGCTGAGTTTCAGCTCACCTTTGCCATCCATTAAGGATTTACTGAATCCTGTTCCTGTCAACTTTCATTCTATATTTCTGAAGAAGGGCCTCCCAGGGAATTACATGGGAGTTTTCTCCCTCAAGTTGATGATAATTTATTGTTGGAGGCAGAAAAATTAACCAAACATTATAATGTGGTAAGATAGTTACTCTGACGATAGCTCCTTGCGCAGATTGTTGTGGAAGGGACACTTACATTCAGAAAGGGAAAGGGAGGTGAGGTGTGAAGGAAGAGCAGTATTGAGGTGGAGTATAGGGTTCCAGGGATCAAGGGCAAGAAGATTATTCTAGGAAGAGAGATCAGAATGTGGAAGGCAAGGAGGCAGAAACATAAATATTAATGGGAATATATTCATAAGATGAACTGAAACCAGAAGTTATTCTCATGAAAGTGATACTAGTCCAAAAGTCTCAGTGGTGTCTAAATCCTCTTCACCTCCTAATCTGACTTAATACCTGATTTTCCCTGAACACTCTCCTAAATGAAGTGACTTCCTTTGGTCAACATCCTAATCAATATGATCACATCTCTCAAATTTTATCCCTCACTTTGAAGTCACACTTTGACTCATAACGAATTTCCACCCTTCCTTCTCCACAGCTGTTGAGAGGGCAGCCCTAACAAGAGGAAGTAGGCTTGTATGCTGTCCCCACTTCCTTCCTGTGGCTGTGTCATTCCTGAGTCTGGGTCATCCAGCTGCATCCAGGAGTCTCAAAGGATGCTGTGAAAATGAGTCTAGGTCACGACCTCTCCAAAGCCATATCTTCTAGCTTTGATTTGTATTAAAATTAATCAGAAAGTCCAAGAACTGACATTGTCAAAACTAACAGCAGTAAAAAGTATTTATGATGCATGTGTTTATTGTATATCTTTATTTCAAGGTTCTCACCATTTTGTGCAGTTTGCTCACTAAATTTTACAAAAATTATTAAGGTAGAAAAAAGCAGATGGTATTACCCTCATTTGGATAGGTAAATTGTGACAAAGGTGCTTTCTTAAAAATTTTCTGGAACAAATGTTGGTGGGACGTTTTCTTAAGCAAGTAGAAACATTCCCAATAGGTGCATGTTGAAAAAAATGGACATATATCTCATTTACTCTATTAGAAAAGGACACTTAAGGGTTGCATGTGATAACAGCTTCATTTGATGGTGGCCCAGGGAGTTGTTCTAAGCAAGATGACTGGATTGAGTTAATATTCAGTTAATACTCTTACTTCTTAAATTTGCCACTATGACTTCAAGAAAGCTAGTCTTGCCTTTATTAAATACATATATAGAGTTCCATAGCCATCTTCTTGGCTTCATGTTTGAGCTTTATCATTTTGAATATCTCAAATATATTCCATTCCTCATTTCTATGAGGGTCATTGGGTTCATTCATCCATTTCTTTATTCTCTCCACTTTCGCAAATATCTCTTAACTCCACAGTCCTTTAAATTGCTCTGATTTAAGCCACATTTTGTGGTTCTTGAACTCCTGTTTGAGCAAAACAAATAAATAAACATAAATGGTGTAGAATCAGTTGCAGAAAATGCCTTAACACTGTAAACGCAAGTATGTAAAAATGTCTTAGGTTTTTCTTTTCCAGATATGCCAATCTCAGGGCAGAGGTGGGTGAGGAGAGAGCTTTTGTGGCTGCTTTCTCTGAGATTCAAAACATAAGAAAATACATTCTGATGTTCAATTCCAAGGCAAGTGATAAAGATCAAACACTCATTTTATTACAATATTTTCATTTTTATTGACCAGATTCACTTTGGATCTTGCTTGCATTTGGAATGTTTACTTTTTAATAAGTGATCTGGTTAAATGTGGATCAGAGAACAAGGGTTTCTGTTTTACAGTTCAACTTTTGACCTTGGGGGATGAATGGGTGGAGGCTAAGAGGAAAAGTCCACTGTGTTTCTACTGAACTTTTTACCCTTAAAAAAAAAAAAGAGAGAGAGAGAGCAAGTTTAAAGATCACACAGTGCACAAGAGGTCTCCACTGGGGATTTCTGGTATTATTAACTTCCTGACCTCAGATAATTAAAAAGAAAGAGCAGAGCCACCTCAGACTGTGACTCAACTTTGAACTTTTAACCTTCCAAGTAAAGTATTTAAATTGTAAATGGTAGACCCTGGAAGCTTTCTTATTGCTATTAACTTCCTTCATCTCTGGTCACAAAGTTATAATTTAGGCCAAAAGCATGGCCCGAACTTTCCTTTTTATTTACTTAACCTCTTTTAGCAGAAAGAACTGAGAACTCTATTTACCTAGAAATGACAGGTATTCGGGAGAAATAAGTGAAGCCTGAAGTGTCATCGCATCTTGGAGTGAGGAGCAACCCTCAACGATCTTTCTCGCCTGCTCAGTTGTGAAGGAGAATACTGAGAACCAGGGAGATGAGTGATTTCCTTAAGGTCAGACAATTAATAGGAGAACAAAAGAGCATCCCTGATTCATTAGCTGTACTTGTTGCAGTGGTAGAGGGATTCAAACATGATTGGGGGGGGAAGGACTATTTGCATATGCAGCAAAGGGGTCGAGATTTTTACACTAAACGGACTCATAAAATGGAAAAAAAATCACTGGATCAGGAGTCAAGAGGCCTGGGTCCTAGTGACCCCTTTACACTATTGATGGTATAATCTTAGGAACTCATTTAACTTTTCCAGCCATAATTTGCGTGGTTGTAAAATGGAAGGTAGTTAGGAGGAGGTGATAAACATCCAAGACTGTTCTGTTAGAACATTTTCGGTTCGAGAATCCTCGCTATGGTGCATGTGTAAGCACTGCATAGGGAGACAATTCTCAGCCACAGCTGGGTTTTCTCAACATGGAGGAGAGCTCTAGAGGACTGTGATTTGGGCATAATTGGCTATATCATGCTGGGCTTGACACTGACGATGAGGCTCTCCTTACTCTAAGAAAATAAGAAAAGACAGAAATCCCAAAGGAAAAGGGGAATATCATGTAAAGAGGCATACGGGGCAGGGAGGAGGACAAAAGAACTGGCAACAAAGAAAGGAGCGATGGGTGGTGGGGGAGGCATTAGAAACGAAGGTGACAAAGTGACGGTAGCCCCTTCAAGCCCCCTCAGTTGGGGGGGGGCCCAGCCAATGCTTGTGATACAGACAAAGTCAGTGAGTACGTGGTGAATCTGCCGGAGCCACATGCTGTTAATACCCAAGTTTAGAGAGGAAGTTCTTCCTGGCACTGGAACAACACACGGAGCCTGCTGGAAAGCCAGTCTTCCTGGGGCCCACTCTTCCCTCCTGCTGTTTGCTCACACCTTTATTGCCTCCAGTTCGTTACTCACAGCACGCTCATTCCCATCTGTCAAGGAGGGTTCCCTTCCAACCTTCTGTCCTTCTCTTCCTGTGCAGAAGAGACCCTCCCAGTGTGGCTGCCCAGCACGGAAGTTGGTCCTGAGCTGGATGTGGCAAGTTTGGAGGGGGGTGAGTCACAGTTTTCTTGCTTCCTGGTCCCAAGAAGCAAGGGAGATGTGACTGTAGGATCCTGCCTGAGACCCTCTGACGGAGCCAGCTGGAGGGGAGGGAGAGCGTGATGGCTGTCTGCTTGGCCTGGAAGCAGAGGGTCCAGGGTCACTGTCTGGTTCAAGGGCTAACAGCTGTATTTGACTCCCATCCCATCACAGATGTTTACCCACCCAACTCCTCAACCACTCTCAGCTGCTTTAAACTAATTTACTTCTCCTTTACCGCCTCCTTTGGTCCTTCAACTCCTCCACCGGGCCCTGGAGATTAATATTTGAGCAAGGGACCGCCCTGACGTGAGTATGCCTGAATAGGCAGGCTATTAGAGTTGCAGACCTGGGGCGCCTGGGTGGCTCACACGGTTGGGCGTCTGCCTTCAGCTCAGATCATGATCTCTGGGTCCTGGGATGGAGTCCCGAGTCAGGCTCCCGGCTCAGAGGGGAGTCTGCTTCTCCCTCTCCCTCTGCCTCTCCCCCTGCTGGTGTGCTCTCTCTGTCTCTCTCTCTCTCAAATGAATAAATAAAATCTTAAAAAAAAAAAAATAAGTAATGTTGCAGACCTGTGGGCTGCAAATAAGTATCAGTCCCAGGTTTTGGTGGGCAAAATCACCCAGTTTTTTTCTCTGTTCAGTAAGCCCTATTGATTCGCTAAATTTCTCCCACATTTTCTAGTCTTGAATGCATTCCTTCCTGGGTAGATATCCAGAGCACAGTCGCGTTAACCTCAAGATCCCCTGAGGAAGGAGGTCGAAGGTCACCAAGCAAAGCATGACTGTCATCATGAAATAAGTAATACTGCCTCATTGGCACTTACCTTCGTCAACATCTAGAAAGGAAATAAATAAAGGACTGGATCTTGTCCGCCAGCTACCCCTGCAATGGAAAACATCACAATGCAAATAAGATATATTGTGCTTGTGAAACTTAAAAATAAAGAAAGAAATAAAGGTTTATGCCACTATTCTCAATGATGGGCTACAGCAAATTCTAGGTGGCTCGATTCAGGGAAGTGATGATAATTCTATTTTTTAAAATTAATGTCCTTTTTTTTTTTTTTTTTAAATCTTCTGTACCTTAAGGCGGTGGGAGAAGAATAGCGGGTTAAGCACAACCCAGAGTCAGTGATAAATAATTCAGTACGTGAGTTGTCTGCAGTGAAGACTCTCCTAAACCAGGCCCACTAACCCCCCCTGCAGGTAGGAGAGTCTGAGCGCTTCCAAGGGTAGCCAAACCTCTCCCCCGCCCCCCTCCGCCCCGTTTCCCAGCTGCCCCGGCTCCACCGTAGGTTAACCGAGAGCCCTGTGCGGTAAGCAGCCTTTGCAGATGCTAACTACACCCCCACAATCCCAGCTCAGCTGAAAAGCTAAGACCTTGCCTCCAGAGGCAGCCGAAGGCTGATGGATTCTCTGCAGTTGTCTATCGTCCCTGGCAATACTGCCTCTTTTGGCATGAACATTTGAATTGGCACTAACACTGAAGACGAGATTGGAAAATCACACCAGCGAAAAAGCCCTCTTCTTTGTTTTCTTTCTCCATACAGTTAGATAAAATAGATCCCCTCTCTTTTATTATTTCTTTGGTTTGATGTGCCCAGCTGGCAAGAATAAGTCAACTTGTGGTGATTAAATTTAGTCGAGTATCCATCCACAAGCGCCAGGCGCTCCAGAGCCCTTCATGGAACTTCTTCAGGCAAGACAGAAATCACTGTACAGCGGGCCACCATGGAAGTGGGAGGCTGGGGACCGAGGGAGCTGCAGTCTTCTCCCTTCTTTTCGCCAGCAGCTCCGAAAGTGAACTAGCATCTAAATTAGGTGCTATTTTAGATTACGATGTGTCGCACCTAACGGAAGGAACTCCATCAAGCAGGCAGATGCCAGTGGGATATTGGTTGGTATCTAGGGATGGCAATTGTTGGCTCATTTATTTATTCAATCAGTCAGTCAAATGACATGTATCACGGCCATCAAAAAGATATGTCAGTCTCTGGACACAGGGGTCGTCTGGTGATCTCTGAGATAGGAAAGAGCAAGTGGAATGATCACTGCTCAATGCCTGTTTATCGAGGACATGGGCAGAGGGCATGCCCCCAGAGAAGCTCCGACATTTTCTGGCGTATGAAAAAACTAGATTTGATTCTTCTTGTCGAGGGCCAGAGAGACCGATCCACTTTACTACTGAGAGGAAAATTAAGATGTTCCCTATAACTTTATGGTAGCCATATGGATAGTCTTCCCTTTTACCTCCCACCACCTTGAATTGAGGAAGATACAGTTGGGCCAAAATTTTACTAATTGTTGTATTGAACGTCTACCAAATGCAAGGCATTATATGGGATAAAGGATAAATTAAACATGGGGCATACCTGATCCAAAAGGAGAAAAACCTTTTCATATATAATTGTAATATAAGAATAATTCTGGAAAAGGCTGTATGAGAAAATAATCAGTCTGTGGTAAGTTGTTTATGAGACTACCAGAGAGGAAAAATTATTCCTCGGACATAAAAAAAATAGGTATAAACATACATTGAAAATAATAATAATATAGTATTTTTTTTTTAGTCAGAGGCTCTGCTTTATAAATACTGGCAACCAATTAAGACAAGAATGCTAAAGAGATGGATTAAGTTCATGTAGTAAATAATAATTCCTTAGACTCTTGAAAATGGTAGTGTTTGGAGGTTTTCTTTTTAAATGAAAGATTCCAGGAAGCCAGAGACTTCTGGGTAATGTTTAAATCATTGGGAATTGATCTGACATTTAATGGCAAAATGTTGACTCTCTAATGCCGGAACAAGGTCAATGGGTCAAGGGACCTCCATTACCTAACCTTAGCTGTTCTCTTTACATGACATATCAGAGTATTGATCAGGGCTGTTATGCAGGATTGGTCATAGAGTTCTGTGTCCTTATTATAGTGTTCTTAAAAACTGGGTATAGCCAATATATTATATTCTGCTATGATCTGAATTTTTGTGTGGTCCCAGTGAAAGGGGCTTGCTGTGTTTCTTGTTTATCCTCCTACTTTGATTTGTCTGTACTCCCTGAACAAAACTTAAGTTTTCTTCTGAATGTTCTGTATCCAGGGTTCATTCACTGATGGTCTTAACATTCTCTAGGATTCCACACTATATTTTGCCTTCAAACTTCATTAATCTTCCAAACTCAGTGACACTACCAAAATGGTAGTCAGTTTTGATGTTCTTAGAGCTACGACATTGGATGATTAAAGTCAGATTCATACTGGCTAGTCATTATATTTGATTATGGAAATGTTGGGCGCTGACTGGTTTCATAGGCTCAAACTCCTTAGATTTGAACAATGAAAGAATAATTCAATTTAATTTCTAACACTGTAGTATATAATACTTTAGCTTTCCCGGTTTTTAAAATTCTCTCATGTATTCTCATAACACATATGTGTATAATAATTCATGAAAAGACCCTAACATTTCATCAAGCAAATACACTTCCACTGCAGATGACTAATGTAAACCATAGGAATAGTTTGTTCTGCAAAGGATCCAGGACAATTGATCCTTGAAACTTTATTATATCTCATGGCTCTTAAGACATGAAAAGGTTTAGAGGGTAGGGTGGAGATTGCAAGTTGTCCACCCAACTCTGTCTTCCACTGCTTCCATAAGTAAGATGGAGTCATAACTGAGACAAAGCTGCCCAGGCATGGACTATATTTTCCCACTTCCTTGGCAGCTAGCTGTGGTCATAAGACTAAGCTCTCTCCGATGAAGTATGAGCAAACGTGATAGATGCCATTCAAGCTTTGCCTTGAAAATTTGCAAGCTCACTCCTAAAGCTCATTTGTCTTTCCCACAGCTGAAATAGTGATGATAAGACAAACCTTAGAAGACATGGGTTGACCGTGGAAGGACCACCCTCATTCTGGGTTGGTTCCTGAATGACTGAGTGGAGCAGAACCCCTTCACTGCCCCTCCCCACTCAGATTATTACTTGAGAGATAAATCCACTTCTATTTTATTTCAGCCATTCTGTTTTCAGGGTATTTACTTCAGTAGGTTAGCCCGCTTGATTGGTATGGATGGCTACTTGATTTTACTAGGGAAAACTTCAAGAGCATTCAAGCCTGGGTTGGTGATGAGACTGAACATTATCAAGCCCTGACTTTATTCCCTCTCTCCATCAGATATCTGATGGGGAGGGGGAAGTTAGGAGAACAGGAGAGAAGAATGAAAGAGAGGTAGGTCAAGGCTGGAGGGCGCAGTTGTGGAGGCAAGAGTTGTACTACAGAGAGGTTTAGACCTGCTTAGAAATGAGAGTGGAATAAAAATGTCAAAAAAATAGAACCAGAAAAATCCCCCCTCCCCTCCATTTTTTTTAACTACACAAAACCTTTATTGAGTATGCAGAACTCACTGGATATCACCAGCTAATGAATTCTCAGTTCTTCATGTTTGATTTGCTAATCATTACAGTGAATTAAACACAAAGAATCCAGCAAGGGTTCTAAAAGAAGCACTGCCGGATGGTCACCCTGGACACTGCAGAAAGTAACCTCTGTGTTTTCTTCTTAAATCTTTTCCAATCAAATTGTGTCTTTTCTCTCTAACACTTGTCACTTAAATCTTTATCTTAGTAGGTCATCTCAAAAGTCTTGCATGCTAGAATCCAAAGAAAGAGAGAGATAAGCATCACCGAGACATTTATCGATGATACAACTACTTAATATCCTCCAGAGGTACTCCCACATACACATTCGCACGAACACAGGACCCGATAGAAACTTTAAAGGGATCTCAGAGGAGAAGCCTTGAGGGGGAGTGTGTGCAATAACCCACAGTCATCACTGCCCTAATAGTATCTGATCTGAACCTGGCATAGCTTCAGAAAAAGCCATGTGTTCAGGCTAAAACAAGAATGAGAAAAAAAAAGGAGAACGTTGCTTTCTTCTAATGTGGTAAATAGGGCATGAAGTTTTTATAGTTTGCTGGTAGAACCGGTTTTACAAGTTTTCTACTTACCCATAGGGCTTAGCCTTAAGGGAGAAAAAATATTTTTTATTCAGGAAATATCTTAAGACTTCTGGTAGAGTGTTTAAATTCGGTATACAAAGATCTATATTAATGTTGTTGTGTCTACATTTCTTGGGACGAAGTTTGAAACTGAAACTATTACATTTTAAATGTTTTTCATGAGTGCCATACTTGCCACTTCTGTTTCTGACACGAGGAAGTGCTAAAAGAAAGCTTCCTACTTTTGCATCCTCCTTATGTGTCCCCTTGTTATTAAGTTTTGGTAGATTCCTCATATTCGTTTAAATTGCTCTCCCAGATTGTTTATTTTAAATGTCAGGAAATGCTCGTTTCATGGATCCAGGTCTTGATCAGTTTGGAGAAGGAATGGCTTTAAGTAAGAAATCCCCACAAAGTATCAATGTGTGTGCCCCTCTGGGTGAGCATGTGTGAGAGAGAACCAGGCCCACAGCTAGTGACAGAGAATGTGACACAGGGAAAGGAGGCAAAGAAACCTTAAGGCAATAACATGAAATCTTAAGGCAATAAGATGTTCAGCATGTTATATTTGTGCTTTTAAATTTCCTTTCCTTTCAAGTTTCAGTATCTCTCAACAGACTTGAGGTGCCTTCTCAGTATGGCCACCTCTGCAGATGGGTACTGGGGGGAAAGCAAAGCAAGGGAGAGAGGAGGAGAAAAGGAATACATGTGTGTTTGTATGTCAGGTTCATTTCATTCATTCCTCTCTCCTAGTTCAGTTAGCAGGACGTATTCTTATACTGATTCTTTCATTTAACAACTTGTCTGCTTTGGCGAAGACAAATCAACTTCAGCTTTTGGTGACCCCAAGGGAAATATTCTATATCTAGTGGTGAAACCGATTGATTTTATTAAAGCCACTGTGAAATCTCAGCTTCCTCAGGAAGAAAATTGTATTTTTCTTCACTGGAGATTGAATAAGAGAAAATAATCTGAATAAATATTATATGTCATATTCAATTTACAAAAGATATAAATAGAGAGGGTGCAGAGATTGCCTTTAGATTTTAAGTTTGAAACTAAATGTATATATGTATGCATATATTTTACATATTCTTAGTGGAGAATACTAATACAATCATAAAGATTTAATAACTGCATATTTTATCCACTCACAAATTAATTTTTCTTACATTTAAACAACTTTTTCTGAATCAGGAGCAAAGTGCTTTTGTTCCCTTTTTCATTTGAGGAGCTAAAATTTAATCTTGAAAATTTGGCTATGCAGCTGATAACTGGCTTAACAAAGTATCCCTCACTTCCTTCCTCTTCCACAAGGACCTCTCTGATACTTCAACTCACTCCTGCACAGCAGTTTTGAAGTTCTAAAACAATTACAAAATTTTCTTGTCTCTAATTTAGATTCTGAGAGACTGCGAGAACTCAGGTATGCCAGAAAGGCATTTGAATGGGCCAAGAAGTACAAGTACTGGCTTTATTCTATTCAAATTAGGGTAGCTGCATTACTGCTGATTCCTCCCCACCCACCTCCGCACCCCCTGGTAAAATCTGTTTCTCTACATTTTTCCTATCCCCTAAGCTTTAGCATTCTGGATCACAAAAAAATGTGACCACCCTACCAACAAACAACCCATATTTTTGTTAAGTACATGGAGGAGAGTAGAACTGATTTCTCATCACTGAAAAGAAGCTGTTGTCAAAATAAGTGAGGTGAGCAAGATGGGGACATCCAACCTGTTGCTACCATCACTCAAGCCAGGCTTGTACTCGGCATCAGAACTAAAGGGAGACCCAGCTGAAGATGAAAGCTCTTTACATACTTCGTTGTACTCCAGTCTTCTTTCAACATCTCCTTGGAAAGAGAATGTGTATTGTGTTTTGTTTTGTTTTCCTAAGCAAGGAGCTTCAGGGGTTATCTTGTCTTGGACAAGCTAAAATCCGTCACCTTGTCAGAGGAGATAGATGAGGTTGGAGAGGACTCTGCCTCTGAGAACCAGAGAGCAGGGCTGTGATTCTTGTTCATGACAAGACCAACAGGTACTTGTTGGGGGAGCGGTCATACAAGTTGCCATCTCTCTCACTGAACCAGCAATTAAAGCACAGATTTAAAAATTATGCATATGGCTTTTTGAGCCATGCCAAGGACCCTTTTCTCATTTTAGCATCACTAGTGGTTAGTTTGCTTATTATGTGACATCATTTTTTAAGAGCCATGAAACCATGCAAAGGATGGAAAGACCATAACATGGTCCTGTGAGGATACTGCTGCTTGAAAAGCAAAAATGTGTATGAAACATGTATCAGCTGGGATTAGAAAGAGTAAACTAAAGCAGAAGGCATGTAATTGGAAATGTTTCTACATGTCTTTTCCCTCCAACTTCTTACTTTAAGAATTTAAAAACCTACAGAAAAGTGCAAGTTAGTACAATAAACACTCTTATGTAATCTGTGCTAATAGGGTAGCCACTTTCCATATAGGGTTATTGGCTACTTCAAAATTTGGCTAACCCAGATTGTGGTGTGTTGTTCTACATGCCTTTCCAAAAATAAATACTTCCTAAAGTTTTCTGAAAAATGAATAGATACTTGGGCCCTAAACCAAGCAGATAAAAATTACACACACACACACACACACACACACATAGATCATATATAGTATATCCACACACACATATAACATGAATTCATGCTAATATATACAGAGATGTATCTCTGTGTACATATGTTTAACTATGGATCTAGACTTCATTTTCAATGAAGCATGGAGAAAAAAGTGATTGTTCAGAGAGGTAGGAGATGAGGGTTTAGGCATCCAGCTTTTAAAAAGTGCTTGATGTTTCTCCTAAGGAGTGGACCTAGGCCCAATAAGTTTATTTATTCTCACATGAAATAGAATATGTTAGAAATAATAGAATCTCTCTCTCTTTTTTTTTTGTAAAGTAAAATAAAAATAGAAGTTAAAAACAGAAATCTTAAACATTAAGATGTTTGTTTTTGGTGCTTATGATTTTACAAGACAGCTTATGTCTAACACCTGCCTGTTTGAAAGCTTCTTTGTTCTTCTACCTACTCCAATGAAAGCTAAAATATAGGATTATTAACATTTATTTGAGATCAATTCTAAATTTAATAATCAATATCCAAAGATTTCACCATTGGCAAATCAGCGAAGTCATTAAAGAAAGGTTTAAAGAAACAGCAGTCAGCAACTCTGAACCTCTTTTAATGTTCCCATATAAAATGGAATCAGATTGTTTAATAAGTAAATAGAATATACCCAAATGATGGATGGCATTCCTTTCTGAGTAGTCTCTTTCTTTGTAAGATGATTCTCTCAAGAAAGTGTTTTTTGTTGTTGTTTTATTTTGTTTTCTTAAGTAGGCTCCATGCCCAGCTCAAAGCCCTGCTCCAAGCCCAATGCAGGGCTTGAACTCATGACCCTGAGATCAAGACCTGGACTGAAATCAGGAGTCAGCTGCTTAACCGAGTCACCCAGGCGCCCCTGGAAGTGCTTTTTTTTTTTTTTTTTTTTCAAAAAGCACATTTCTGTTATTGTCCATAAAAGTGCTATACCGTGCTTCTTGGTAAGCGGATTTGAATCTTGCAAACTGACAGACTTGTTTAAAACCAAGTAGGATGATAAGATTGATAAGAGTTCCTGTATTAGTCAGCTCAGGCTGCCACAATAAAATAGCATAGACTGGGTGGCTTAAACAACAGACATTTATTTCTCACAGATCTGGAAGCTGGGAAGTCCAAGACCAAGGTGCTGGCAAGACAGGTTTCATTTGGAGGCCTCTTCTTTTGGCTTCTAGGAGACCACCTGGTCACTGTGTGTTCACATGGCTTTCTCTTGGTGTGTGAGCAGAGAGAGAGGACTCTCACTTCCTCTTTTTAAAGACCACCAGTCCTATTGAATTAGGACCCCACTCTTATGACCCCATTTAACCTTAATTTCCTCCTAAAGGACCTATCTCCAAATACAGTTATATTGGGGGTTAGGATTTCAATATATGCATTTTTTAAGGGACACAGTTCAGTCCATAGCACTATCTGAATTTTCAACTCCCCAAAAGGCAGTAATTATAAAAAACAAGACTATTTTTATGCATGTGTGCTTATGGCTTGAACAGTCCAGAATATACTTCTAAATGAAAGCTTTAAAAAAATGTTATGTCATGCCAGCATTGTTTGAAGGAATAGCTAAACTACTTCTTTCTTGTTTTTTTGGTCAACAAAGTAATATATTTCCTTTGCAGAAAACTGGGAAAATGAAGAAAAGAATGAAGAAGACTGAAACAATTGTATGTTATTAAAGTTCTCTGAGAATCACATTTTCCCAGTATCTTTTCTTTCTTTTTTTTAAAGATTTATTTATTTATTTTAGAGAGACAGCAAGCATGTGTACAAGCTGGAGGAGGGGCAGAGGGAGACAGAGAATTCTCAAGCAGACTCCTCACCGAGCTTGGAGGCTGACACGGGACTCAATCCCAGGACCCTGAGATCATGACCTGAGCTGAAATCAAGAGTCAGTTGCCTGACTGAATGAGCCACCCAGGTGCCCCTCCCAGTACCTTTTCCAAAAAAAAAAAAAAAAAAACATGGAATCAGAAGCACCTGGGTGGCTCAGTCAGTTGAGTGTTGGATTACTGATCTCAGCTCAGGTCTTGATTTCAGGGTCGTGAGTTCAAGCCCCGTGCTGGGCTCCACACTGGGCATGGAGCCTACTTTAAAAAAAAAAAAAAAAATTAAAAACAAAGAAATAAAAACAAACAAAACAAAACCAAAAAACACCTTGGAATCATATAGCTGAGAAATGTTATGTGTCCTGATCTTTTCCATTTAAGATTATATCATGAGCATATTCCAAATCAAGTAATATATGAAAAACTTCTCTTTGAGGGATTTTGTTGCTTTCGCTTCTCGTTGTACATAAGAGTTCATTAATCCTTGCTTTTATTTATTCATCCTTGTACATAAATATTTGTTACAGGTCTGTTTATTTCCTCAGGATAACTCTCAAAGAGAAATTACTAGGTCAGAAGATATTAATAATTGGACACTTGATTCATATTGCTGAATAGCTCTCCTGCAAAACTGTATCACATGAAACTCTCACATGATATTTGAGAAGGACAAGTTCATTTGCCAACACTAGCCATTACACTTAAAAACATCTTTCTCAATTTGTAAAGGAATCTGCATCTGGTTTTATTTTGCAAGTGAGAATTGACTCTTTTTTTGTATCTGCTTGTTCATCCTTTTCTTCTATTTGTGAGTTGCCTATTCCCATCCTTTACCTGCTTTTCCTTTGAGAAAATCCGTTTCTTTTTTCTAATTTTTTTTGTTGACGCCTTATTTTTCAACCCTTCGTTACGTAATGTTGTAATATGTTTTTTTGCCACATTTTCTTTTGACTCTTGATTTTGTGTATTTTATAGAAATATCCAAATCTGTGTAGTAAATCTATCCATCTTATTCTCCTGGAAGTGGTTCTCGAATTTAATGTGCATCAGAATGTCTCGGTGTGTTCATTAAAACATAGATTCCTGGGCCCCGTCGGCCGGGGTGTATTATTCATTAATTCTCTGGGGTAGCCCTAGCAACTGTTGTTTGTACATAACCCAGCTGATTCTAAATGAAGTGGTTAATAAACCACACTGTGAAGCCCTGCTTTGCAGATTCTTGCTTTGAGTTAATACTTAGTTTCTCTCAGTCAGGTCACATAAATAGCTAGGTATATTTTCTTCTATTTTCTCATGTTTTCATTTTTCTACATCTATCTATTTGATTCAGCTGGAATGTATCTTACTATAAGCTTTACCACAAAATATTGAAACATTTTTCCTAGCACAATTTATTTAATAACAACCCAGCATTTCCCCAATAATTTACAATTCCAACTTGACCATTTACTGCAATTTTATAAATATTTGAATTTATTGTTGAGCTTGTTTTTTTCCCCATTGATTTATCTATCTAACCCAGCATACTGTTTTGTTTTTTTTTTTCAGTTCAGTGAAATTTATTGTAGGCTGAAAAAATCAGCATTCACCTGTTTAGTGTACAAAAAGGACACTAGATCTTTTAAGAAAATATTAGGAAACTGAAGACGTGGATGCCTTTCAATCGTAACATTTTGGCAAAAGAGAAAAGTTCTTGTAAACACCAACTCCATGGCTCAAAATAGTTTTTCTCCACAGTACAATATTAAAAAGGGGGGGGAGGGAACACAGTATCAATAAGTTAGACCATATTTAATCAGCTAGAACTTTTGTCCATCAACCCCCAAAGTACAAAACTTTTCTTAGCTTCATAATTCCTTAAAAGGAGAAAAACGACAACAAAAAAAACCAACAAAAAGCCAAAAACAAAAAGGAAATTCAACTTAGAGTCCCTTGAACTGGTTCCCAGGGCAGAGGGCCGGGTCAGCCCTCTGGCTGCAGCCTCCTTAAATAATCCTTCACCCGAGTCTGCATGTCCAGTTGAGCACATGACATGGCTGTCTGCAGAACTGTTTTAATCACTCTGTCCTTTAAGTATTTCCGGTACTATGAAGATGTCCTCTCTCCATTACTCTTCTTATTCAAAAATATTTTGGCAGTTCTCACCTGTATAATTAAAAAAAAATAGTTTGTCAAATTAAAATAATTGAAACATTTTCACTGGAGTTGTATTTAATCTATAAAATAATTTGAGGAAAAATCACATCTGTTCAACACTGTGGCTTCACTAAAACATATATTTTTATTTATTTATAGCTTCTTTTATGGTTGCTATGGTCTGAATGTTTGTGCCCCCCCCCAAAGTCATATGTTGAAATCCTAACCCCCAAAGTTGGTAGTATTAGGAAGTGAGACTTTGGGACGTGCTTAGGTCATGAGTGAGAATAGTGCCTTATGAAGAAGCTCTTGAGAGATCCCGTCATGTGAGTACACACCAAGCCAGCTCTGAATCAGGAAGGGGGCCTACACCAGAAGGTATAGTATACATATGTGATACTCAGATACTTATCAAATGGATAAAGATGGGTCTCATTACTTTAAAGCCAAACCATTTTGGTATTCTAGTGATGATGAGAAGTATCAGTAACTAAAAAAAATTTCAACAGTAGTTTAGTGATCTGTTCTTTTCCTTTGTAAAATTCATGTTTGGTCTTTGTTTAGACCCTAAACTTACCAATTCTCCTGATGTGTATGCCTCAAAAAGAATGTTTCTGTTTTTACATAAAATGTTATTTTCTGGATACCAAAACATAGAATTTTTTTTTTTTTTTTAATTTTAGCTGGTTTGGGAAACCCTCATAATAGAGAGCTGGATTATATCCCAATGTTCTAGTTTTGAACAGTTGTCATGGTTGGCACTGCCCAAATCCAAAACTGGTCATTGATTTCCTTCCCTCCATTTATGGAAAAAAGGGTTCACTTGAAAAATTGTAAATAAATAAATACAATAAGATTTTTTTCTTGATAATTCAGAACTTTATTAAACTGTTAAAGGTGTTCCAAAGCAGGATAAAATTCAGTTTAAAGCTGCAAAAGAAAGGAATTTGGGATGCTGAACAGAGGTGGATCCCTTCCTCGTGGCCTCCACAGCAGACACTCCCTGCTTTGTTCTGTTTCCTCATCTTAGTCTGATCTGTAGCCTTCCCATGGACATCTTCGTCTGACTGGTTTCCTGCCCTTCACCTGGGGCCAAAGAGAGAGGAAGAAAGGCTTATTCTCATATTGAGGCCCCTTTGGAAGTAATCCTGGGCGGTAGGAGATTCAGACTTCACTGCCAGCCAATGACAGCAATGGAAGAAGTGAAGGGAAAACATGCCAAAATGGAGTGTTCCGGACTTTTCCGGCTCGTCTTTGGGACGGGGATTTACAAAGAGGTATTTCTTATTCTTAAGGATATTATAAAAACAAGAGGAGCTAAGAAGCCTCATTGCAGACCTCCCAGGGAACATTAGCCTTAGGAACGTGGATGAAAGAATGGTTAACTCTGAAAGGGTAGGTGAGGCTTCTGAATATTATTGAGTTTGGTGTGCAGCAGGGAAAGATGGCCAGTACGTTGGCCCATGGAGCTTTCTAGAAGTTCACGTTGTAGACATGAACTAGAGAGGCTCTAACAAGGAACATGAGAATGTGAGAAACAGGGTGAAGAGTCCTGAAAAGTGTGTGGCAGGACTCCTGGAATAATATGGGCTGTTGAAAACCTATGGACAAGAGCACTTTAAGAAAATGTTGAGTGAAGACTAAAGGTTTGCTCAACAGCATCTTGTTTAATTTCCTATGGCCACCAACACAAAGTACTGGAAAATGGGTGGCTTCAAACAACAAAAATGTATTATCTCAGGGGTCTGGAGCCTGGAAGTCTGAAAACAAGGTGTTGGCAGGGCCATGCTCCCTCTGCAACCTGTAGTAGATTCCTCCCTGGCATCTTTCTAGCTTCTGGTGCTTCACTGGTGATCTTTGGTGTTCCTTGCTTATAGCTGTAAAATTCTAATTTCTGCTGTCGTTGTCACATGGCATTCTCCCTACTTATGTGTAAGTGAATATGTATGTATGTATATATACATATATTTAGTATTTATGTCTACATATTCACATACACATAAATAGGGAGAAACACATCTCTCTCTCTCTATGTCTGTCTATAGACATAAATACTAAAATTTTAGTAAATCAAGATTGTTTTCTATTAATATAAACTCCTAAGCTATTCCAATCAGTATTAAAACACTGATTTGATATAGGTTTATTAGATTCTCTCTCTATAGGTTTACATATATGTATATGTGGAAATATAAAAATTTTCCCATGTTTTATGCTATTTCCTCTTAATTTTACGCAGTTACTAAGGCAGGCAATATTGTCATAAGATGAGGAAGGCATTTGCAATTTATAGCCTAATATAGCTGTTTTTCCCTCAGAGTTTAGAAAATCATCTTATTTGCTTTTTCTATGATTAAGTAAAGCTGTTTTATTAAAATCCTATTTCTCCCCCAAAACTTTCCAGTGTAGTGAAGACCTCTGAGAAGTTTAAGATTTTCTCTGCCAAATATACTGCCTGTATTTAAGTATTTGTGAGTATATACTGTCTATATACCCTCTAAAACACACATAGAATTGTTTTATTTTTTATTAATGAATGTTTTGATTAATTAAACATCTTCAAACTGTGCATCACTTTAAGGTTGTTTGATTTAGAGTAGTATTTTGTTTCAGTGATAACATGCATCATGAAAACACTTAAAAATGTGATCTTATTTCCTTCTTGTAATCTCTCCTCAGGAAAGTAAACAGGAACTGCCAAAGACATACCCAGTGTGTCTCAGGGGCTACTTTACTGGCTCAGTCCAACTCTCAAGTGTGCTGGCATTTTTCCTGGTAAGGACAGTGAAGTCGTCTCTATGAAGGCCACAGTGTGATGCACAGGAAAGTCACCGCCAGGAGGAAAGCCCTTCCCTGACCAGGTTCAATATTGCCCCCAACAGGAGCATCTCTGCAATGGAAGGTTTCACTCAACCATCCAGCAGTTTTAAAGAGCAGGGATGCAGTCAGCCCAGAGACAGAACTGCTGTTTTCACAAATGAACAAAACAACAAAAGCATAGAAAAATCATTATTCTCTATCTATCCTCCCGGATTTGACTTGCAGATTCTAGCTTGACTCTCACATTCTTTCTTGATGTCCTTTACACACGGCCATGAGGCCCTTTCTGTTTACAGCGCCAGCCAGCTGCAGGGACTTTTCCACCTGTCTCATGACTCTTAGAGAACCGTGCCTTTTCACTGGGCTTTGAGCTGGGCAGGCTATGGTTTCTTAGGTTTAGCTTTGGGAAGGTGCCCCCTACTGGGCTTTGGTTGGTGGAAGAACTTGAGGACCCAGGAGGGGAGCTGTAGTAGTTGCCCGTGAATGTAACCTGGACTTTGGAACCTCCTGGATGACACAGCTGCTCACCCGTCTTGTTATCAATCTGGGAATCTAGTCAAGCGATACATTCCCAGTCCCCTGACTGTCTCATGACCAGCTAGCTTGTTGGTGTCAGGCAAAGTTTAGTCCAGAAGGCCTGCCATAAATTTGTTGACTGGACCCTGTCTCAGGAAAAGTTTAGCATGTCCTGGCAACCTTTATCACACACTACCAACTCTGAGAGGTCAAGGGTATTATGGAGAATAGTAACGTTCTTAAAACTGACTCATGAGCCAGCCTGTGAGTACCCGACTCATCCTGGTCTAACAGAGAGGATGTCAAATGGCCCAGTAGGCACTTCCTGAGAGTCAGTGATGAGAGGGATGAGGAAGGGGTCAGTCATGTAACAGAAAGTCTGCGCAAAGGCCAAGTCAGTACCAAAGAAACTGTCAGTCTCTCTGCACTTTTCCTACTTGCCCAAATGTTTCACTCAGCAGAGACTGGAGCAAAATGCAGATAAATGTTATAGGTAGTTTGAAATCACTTTCTGTCACTGTCACAGGGCCCAAGCTCTCCATGAGAAGCCTTCTGTTTCATTCATCATGCTTTCTTTTGAAAATGTAACTAAATGCAAGTGATGTCATTTCTACTGCTGCACTTACAAACGGGCTTTGAGTATTTAATTGTATATGATAGACGTTAATATTTCTGTGTTGGTTGTAAGAGAGGTCATTATAGTATGCAATGTAGTAAAATATTTGTTTTATGTTAAGAGAGAAATAGTCAATCTTTTTTATTTACATTCTTGTGCCACTTGGGTCAGGCTGCCCTAAGAAGTTCTATTTTCTAAAGAATAAGACTATGGAATGACTTCATCAGAGATTCCAGTTACAGAGTGAAACAAATATAGCCTTAGGACTTCTGCTATGCATAGCACCCTTAATTTTCTAGAACAAGACAAAAAAAAGTTATTATAAATAATTTTGAATAAAACCCTGATTTTTTTTTTTTAAGATTTATTTATTTGACAGAGAGAGACACAGCGAGAGAGGGAACACAAGCAGGAGGAGGGGAAGAGGGAGAGGCAGGCTTCCTGCTGAGTAGGGAGTCCGATGCGGGGTTCGATCCCAGGACCCCGGGATCATGACCTGAGCCGAAGGCAGACGCTTAACGACTGAGCCACCCAGGCGCCCCTAAACCCTGATTTTTTATTTTTAAAGACCTCCATGAGTTGAAATAACCAACAAAAGCCTTTTGCCCTGATAAGATACAAATAACAGAAACAAGTCTACTCGTGATATAATTTTAAATGCAACTTTAAAACAAGATATATATTTTTAAAAGACTATTTTTTTTTCTTATGAACAAAGAACGATGTTACCAAATTGCCTTTAGGAATTTATGTTGGTATGTGTGCATTTATTCCAATTAAAGGGAGATACAATACATCAAAAATAATGATAGAGAGCTAACTTATGCTTTAAATATGAGTAAGGAAAGAGATTTTTCTTTTTTTAAAAAAAAGATTTTATTTATTTATTTGAGAGAGAGTGAGAGAGAGCACAGGCAGGGGGAGGAGCAGAGGGAGAGGAAGAAGCGGGCTCCGTGCTGAGCCGGGAGCCCGATGCAGGCTTGATCCCAGGACGCGGAGATCATGACCTGAGTAGAAGGCAGATACTTAACGGACTAAGCCACCCAGGCGCCCCAGGAAAGAGATTTTTCTTCCTTCTTCTTCTTTTGTTTTTTTTAAGAAGCAAAAAGGGTAGAAAGCAAACAGGCTTTCAGTTATGAAATAAATAAGTCACACGAATGAAAGGCAGAGCATAAGGAATATAGTCAATGGTATTGTAATAGTGTTGTATGGTGACAGATGGCAGCCACACATGTCATGGGCAGAGCATAATGTATAGAGTTGTCAAATCACTGTGTTGTACACCTGAAACTAATGTCACATTGTATGTCAACTATACTTCCATAAATTAAAACAAAAACAAACCCAAATAGGGTAGAAATTAGAGTGACCAGCAGGGGGCTACTTTTAGGTTTCTTTTTTTCCTTTAAATGAAGAGCTAAGCCAAAAATACATTCTACTCCTTAGTTTTATATATAAGATATAAAGTCTAAACAAAACAACTTTTTCTTCTCTTTAGTTTACTCCTCTCTTCTCCTTCCTTCCCCACCACCAAGACCTGTAACATGTGATCCCAGACGCCTGACCACTGATGCCTCTGACCCCACCAATTAAAATTCTATCTTTGAAAACTGCTCAAGGGAGGATTTGGATGATGGGTTTCCCACCAGACATAAATTAAAATTAAATTAAGAGCAAAGGATCATATTCTGGTCTGATGATTTAAATGGTAGTGACAGAAACCTAGTATCACCCTGAACCATTTGGGAAGGACTTTCTGAAACGATGGGCTTCAATAGTAGTATAAAAGGTAATGAATGGCCATGTAATATGAGATTTTAATAGTGTTGTGTTTTCCCAGGAATTTGAGAGTGTGTGAAAGGCCTCCAGAACTAATAGGCAAATTCTGATCCATTTTGGAATATAGCTTCAAATCATCTTCCCCATTTTTGATTTGTGTGAAGCCTTACCTCCTTTTTACCTCCTTCTTTGGGCCCATTTCCTAAATGTAGGCTCAATGAATTTAATAATAGTACAGAACAATTCACCAGGTAGTGAATTGGAAGATAAAATTGTGTCGTATGTGTTATCCAAGTGAAATCTCAAAAGAAATTGAAACTGACCCCATGTAATGTTTCAAATAAGAATTGGGTTCTAACAGAGGAGGTAAGCAAGATAGTCATAACTTTGAAGTCAGTAATTCCCTGTTCAACACCCAATACATGAAATTATGTTAGGGTTTTGTTTTAAGTCAAAGAAAATGAAACTTTGACTGTAAGGATAAAACACAACAGACTGATTTAGAGTCATGTTTCCCAAAAGGATACATAGCAGTGGGACAGGGGTTACTGAAACCATAGGAAGAGCCTGCAGCTTCCCATTGTGCCAATTTACATGGGGATTTGGAATAAAAGATGAGTGATTTTGCTGGCCAAAAATTTTCATATACTTTTATGCTACCTTAATAGGGCTATGTTATGAAAGAGAGTATAAAATGCAATTGATTTATCTAAGATAAAATATGAACCTTCAAGAAATTTTGAACATGCAAAGGCCCGCTACAGATTGAACCCCCACACCCAACCCCTACCCTAGATACATGAATTAGATAAATGCTTTGGAAGCCAAACTACCAGATTTCTCATCTTGGCATAGTGGTTGATTGATGTCAGTTATCTTTTCATGCATCAGTACAATTGGTCCCAGCTTTTAACACAATCAGGGAATTCTTATAAAATTAGGATTATAGAGTTGAATATTGCCTTAAATATTAATATATCCACACAACATGTGTGGATAAAGGTATGAACACCACCATCAGTGTGTTTGTTCAGTCTTGGGATCTACCTGAGAGGAAAAGAGGGAGGGGCTAGAAGCAGAGATATCACAACTACGGTGAGACCCTAACTGTGATTTATATGTGCTTGCATAGCTTTGTCTTCCACCAGACCTTACTTCTCAGGGTTATCCTTCAAAACAGGGAAGAGATGTGTTTTTATTACTGGATGATTTAACCAGTGTCCAAGATTATGACTTACAACCTTGAATTTTAAGACTATCTATGGGCATATTTGAGCCTAAAATGTAATAGTTTCCTTCTCTGGTCCTAAAATAAGAAAAGAATTGTTATCTAGTTAGGGTTTATAAAATAATTCCTGGGAATGATATCACAATACAATTTATTTGATCCAAATTACTCCTCAGTAGCCATCAGTACAACTATCCTAAGGAAAAGATGCCCTTTGATATTTATAAGGAGCATTGAAGGACATATGCAAAAATAAATCCCCTTCTTTTAAAAAATGCTGTATCACTCTCCCCTTCTTTTAATTTTTTTCTTTGCTCTTTTTATTTCTTTTTCTTTTGTGAATGGGAATAAAGAGTATAAGTTAATGTATGTAATCATGCACTCATTGAACATGGCTATCTCTCAAATTTTTCTTGCCTTGTTACTATATTGTTTTGGAAAACTTTGACAGAAAATATTAAGAGGAAAATGAATGAAAGATCAGTTAGTTGCATGGCACTAACTTTTAATTAAAATATGGCTAATCTTTTTTTTCAGGTGTAGGCTATTCATATCCAGTTACACAAAGCCTTATTGTCAACGAAGAGGTAGCTGGTTTTCTTCCTTCCATATTCCCTCTTCATCCTTGGTATATTTCCTAGTAGTTTGTCCTGGAAGCCTCCTAAAAAACAAACAACTCTATACTCAATCAATTATATGCTGAAAAAGAGCCTTAGAGATTAATGATAAATAGATTGTATTAGTGACTCCAATTTTTTTGTGGAAAATTATTTCATGCCTTTTGGAAGCAACCTGCCACCCTGATCCTAACTTGGCTGTGTGACTTATTTTGACCAATGGACTTAGAGCCAACTTCATGTAAGCAGAGGCTTGAAACACATTTCTGCATTTCTGCTTCTTTTTGTGGACCCCTGTCCCTGCCATGAGAATATGCCCTGGCTATCCTGCAGGAGAAATATAAGAGGAGTCCAATGAAGGAGAGCCAAGTTTTCCCAGTGATGCCATCAAGATCGGCTAACCACACTGACTGGTCAGCTGATAGAGTTGCATGAGTGGGCCTGACAACAGCCAACCCATTAGTTGTAAGAAGGAATAAGTGGATTTTGTCTTCAGCCATTAAGTTTGGAGCAGTTCGTATGCAGCATTGACTGATTCATACAGGATGTTTTGCTCCAGACTTCCATTGTAGAGGTGAGAAAACTGAGGCCGGGGTTTACATTTTCTCCAGCTTTATAGAGCTATTAAACCTCCCATGTGTTAGAGTTGATGGTGTGAACTCTATTCCCACATTATGTAAAAGCCCAAATACCTAATTATTGATAAACTATTCAATCCTTACCAGATAATTACAGTTAATAACATAGTAAATAATGTTGAACTCTATTCCCACATTATGTGAAAGCCCAAATACCTAATTATTGATAAATTATTCAATCCTTACCAGATAATTCCAGTTAATAACATAGTAAATAACGTTTGGTCGGTATTATACGTAAGGTTAAAGATTTTGTCAAGACTAAGCAATGTATTGCATTGCCGAAATTGTGATTTCTGTGGAGTTACTCTCTTGTGCAATGGAAAAGCTTGTTAGTGTGCTGAATTTGTAGTTGCATTTGATGCTTAAGGGGTTAACCCTGTGAAGAACATTACAGCTGTCATCTAGAGACTGGACTGGTTTCTAATTGATTTCAAGTTGCAATTCAAATTGCTATCTTTCATATATAACAACTACGTTGTTTTAACTCTTGACTCAAAAACTACTGGGACTAAATTCCTAAACTTTGGTACTGAAGAAATGTTACTCCGAAATATTTGTAAAGGTAATAGCACATGAGTTAGGATGGTTCTTTTCAATTATAACTCAAGCTTTCAGATCTAAACTATGAAGCATTCTACTGTATACTTCTCTTATGGCAATATATTTGGATTGAGAATATATATGGATTCAGAATGGTTTTCTCCTCTGATAGTTTGATGTTTTTGAATGTGATTTCCTTTTATTAAATGTATTCCTTATTTTCTTTAAAACTCTTAATATTTTGATCTAGTGTATTATTAATTATGTAATTTTTCTTCTTTTTGGTTTGGGAGGTAGGAGATGATTAAAACTCCTTTCATGAATTTTTCTTTCTTCCAATACTGCAATGCCTTTAAGGACTAGGTTTTTAAAACTTACAGCACTGGTGTTGATTCACTCTGATTTTCATTTATTTATTGAGTGTGTGCCTTTGTGCCAATATTGCAGTGTCATTAATGTAACACAACAAATCTGTATTTATGCTTTATATTAAATATATAAATTAAGTTGCTTTCGGGCGCCTGGGTGGCTCAGTTGGTTAAGCGACTGCCTTTGGCTCAGGTCATGATCCTGGAGTCCTGGGATTGAGTCCCGCATCGGGCTCCCTGCTCAGCGAGGAGCCTGCTTCTCCCTCTGACCCTCCCCCCTCTCATGTACTCTCTCTCTCTCTCTCTCATTCTCACTCTCTCAAAATAAATAAATAAATCTTTAAAAAAAATAAATAAATTAAGTTGCTTTCTCTAGTCTTTCTCTCTGCTAGCTTAGGTTAGTTTTTATGTGTGTGATAATATTTAAAGAATTTAAAGGGAAAATATGTAAAAAAAAAAAAATAGTTCAATGAAGAAGAAATGTGCCTAAAAGTTTAAAGACCAATGCTTTCTGTCACCAAAATTCAGAAGAGCCCATCTTAATATCACTATAATTATTACATTCTTCTTAGTAAGTTACTAAGTGCTTCCAACATAAAAGATAGAAAAAAAAACCCAAATCCTAGAGTATTCGTTATCTAATAAATACAATAAATTACAATTTGTACAAAATGTACAATAAATTACCTAAAACTTAATGGCTTTAAACAACACAAATTTAGTATCTCAGTTTCTGTGGGTCAGCAATCAGGAGCAACTTAACTGGGTCTTCTGCTCAGCATATCCCACAAGCTATTATGATGGTGTCATCCGAGGCTGTGGTCTAATCTTGGGACTCAACTGAGGAAGGATCAACTTCCAAGCTTAGTCATGTGGTTGCTAGCAGAATTTAATTGTTTGCAAGCTCTTGGGCAGAGGGTTTCATTTCCTCACTTAATGTTGGCCAGAGGTCAGCCTCAGTTCCTTGACACAGTTCCCTCTTCAACATGGGAGCTTACTTTGTCAAAGCCAGCAAGAGAGAGAATCTGCAACCGAATCACTTGAGTGACATCTCATCACCTTTGTTATACTATTCATGAGAGCAGGTCACTAGGTCCAGCCCACATTCTAGGAGTTCACACAAGAGCATGAGATTGTATAGGTGGTAGGGATCATTGGGGAACTTCTTAGAAGTCTGCCTAGCCTAACAGTCCAATTCTTAAAGTTGTCTCCCTTTCATATATACATCTTTAAACTTAATTTTTCTTACCTACATTTGATTACATATACTGTAACATCACAGACAAATGAGATCATTGTAATATACACCAAAAAAAATATAAAATTTGCATGAAGTGCTTAAGCATTCAGTTCTAGAGTACTCTAGCAGCATTAGTGAAAATGCGGTGTGTTCAACAGTGTGTTGGGGCACTGATTTCAGGTTTCATTTTACCTGTGAGCTGTTCGCTTCTATAAAAAGAAAGAGTGGGTTATATCTTTTTGTCCTGCTCCAATGTGGGTCCAATAAAATACAGAAAACAATACTGAAAAATAGCTGCTAAAGACCAGCATGATCTGCACTTGCAGCTGCTATTTCACACGATATAAGAGAAATAAATTTCTTAAATTCTCAGTTATACATAGCTTCACAACAGCTAGAACTATAGAAAGACTTAATAAAGATCTTTTATATGACATTTAGATGTGAACAGTTTCAGATATTGAGAATTCTCTGTAATTAACTGTATAGGTTCTGATAAAATAAGGAACTGGTCATCCCAACACAAACTGGCATGGAAGAGCAGAGCAAACTCTACAGAGCAGAGCAGAATCTATACCAGGCCAGGGCAGAAGTATTTCTCTTCACCTTACTTGATCACGGTTTTTTCATCAACTCCCTAGTATAATGTTGAGGCAGACATTACTAATCCTCATCAATATCCAGTTCTTTCCCTCCAAGGTCATGGAAAATTAGAATTTATAGAAGTTTTTCTGTTATGCAGGATCATGTGACTTTCTGACCAAAGGATCATAAATCCAAAGTGATATGTGTCATTTTCTAAGCCAAAGTATAGAAAAGTGGGTCTGAAATCTTCATGTACTCTCTTCCTTCTGCTGCAGCAACCAGTGATTTTCAAATGGTGGAGTCTCTGTCAGTGTGAGTCCTTGACTGACCATGTAAAGGAAAGCCCCTACACAGTCCAGTGATGGACATGTGCTATGTCTAAAGTGATAACTTTTTTTCATGTTAAGACCCTTTGTCTTAATGTTCTATTGTTGCTGTAGCAGATTACTCTAAGAGGCTTAAAGCAAAGCAATTTTTTATCATATACTTCTAGAGGTCAGAAGTCTTAAAATCAATGTTTTGTTAGGGTTGTGTTCTTACCAGCTGATTTGGGCAAGAATCCATATGCTTGCCTTTTCCATATTCTAGAGGGCACTTACACTTCTCACCTTGTGGTCCCTTCCTCCATTTTCAAAGCTATCAGCATAGCATCTTCAAATCTCTGGTCTCTGTCTCTTCTTTTCTCTTTTTCTCTCTCCCTTTGTTCTCTGCTTGCATCTTCACATTTCCTTGTTTGACTCTGACCCTCCATGCCTTCATATTAAAAGAAGTTCTTGTGATTACATTGGTGCATTCAGATAATCCTGTGTAATTTTCCTATCTCAAAATCGTTAACTTAATCTGCAAAGTCCCTTTTGTATGTAAAGCAACATATGCATGGGTTCTGGGGATTAGGCTATGGACATAACTGGAGACATTTAGCCTACCATATCTTTGAATTAAGGGATTTATGTGTTACTGCAGCATAGCTTAGTGTATGCTGAGTAATACAGAAGCCACTAGAAGTTAATAACAGAACTTTATTGGGCATTAACTGTAGTATGAGTATGCTTAAATTAGCTATTTAGTGGATTCAACTAGTCTCAATTTTTCTTTATATTTATGAGGTTGCAAATTACAGAACTGGCTTATAAAAGGTAGGTACAAAATGCACAACACTGATAATTATGTATCACTTTTAGGTTTCTGGCTTCTAGAGTTGCCAGAAAAGATAAACACCAAATAACAGAAAAACAAACTTTATTCCTATTTGTGTTTTTAATATTACACATTATTTATTATGTAACTATTATCTGAAAGAATTATAACATAACTTAGGATATTATGTAAATGATCTGAAATGATAATGAAAATATGGTTCTAAAGTCTATTTCATGATTTCAATCACCACATTTTGTTTATTAGGTTGTTCTCCTATCTGGACAAAAGACTTTTTACTCTGCACATGATATCTTATGCTTTGCTCCCCACTGTGTAATTACTTTCAGCTGTATTATTTCATGTTCTATTAGGTAGAATCTTATGATATGGTAGGGCTCATTAATTTTTTTTTTTTTTGCATGTGTGGGTAGTTATGTTCAAGACACAGGCAGATCAAGACATGTGGTTAGGGTACAATGCAGCAAGAGTGCAACTGAAATTTTATGGGTTCAGACCTTATCTCATGTAAGAGAGGAAGCTAATGGGTATGGAGCTTGCCTCAGTTTTTATCTTTTCAGCTCCAGAAGACTATTATTATATTTTTTGAAGATTTATTTATTTATTTGAGAGAAAGACAGAGAGAGAGAGAGAGAGAGAGAGAGAGAACATGAGTGGGGGGAGGGGCAGAGGCAGTGGGAGAAAGAGAGAGAATCTCAAGTGGACTCCATGCCGAGTACAGAGCCTGATGTGGGGCTTGATCCCATGACCTGAGCCAAAACCAAGAGTCAGATGCTTAAGCAACCGAGCCACCCAGGTGCCCCTCAACTCCAGAATATTATTAATTCAGCCATTAATTTATTAATTAATTCATCCATTTATCCTTTCAACATTCCTTCAGTATCCACTAGGGTGATACTGTAGTTTATTTATAAGAATATAGGCTTTGGAGACAGATTGACACGTAAGTTTTAATTTCAGCTTCACTACTTACCAATTGTATCAACATGGGCAAATGTGGCCCCTCTGATCCTTAGTTTTGCCATTTATAATTATGATAATAATGTCTACACTTGAGGATTATTGTGAAAATTAGAGATAATATGTATCAACACTTGGTAATTATTTTTTAAAGATTTTATTTATTTATTTGACAGAGAGATTGATAGCGAGAGAGGGAACACAAGCAGGGGGAGTGGGAGAGGGAGAAGCAGGCTTCCTGCAGGGCAGGGAGACCGATGCGGGGCTTGATCCCAGGACAAGTTCATTGACTATATTTTATTCAACATTATATTTTTAAAAATAAATATTAAGTAATTATAACAAATATTACTTGAGTGAATGAATAAATTAATAGTGGGCAATGGTAGGAGACTAGAAGATGCCTGAGTGAGTTTGCTAAACTAAGAATTTTAGATTTCTTCCTATGAGTAACAGAAAGTCATGCCTGGGAGGAAGATAAACTGAGGAGGGAAAGAATGGATTTTAGGGCATCATAATTGTTCAAGAAGAGAGTTATGGGAGAATGGTGGAAAATGAGGGGAAGAGACATATTGAAGACACATTTATAACTTAGAACGACAAATCTTGGGAGTTGTTTGGTAATGGACATAATGCAAATTCCTGGCAGAGGAGATTATTTGGATTAATATTCCATATGAAACATGTGTTTGAAGTTTCTATGGAGCTCCTGTCAAGAAGCAATTGTAAATATTTTATAGTAGGTAGTCAAGAGAATGGCTAGTACTGGAGAGAAACATTGGGGAACATAGATGAAATTAAACTATAAAGATGGTTGAGATTATCAAGGAAAGTAGTCAAGCAAAGAACCACAGGGAACATCAACACATAGGTGGTGAAAGGAGAAAACAGAGCTAGAAGAGAAGACTGAAAACAAAATAGCAGAAAGAGAAGAAAACCTGTAGGATTTTGTGTAACTGAAGCTAAGTGAGTTTCAGGAAGGTGGATGTCATTAAACAAAAATAAAAAAGAAAGAACATAATATTTTGAACAGCATCCTCCAAAATTAACAATTAAGAAGTTGGTGATGGCCTTTGTTGCCACATTTTCTTTTTTTGTAGTTGTAAAGGTGAAGCTAAATTAAAATGTTTGAATAGAGTCTTTTTCAGAGAAGGATTCTGTATACAAATTCCTCTTTGAAGAATACTCTGATCTGGAGGATGAAGATAGGATAGTTATTATAAGATGACATAGGGCCAAATGTGGGCCAGTTTAGTATGTGAGAGACTTGACCATAATTTATGGCCTGAGAGAAAAAGCCAGTATAGAACAACTGATTGAAAATACAAGATACATCTAGGATTATTGATGGATTAAATTTTATGAGGCAATGGAGCAGGATAAGTGGAGTGACAACATGCTGGACTTCTCCATACGCCTAAGGGTGTAGGGAAGAGATTATACAGTCAACATTGGTTATGAAGTGGTCATAAAATGGTGACTCTGAAATATTGTTTGGGTCATTTACTTGGAGGTATGGCTCATTTTTTTAGTAAACATTTCCTGAGGATGTTCTATGTGACCAGCACTGGGATAGAGGTTTTCACATTTATACCATCATTTACTCTGAAGATATGTCTTTGATCAAAGAGAAGTTTAATAGAGAGTTTGGAAGGCAAATATGGGGATTACCTTTTGGAGGAAAAGTTCTTAGCATTTCTTCAAAGTGAACCATCTCAAGTTGCTTCTTGACCTGTGTGTAGACCGGCCTGGCTTCTGACCTTAGGAAATAACACACGCAGTGTTATTTGTACACGTGATGTGGTATCGGTGGAGGACTGTGTGGAATGCTCGTGTTTTGGGGCCTTCAGGTCACAATAATTGCCTTTACTTTAGAGATTTAAACTTATCAACTTTGGAAGCCCAATGTGTTGGCCTTTTCGGGTTGGTTCTAGAAAGCCATCCATGCTGGCAAAGTGCATTAGAAAACAGACATCTAAGGGGCACCTGGGCGGCTCAGTCGTTAAGCATCTGCCTTTGGCTCAGGTCATGATCCCAGGGTCCTGGGATCGAGCCCCACATTGGGCTCCCTGCCCTGTGGGAAGTCTGCTTCTCCCTCTCCCACTCCCCCTGCTTGTATTCCCTCTCTCACTGTGTCTCTCTCTGTCAAATAAATGAATAAAATCTTTAAAAAAAAAAGAAAAGAAAGAAAGAAAATAGACATCTAAGATGAATGATGCTTGTACTGTAAAGATAAGGCCCAAGGTTTCATATTCCAGGTTGATAATTCTTCCCAAGAGGTCATAGTCATCTTCATATGAGATGTAGTTTGAACATGAAATCAGAAGGTTTTAATTTGTATGGGGGAATTTTATTTTGATCATGTAAGAACAATAACGAACGCTTCTGAACTTTCTCATTCTACTCTTTTGAAAGGAATTAAATACAAATTAATTAAATGATGTACTTAATAGATGAGAATTCTATTTCCTTAATAGTGTTTGGGCTAACATAAATTCTCATTCCAATGGTCTGTGTAAGATAAATAATTTATTTTAGTTTACTGAGCCTTATCCTGCCATATTTATTTATATAATGGTTAATCTATAATCTTGTTTTCATATCAACCAGGGTGCTCTGTTTCTATTGATCTTTTGCCTTTTCTTCATTTCTCCTTTCTTCCTTTGTCCCTCTGTCTCTTTCAGCAGGCATCCTCATTTATTTGCTACCTTTGAATCAATTTCAATCTGTTGGCCCTGAACTAAAGGTTTAGCCACTGTGGTTGGGGGGACGGGTGAGGAGGTCTCCTTCTCTTCACTTAGATAAATGGCTAAAGTTAAGGACTCATCTACCTAACTTAAAAGGCGAAAGGGAGAGGGAGAAAATACTTCTATGAGAAGAACAAATGAGTTTCGTTACGAAACACAAATGGATTCTTAGAGAAACAAATGGGAGGTAAAAAAGTTTGTTGTGATAATGTTTATTTATACAGGTGTGAGTCGTCTTTTTCTGTCTTCTTCATGCCCATAAAACTCCCCTAGAGAAGGGATTTATGACAGCTTAATTATTTTGGGAGGCTCTGCCTTTAAGCAGATAAGGGGAATTCAGGAAAAGATTCTTCACATTGTCATATTCTGGATCCCTTAATTTCTACTGTCTGAAACTATTCCATAAGTTCCACAAATAAGCAGCTGTGTTGTTTGATTGCCCCATATCCCATTAACCTAGTCTCCCAGTCCTGGGTATAGCCCACTCTAGTTAAATGGTTATGTTTCATTTTTGGAAGCAGTCATGCGGGTGGTGATGGGGCACCCACCAAAGTTAGGCCTCTATAAGGGGCAAACAATTAGGCATGAGTGATATTTCTATGGAAACAAAAGAAAAATGAAGATTAAAAGTTGACATACACTATCAAACAAGGTTTTGGATTTTTTTAAGATTTTACTTATTTAGGTTGTTAGGTTTTTTGTTTCTGTTTTTGTTTGTTTGTTTTTCAGTCCATTTGAAGTGAGGATCGTCATGGCAGTGTCATAGTCATGGCTATTTCCTAGAGCAAAGTATGGGAAATGTAGGTGTTTCAGTGAAGTTTCTGGGGTGATCCACACTGTTATGGTGATAAATCCTTTGTATTAAGTCATCCAGCTTATTTTGAGCTTATGCAAATAACTATCATAGTCCTGTCATAATCCTTTCCATAAGTCTCTGAGGCAGTATTTTTTTTGTTGAAGATGAAGTACTTTGACTGGTAGCTGATTGTAGGAGCTTTCAGAAAAGCATCAGTATAAAATAATAACTATGTGTAATGACAAAAGACTTAAAATGGCTGTGGTTAAAGATCTAATGAGAGTTCATTATAATGCAATTGAAAGGGAAATTTGGTTGTCTGTCACATACAACATTTTAAAAATTTTATCATGACTGATAAAATTATACCAAGACATATGATGGATAACAAAGACATTGTCAAATTTCTAGGAACTTTATATATAATTTCTGCAATACCTATATTAATAAGATGTACACATACAAATATAACGTAAGAAGGTTAAGAATCTCTACTTATTTGACAATGCTTCTTATGCAATTTAGCATATCAAATGTAAACCCAATTAGTTTGACATCTTTCTTTTTACAAGGTAAGGGAACAAATCCTTTGAGATTTTTTTAGGGTCCCCCTGAGAAATCTCAAATTCATTTCAAGGTCAAGAAGACTTCATTTAAAATTTGATTTGAGGAAGTTGTCAAAATGTCAAAAAGTTTGAATACTTGATTAAACAGGATCACAGTTCACTATGAAATGATACTTAGATATCTATCCAACCAAGTGATAATAAGAGATTTTAAAAGCAAATATAGGAGATAACATAATTTAAAAAAAATAGCTCTTTTAACATTGAGAGAAGTCAAAAAGATCTGGTTGAGGACAAGATGATAAAGATGACATAAAGCCCAGGAAATTATTAAACAAAACACAGAACCTTTGTTTCCTAGGTAGATTACTCACAAGGTAAAGAAAAACCTTTTGCAATCTCTTCTTAAGAGCAGACCAATAACCCAAGAAAACTTTGTCCCTTTACCAGAAAAAAGAAACCAAACTCTAGTTTTGCATTGGCACACTATTAATATTAAGCTCATTTTAAAACCTTATAATAAATCCCTTCAATCTTAGCCGGTTTGACCATATGAGATAGTCTCTCATGCTTTCTTTTCTCTCCTATTTCTTTTCTACCAACCCTTTATCACTTTCTATATCCATTCAGGTTTTTGTCCTTCATTTTCTTCTTTTTCATTCTGGAACAACCTTTTAAAAACCTCTAAACAATGACTTTAGGACAAGAGTACCCTCCTTTTTTCTTTAATAAAAACATTCTACTTTCTTTGAATACTTGGCATAGTTTTTTTTTTTCCCTTCAATCTTATTATTCCTAGTAGTTTCATTTACATATATTGATTAAAATTCTTATCCCTTAGTAACTTTAATTTGTAGGAAAAAAAGAGGAAGTAGACAATATGAACTGTCTGTCATAAATCAGCCGTCTGCAGTAGATTGGAAAATTTATGAATACATCATTTCAGAATTCTTTATAGTAAAAATTTTTTAATGTAGCAAGAAGAACATGTTTATTAACAGACCCAAATACCTCTATTCTCTTCGTAAAATTAAGAAGCCCAAAGTAGATAAATTTAAACTTATGTCTAATAATTAATGTTTCAGTATTTTATCTTATTTAGAAAGGTAGATATTTGGGGTGCCCAGGTGGCTCAGTTGGTTAATCATCTGCCTTCCCCTCAGGTCATGGTCCCAGGGTCCTAGGATCAAGCCCTGCATCGGGCTCCCTGCTCAGCAGGGAGTCTGCTTCTCCCTCTGCCTTTGTCCCTACACCAGCTCATGCTCTGGCTCTCTCTCTCTCCTTTCTCAAATAAATAAAATCTTTTTTTAAAAAAAAGAAATGTAGATATTCAATAAATATCAATAGTTTAACTTAACTTAGTATAACTTTAAGTTTCCAACTTACCAAAAAGATTTTGGAAACTACTTCTAAGCAGCTATATTATAAAACACAATTATTGTTGAAATAAAGTCTGAGAGAACACTGACTCGGTTTGATTAAAATCAAATCTGTAAGTTTTGTAATCTTAAACATTTAATAGATATAACATAAGGTTACTTGACTAGTAAGCCCAGGTAGAATAAGAGTTGTATTTCTGCATATATTGTAACGCTGACAGTTCTGAAGGCAAGCAATTTTTATTAAGTCAATATTACCAAACTAGTCTTATTTAAAATTTTTTCAAATCAGGAGACCTTGATAAACATTTGGGTTAGTTTCCATATTTTTGAGAGTTTTAGGAATATTTAATTTATAAGCACTTCTTTTTTTCTAAAGTAGGCATGGAAGGAGTGGGAGAAGAAATCTTTTGTGTTAGGAGTCTGCAGTTTTTATAGGCCAAGACTGAGACTTAGCTGAGAAGACTCAGAGTAGTCTGATTGAAAAGGCTGAGGCCTAGCGCTTACTATTCAAATTTTCCTTTCTCTTAAGTACAAGATAGTCTTTTTTTCAAGGTCCTAGCTTTTTACACTATCCACAGGTGTCTTGAGATGAATGGGGAAGGCTTTCTTGTTGGTAAGAAAAATGAGTGGGCTTTCTTACTCCTAGAGTTATATTTCTGTTTCTACAAAGACTTGATTTATATGGTAAAGATTATTGATTTTAATTTCTCATTTTTATTGCTATCTTGCAAGCAATTTTCAGAGAATTGGTTGGCAGTCTCAACAATAACACAAAGGGGCTGACCATTATTTTTTTATTACTATATATTTTTTTATATCAGGAAGAAAATTTCCAACTAATACAGAATACAGAAATCTAAAGATTTCTGTGTTCTGGGACTTCTGGATTTAGAGGTGTGTGCCTTTGGAATGTTTGTATATGTCATTCAAGAAAGGCTTCAGAATATATTTTCTCCTTTTGAGTACATAGTTCCACTTTCCTCCAGTTAACATTTGGAGGGAAGACTTGTAAAATAGTTCCTATCAAGTCCTGAATATTGTGTATAACTAGGTCAACTACTGATTTATAGAAGGGTCTGGAAGAGAGTCTGACTATTTGTTACCTTGGTGAGGAGAGTTTTTGTCTGCCTTGTTGCATAACTACAGTAAAACTGTGGGTGGGAGGGTTTATGGTGGGTTTGGATTTAAATTTTTGTTCTAAATCTGATTTCTGCTCTTTAATTTTGTCAAGGGAGTATTTTAGGCCAGCCATGGTACTTTTGTCCTTCTTTCAATTTGATCTTCTTATAGGTACCAGTAGGACATTGGTATAGGATGAGAGCTCTCTGCCCTTTAAAAATCCTTTTAAATATAAAAGTTTTGGGGCACCTGGGTGTTTCAGTCGGTGAAGCGGCTGCCTTCAGCTCAGGTCATGATCTCAGGGTCCTGAGATTGAGCCCCCACATTGGGCTCCCTACTCCATGGGAAGTCTGCTTCTCCTTCTCCCTCTGTTGCTCTCCCTGCTTGTGCCCCCCCAAATAAATAAATAAATAAAATCTTAAAAAAAAAGTTTTTCCAAATTAAAGGGTATTGATGACTTAGGGTCTCCAAAGGTATAACTTTCCAAAATGTAACTCAAACTAATAAGACTTATACTTAACCATGGACACAAAACACATCCCCCAAAAGGATGCAGGAGATGTAATCCCCATGATCCAAAGTCACCCCCAAAGATAACCAAAAACAGGAAAGAGACTTAGATGAACTTGAGAGCTGGCAATGGTGTTTAGGGCACCAACTGCAAATGGAATGCCCAGGCTACCCACATTTCTCTCCAGCCAACTCTAAATTCTTAGGGCTTCCCAATCTCTTTGAGCGTAGACCCAGCATGCAGAAAGTCACAGAGAGAATGTTCTCATGGATCCAAGCCAAGCTATCGGGACACAAAATAAGATAGAGAGAACACAATAGCTACATCTGGGACGAAAAGGATCAAACCAAAAGTCCAAATACCCAAAGTACTAGTTCCTTCAGGTGTTTTCTCTTGCTAACCTAAATCTTGGAAAGAAAAGACAAGGAGAGGCTCTTATTGCCCTAGCCCAACTGGACTTTTAGCAGGAAGTTCCAGGAGTCTGACTATTAAGGAAATCTACCTTTTCAGACTTAGAGATTCCAAGGTCTCAGCTGCAGCCTCCAGAGTGATTGATAAATTCCAATCATCCAATCCTTGTCACCAGACTGTCAGAGAGCAAAAACTTCTCTGCTACCTGCTTAGATTAAGGGACTGTGTGCCTGTAAATTAACCTGACAAAAGATAGATTGGCAAGAGAAAAAAAAATAGTTTATTTGTATTGACATGGGAGTGCACACAAAAAGTGGCTCACTAAATGGCTAAAGTTAGTGGCTTATAATCTAAATTAAAAGGTGAAAGGGAGGGGAGAGAGAAGGATTCTGGGATGAACAGATGAGTTTCCTTAGGAAAAACAAATGGTTCTTAGAAGAACAAACAGGAAGTAAGAAAGCTGGTAATAATGTTTGTTCATGCAGGTGCAAGTGGTCTTTTTCCATCGTCTTCATGGCCATAAAGATCCCCTGGAGAAGTGATTTATGATAGTTAAATTCTTTTGGGAGGCTCTGCCGTTAGGCAGATAAGAGGAGTTCAGAACAAAGTTCTTCACAGTGCTATATTCTGGATTTCTACCACAACCCCATTACAGCTACTGCCCACCTTGACTCGCATGATTGCCCTATTCTATAACGCAAGACATAATTCCCTAAAGTCTCATACCTAATGACAGTGAGGACTAATGCATTAAATATAGCATGTACTGTGTATATTTTAAACCACTACATATGACCTAACTAGATTTTTCAGTTATATATATTATTTTTAAAGCATTATGTGCTGCAGGAAATACATAAAAGACATCAGAAACCCTGACTTACTTTCCAATTTCTCACAAAGTTGTTCAGTCTGGAGTTTCTTCCTTGAAATGTGTTTTTTTCTTTTCTTATGTAAAGTGAGGATAATAATACCATTCTTACAGGATTGATAAGAGATAATGAGAGAAAGAAGGATGAAAGAACTTGGCACAGTGCTTGATAGGTAGTAGGCATTCAATACATTTTCAGCTGAATCTAGATCTAGTCGAACCCAATTTCTCATCATGGCAACAAAATAATCCATTATGTTTTGTCTTTGTTTCCATTCATGCCTTGGTTTACTTTTAACATAGTTTTAATTATAGCAGAGATATAATAGTGTATTCTAATTTTTTTTTACTTAACATTATTTGATATATGTTTACACTGCATTAGTACCACGTTATCCCTTTTAAGGTCATTATGCTATGTTGTCACTAAAACTCAGTCAAGTGGAATCACACAGTCATTTGCAAGTGCTAGTTATTTGTTTGGCAAGGTGGAAGCTTATACTTTTAGACCATAAATTAATGACTAAGTTAATCTCCCTTTTTTAATTAAGAAAAGTCAACTAAGCATAAATGCTGATTAAACAGACAATGGTACTGAAAGCAGCATATAGATAATATATGTTACACAAATTACTTAGCCCGTGTCTCTCCATGAAGAGTAAAGAGCGAATCAAGGTGATTGTCTGAAATGTATAGGCATAAAGTCTAACAAAACAATGTTTACCTCAACCATATCTGTGAATTTTTGCAGGAATTATCTGTTTAATTGGTTCGATAATCCACTCAGCTCCTTAAAATTTTATCTAAACCCTCTTTGTTCAGTTACTAAAAATCATTGTTTTTCCCTTAGCTATTTTATAGAGATAAACATTGAGAAGATAAATAACAAAGGGTGACTGACTACTAAGCTCTTTATAGGTGGTGCTTAGAATAAAGGCAAAATACAAAAATAAAATTTCAAACTGTTCACATTATTTTGGGTGGAAATTTTTTTATTGTTCTTGGTCAATATTTCTTAGTCTTGAAACAAACCTTAGGGAATCAGCATCCTAAATTATTTCTATAGGGTGTAAATTCATCTGCTATTCCTTCACATAAGTTATTTATTTTTAGCAAAAAATCAATTTTGAAGTTGAGACTTTATCAGGCCAAAAGGCAGTTTAAATCCAGTAATGAAAGTGCTGTATCTCCAGTGCCTGGGTGGCTCAGTCCATTAAGCATCTGCCTTTGGCCCAGGTCTTGATCCCAGGGTCCTGGGATCGAGCCCCGCATTGGGCTCCCTGTTCCGTGGGGAGCCTGCTTCTCTCTCTCCCTCTGGCTGCCACTCCCCCTGCTTGTGCTCGCTCTCTTTCTATCTCTCTGTCAAATAAATAAATAAAATCTTAAAAAAAAAGTGCTCTGTCTCATTCGCACTCTTCATCAGTTTGAATTCAGGTATCTGTGAACCTCTAGAATCTTCACTTTTCCCCTCATCTTCCCCCTGTTCTTATAGTCGAAGAGGAAAGGGGTATAATGTTTATTGTCTAAATGCCAAACATTAATTGAATCATCTAATGGGTACTGATCCTAAAGAAAAAGAATAAAAATGAGGCATTTCAATCCTCTGAAAGAATAAACTAGCTTGCACTCCATTCGTTTGGTATTCGACTACATTTGGTGTATGTACTCTTTTCTTCTTACTTTCACTGTTTATGATCAAACATCTAAATGCATTTATCAGCTTGCCTTTGGAGACTGCCTGTGGGATAGGGACTTGCAATCCGTTTCAAAGATCACAGCATCTTGTTATAGAAAACATTCATACTGTTATGAAAAGAAGTAGTCTATATTAAAAATATACAAGTGTCACTTGAAATCTAAGCTTTTAAATAAGAACAAGGATATCTGGCCATACTCCTGCTCCCTGAACTCCCACAAGCCTGGAAATGAAGAAATTTCATTTCAGTTGTAACCAAACAACTATGCAGTATAATAAAAGCTCGCTGACTTACTGTCCATTGGTTAAAAAATGTAAAACCATCTTAAGGAGCGGAAGTTTAGTTTATAGTCATTGATTTTGTGTTACAAACTTGTAAGAGTTTAGAAAGTATAAGTAAGGGTTAAGTGCACAATATCTTCAGAGGACTTCTGCAAAATTTGAAATAGTATACAGTATTTTAAAGGATTTATCATTCTGACCTGTTCATTACTTGGGATAGATGTCTCCTCCAACCCAGTCTTGATCAGTTCATATTATGAAGGATTTTATTATACATTCTATCTTCTGCCAGGAATGTTCTTTTCCCAGATACTCAGGTGACTTGATTCTTTATTTTCCTTTAAGTCCTCACACAAATATCACCTAGATAAACTGGCATCCCTGCTGTCTCCAGGGCACATTCTAGCTCCCATCCTGTCTTATTATATTTTTTCTCCTTAGCTCTTATCACGTATTTGTCATTCTGTGTATTTGTTTATTGCCTCTCACCTTCCACTAAACCGTAAACTTTATGAGAGCAGGGACTTTACTGGTTTTGTTCGTTCTTTGTTCCTAGTGCCTACAGTTAACTCCTGGCACATAGAAGGTGCACAATAAATGTTTGTGGAATGAAGGAACAAATGGAATTTGCTTCTGATGCAAAAAAAAAAAAAAGACTAAGGCAAAGACACTGATTGATAAATAACTGTTAGAATATTAACACAGCGGAAAGACCCATTCTATTTGTGCCTGATGTTCTCAAATCTATTTGTTGTTTGTTTTTTGCTGGACTTGAAATGTAGGCATCCAGCCAGGAGCCTGCATGCTGACTAATGAGAAAGAGATACAGATCTAGCCCAGGAATATTCATACATTCTACATGCATTCATTTTTCTCTAGTGACATTTTAATATATTTTGGTGAAGATAGTCCCAAGATAATGAAGGTATGTCGAGTGAGCATTGAAAGTGATGAGTCTTTTTTTCCATTATCAAAGACAAATACAGGTGTATAATATATGCAGAGCATTGAAAGTAAGGAAAGAAAATGAGAGAATCCCAAGTAATGAAAAGAAATTAAAGCTCTCCAGTAATGAAAAGGAAGGCCAAACTGAAAACATAAATTTCTAGACTCAGCAAGGATTTATGCTGATGTGGAGTGAGTGGACCAATGGCTTTCATGATGATTCATTTTGAAAAAATGTCATTTCCACTGCCAAGTAGAGTTCATGGTTTAGTGAAAATTTCATCTTCAGTCTAATCACACGAGCCAAATTCTGGCCCCATTTATTCTGATATGAGGAATGAACTAATTCCTGAGCTTATCTGTGAGATTCTAGGAATAATACCAAGGAGGGGTGGTCACAGCTAAGGTGAGATCTTGGTATATTTGTATTAGGCCTTATGCTATTCACTGGAACTTTTGTGCAATATGACATTAATAGCACAAAACACACTTAACTTGAGACTGTTTCACACTTTTTCCAAATGACTAAGAAAGATATCAACTCACTTATAATGTAGTTCTGATGGTCAGACCATAGGATATATGATCATGCATTATTTTCAGCAGAGATTTGTAGAATAGCAAGGCAGGGGAGAATGTAGACAGGTCATTTTCTTTTTTTTTTTTTTTTTTCCAAATTTCCTTTTTATTTTTTACTCTTATAATCAAGGTTTTTCTTTAAAACTGTCTGTACATATCTTTACCTTTTGCCAGAGAGGATAGTCATTATGTGGTTCTTCATCTGGAAAACTATCAGTCAAGCAGGTCATTTTCAAGCAAGACCAAATATGAATCAATTCAGAGAGATTTCACCCAGTTTTGGGATTGGGTTTTAAAGAAGCACTACCATTGATCAATTGTTTTTAATTGATCCTGTTGTAGTAAATTAAGTTAGGATATATCCTCTAATACTGGATATATAATAGCAAAATTAGGACAACTAGTTCACATAGTTGGTACCTGAGGGTATTGATGATTAAAATGAATCCAGCTATTTTCTTGGGAGGATGGGAAATCTCTCTGGTTGGTAAATTAGGTAGTAGTAGCTAATACAAATAGTCACAGAGTGTAGGCCATCCTACTCTGGTCTGCTATATATTGGGTGTCATGTATTATGCTGGAAAATTTGACTTCAGTATTTTTCCAAAAATTAAGGATTGGCTATTTAATTCAGTCACTAATAAACTGATTTCCAATTCTTCTGGCTGGAGTAAGTAAATATTCATAGAAGTAGAGAAGAAAAAATGGAAGCCAGAGAGTAGATGTAAAGATAGATGCACAGGACTGCATAATGTTGGTTTTTGTTGAGCTGAGATTTATTTATTTATTTATTTATTTATTTATTTATTTATTTACTTTTTATTTATTTATTTTTCAACAGAGAGAGAGACAGCGAGACAGGGAACACAAGCAGGGGGAGTGGGAGAGGGAGAAGCAGGCTTCCCGCTGAGCAGGGAGCCCGATGTGGGACTCGATCCCAGGACACTGGGATCATGACCTGAGCCAAAGGCAGACGCTCAAAGACTGAGCCACCCAGGCCCCTGAGCTGAGATTTAGATCAGGATTGGGACTGCTTAGTACTGTCACAGATGACAACAGCCACTCAAATGGTCTTCTGTTGAAAAATTGTCTACTCTATCCGCTGTAGGAAAGGACTAAAAGCCACAAAGTTGACTCAGCTGGTTTTTCAAAACTCAGTAGGTAAAGTTGTTATACTCAGTATTTTAACAACATTGTTATAAATCACAATGTCCCCCTCTTGAGAGATCCTCCATATGTAAATCTGCCAGTAAGTCTCTCAATTATTATTGTAGATTTACCCAGACTTTCTTTGTTTACAGAAAATGGTACACATTGGGCACCTGGGTGGCTCAGTTGGTTAAGCGACTGCCTTCGGCTCAGGTCACGATCCTGATCGAGTCCCACGTCGGGCTCCCTGCTCAGCAGGGAGTCTGCTTCTCCCTCTGACCCTCTTCCCTCTCGTGCTATCTCTCATTCTCTCTCTCTCAAATAAATAAATAAAATCTTTAAAAAAAAAAAGAAAATGGTACACATTGATTTAGGAAGATGTCATTTGTTTCAAGCTTAAGCCAGTATTTCCATTTGCTCTAGTTTGAATTCTCCCAGAGTGCTCAAATTCCAAAAGCAAACATAGAGTACGAAATAATGAATCAGGATCTAAAATACAATATGTATTTGAAAAGCTTATTCTTCTATCTTATCAAATGAGTAGAACTTTTGCCAACATAAACAGAATGTTTTCCAGTATGATATTTAATTAATATAATATTCTTTCCTTTTTAAAGCTCAAATTAATTTAGCTATAATGTTACTGGAATGAAATATGCAGAATAGAAAACAAAATATAATTAAGCCTCAATAAACTTCCAACATGGCTTTCTCTAACAGTTGCATATGAAAAGAAAAAAAAAAAAGCAATATAAAGGCTTGTTTTCCTGAAACACCATCTGTTATTTTTGTTTGAATCAAGCTCAATGCTCAAAAGGTTGTGGATACCGTGCAGTAATTAGCACCATTATGGGAAATGTTTTTACTTCTATGTATTGGACTTCCCCAATTATGCAAATATAGATTTCCAAAATGATCTCTTTTATCAGAGGTGTGACTAAATTTCTTGCTTGCACTGTAATATCAGCAAAGTGATATTGGATTGTCAATTTGTGTGCTCTGAAATGCAAATAAAATAGAAGCTCGTTTTGCATATTTTCCATCTAATTGTTGTTTTCTTTATGTCATATATAGAGAGAGACTTTGAAGAAAGTGGTCATGAAATTGCTATCAAATACCTATAAATTATATTGATTTCTCTACCTTAGGGAAATTAGTTTTCTTATAACTAATAAGAAAATTAGATTCCTTTCCCCAAGGGGAGGCCAACAAATTTCAAGTACTTTTATATATTGCGTAAATATCGATAAATGTTTTGAACATCATCTCCCCCCTATTCTTTGGGAGTGGCTGTCCAGAAATAATTCATGCATGGCATGTGGTTATAGATATTCTCCATGGAAGGTTATATCTGTCCTTCAGCTTACAATTAAAATGACAAATTTAAGATTCATGTTTCTTAAGTATTGCTCTTGTAATATTTTTTAAAAATTAATCTTGAATCAAACTCAGAGATAAAAGTAAATCGTGTTTTTGTTTTTGTTTTTTTAAGATTTATTTATTTATTTATTTGACACAGAGAGACGGCGAGAGAGGCAACACCAGCAGGGGGAGTGGGAGAGGGAGAAGCAGGCTTCCCGCTGAGCAGAGAGCCTGATGTGGGGCTTGATCCCAGGACCCTGGGATCATGACTCGAGTCGAAGGCAGATGCTTAATGACTGAACCAACCGGGCACCCTGTAAATGGTGTTTAAACACAGGCCAAAGCTACTCAGATTAGGGCTTTTACCCTGACTATGAATTCCAAGAGAGTAAAACGTAGTTGAAAAGGCACAAGGCTCTTTAGAGTCCAGCAGTAGTCTGGACATGAGCTTCATCAGGGTCAGTGCTCTATGTCAGGGATTGCCACCGGGTTAAGTCATCTCATGATAATGATGATAGCTAACATAAGTGTACACTTGGTATGTACTGAATGCTTTATATAAAGTAACTCATTCAATTTTGACAACAGACTCCTTAAAGTAAGGTGCCATTGTTATCTCACCTCAAAGGTGAGGAAAAGAAAATAATGTTCTCTGTGGTCCCAGGAAGTAAGTGACAGATCAGAACCACACCAACCTGGCCTCAAGGTGAGTCTGTGCTCCTAAAACCTACCCAGAGAAGGTAGTCAGCAGCTGAGGTTTGCCTTATGGCCATCTTAATGGGCAGACCTCATGAAGGAAGGCCAGTGTGCAGTGAGGGCCCAGGCTCTACAAAAAGAATAGTAAGGCCTTAGATGGCACTCGCTCCATGCCAAGCACTTTACATATATCAGTTTAATCTTCAAACACTCCCCCAAAAAAGTAAGGAATTCTTTTAATTTTTACTTTATAGTTGTGGAAAATAAGACACAAAAAGAATGAGGAGCTTGCCTATCACTGCACTATAGTGGCAGAGGCAGGCTTTGAAATCAGTCTGATTCTACAGTCTATATTCTTTGCTGTAATGGGATATTGTATCATGTCTTGGACATTTAAGACCTTCAGTAAATAATGGGTGAAATTCAATTTGTTGGGATCCAAATTTGGAAGAAACAGGAGGAAACATGAAGTGCCTTTTAAAAATTAAAATTTAAGGGGCACCTGGGTGGCTCAGTAAGTTAAGCATCTGCCTTCGGCTCAGGTCATGATCTCAGGGTCTTGAGATCAAGCCCCACCATCAAGCCCCACAATTGAGGCCCACGACTGAGCTGCATGATCAGCCCCACATCAGGCTCCCTGCTCAGGGGCAAGTCTGCTTCTCCCTCTCCCTATGCACCACCCTCCCTCCGGCTTGTGTGCTCTCTCTCAAATAAATAAATAAAATCTTTAAAAATAAATAAGTAAATTGAAATTTAAATTTAAGAAAAAAGGAAAAAATATATTTAAAAAAATCAATGACAGTAATATATGGGCACTCTACAATTTAATCTACATTTACTCTTGTTTTAGCACTTTGTTACAGGTTAAATTGTGCCTACCACAAATTTGTATGTTGAAAGCCTAACCATGAGGACCTCAGAATGTGACCTTATTTGGAGATACGGTCTTCATGGAGATAATCAAGTTAAGGTGAGCTTTGTAGGGTGGTCATAATCCAATATGACTGTTGTAATTTTAAGAAAAGGAATTTGGACACAGACACACACTGAGGGAAGACAATAAAAAGAGATCTAGAGAGAAGATAGCTATTTACAGTAGAAAGAAAGAAATGTGGAACACAGCTTTCCCACAAAGCCCTCAGAAGGAACCAACCTTGCTGATTATGTTGTTTCAGACTCCTACTCCCCAGAACTGTGAGACAATAATTTCCATTGTTTAAGCCACCCAGCTTGTGGTACTTTGTTATAGCAGCTCTAGCAAACTGGTGCAGTACTCTTAGATCAAAATTAGCAGAAAATCATTTCGAACAGCTTAGCCAAAAGATAGACTTTCAGGAAGGATACTAGGACATCTCATGGACTCCAAGAAAGTCTGACAACCAACCTTGGTGTGCAGAGACGGGAGGGTACCAGAGCTCAGACAGTATCTCTGAATCTCATTCTCTCTGCCTCACAGGCTACATCGTCTCTTAATTTTTCTCTTTTTTTCACTTTTCCACACACATGACTGCACCGAAGCCTACAAGGAGAACTACCTGTAGGTCCCCACAAATTAACAAAAACTTATTAATAAGTTGAAATCTCAATTCTGAACTCAGAGGAGACAGAATCTGATAGGCCTGACCTGAATAAAGTGTCTATCACTATTTCAATCCACTACAGCCAGGGTGGCAGGGCTGTGTAGGGTAAACATGGCTTTTGGGAACAGAGCCACATTATGATTCTTATGGGGTCTAGTCACTTTTGTCTTTGTGGGCCCTATCATCCCTAAAAAAATTGTTAAAAATTATGTTTCGTAAAAAATTATGTTTTATGATCATATTGACATAAAGATTATTATCTATTAAAACATTTTCCTTGACACAAAATTAAGTTTTTCTTTTTGATTTTAAAGAATAAAGACATTTTCATGGTCCCCTAAAAGTGTTGTGGGCCCTACAGAAGACATGAACAGACATTTTTCCAAAGAAGACATCCAAATGGCCAACAGACACATGAAAAAGTGCTCAACATCACTCGGCATCAGGGAAATCCAAATCAAAACCTCAACGAGATACCACCTTACACCAGTCGGAATAACTAAAATTAACAAGTCAGGAAATGACAGATGTTGGCAGGGATGCGGAGAAAGGGGAACCCTCCTACACTGTTGGTGGGAATGCAAGCTGGTGCAGCCACTCTGGAAAACAGTATGGACGTTTCTCAAAAAGTTGAAAATAGAGCTACCCTATGACCCAGCAATTGCACTACTGGGTATTTACCCCAAAGATACAAATGTAGGGATCCGAAGGGGTATGTGCACCCCGATGTTTATAGCAGCAATGTCCACAATAGCCAAACTATGGAAAAAGCCAAGATGTCCATTGACAGATGAATGGATA